>NW_019392913.1:97500-567500 GCF_000648675.2 Cimex lectularius | reverse complement strand
CAAAGCATGTAATCGACCCAGTTGGGAAAAAAGGTCTTGGCTATCTCAAATCTCCCTGCTAATCGCTCATCCTTGAGCAACACGTGTTTATTAAAAGGAGAAAAAACAAATCGGATGTTTTCCCCCGCGAGAAAAAATAACTAAAGGCGATCGGGATTATCTCGTAAGGGATCATCTCGCTCGTCCTCCGGCCATCTCCTTCTAAGGAGCAAAACCTGGATTTCATATTTATAACTGCGTAACACGAGGAGTGGGCCTTCGAGTAGCCGCCCCGTTCTCTCATACTTGTAGGCGGCAAAGGGTATAAAATTAATTTTCTAACGGACGAGGTGGATTTATGTCCTTCGTCAACAATTAACCAACGGCAATAAATTAACGCATTGGCATGAGACACCTTGGAACGTGATTTGCGATTAATTATTTTATGAAACCTGCCTTAATTAGTTATGCAAAGTTTCCGACGCAATTCTTTCTTTCTTATCAATGTTTAAACTTTTCAATAGTTAAACTGACACGTTTAATGAATTGCTAAAACCAATTTCTTGTCCTGCGGAAACAACATATTCATTACGAATTAATCGAGATTTCATTAACATACTCTATGAAAACGTAGTCTATTTGATTTCTTCCTCTTGGAAATCGCTTTTTTTCATGAACACTTTACTACAATATAGTTATGCCCTTCTTGCACATGGGAAACCAAAATACCTTGCATCACGCAGCAATTACCCTTCAAAGTCTTACAGTCTTGGGGATATTTTCGATATTATACAGGGTGTCCCAGTTCCTTCTAACGAAACTCAGGGAATCGCTTCTACTCTTCGTTTGGAGCAAAAAATGCTCAGGAGAAAATTTCCGTAAAGTTCTCTATTTTGTAGATATTCGTCAATTTAGATTTTTTCAATTTTTCACTACCTTACCACATAAAAAAGCTACCAATTTCCAAAATGTTGAGACTACAACAAATCTAATTACACCATTTGAAAGAACGCTAAATTTGCAGTAAGGTTTCTGTTTGCAATAATCTGAATGATATAAAATGTTAGCCAATATCAGTTGGAACATGTCAAAATTACAAAATTTAAAATTTTGGTCATGATTGCACGTCCTACTGAGGTTACAAAAAAATAACTACAACTTGTCAAATTTTACAAAACCTCTTCATCTAATATGCTTTACGTTGATATATCCAGGTTTTTAAATAACGTTCTACTAGAGTTGAAAAATAACAATTGAATGTTCGAAAACGTGGGCTAAGGTAAATTTGAAGGTGGGTAGAAATAAATCAATTAGAACTCGCTTTATAAAATAAAAATGACACATCTGTAATCTCACAAAAACCATAACAGAAAGCTTCATACAATAAAATGCAATGGTTCTTCGTGTAGCAAGTACCTAACAACAAAGAGGAACTTTTCAGAGGAAATGCTCAAAGTGTTTTCCCTCTTCTCGAATGGATAACTGACTTTCTGAATTTCTACCCCCCCCCCCGTCAAATTTACCTTAGCTCACGTTTTCGAACATCCAATTGTTATTTTTCAACTCTACTTGAACGTTATTTAAAAATTCACTAATATCGTGGTCCGCTTGACCAATTAATACATTACAATTAATTTAGGTTTTTAGTTGAGATAAAAAAGTCAATGGCACGAGCGGGATTCGAACCCACGACCTTCAGCTTGATACGCCGCTGCTCTATCTACCACTTAAGCCTATCGTGACCTCGATCCACTCGGACACTAACTTCCCATCTCAACTCCACCTTTTGAATTTTCCCTCCTTTTTGCAAAACTCAAAAGGTGGAGTTGAGATGGGAAGTTTGAACCAAAATTTTAATGGTTTGCTAGAAAATTGATCAAACCACCGGAATACCATTTTTTGATTTAATGAATTTAACTAACCATCTATTACACGGTTTTGCTCATAAAATTTAACTAACAATTTATTTCATGGTTTTGTTCATACAATTACACCATTTTCATCGAAGGCCAGAACAGGACACTCATATTTTTTGTAGTTTATTTCAAACTACGTATGTGTAATTTTGTCGTTATATTAATTACAACATTCTTATTTTAATATAAAGCAAATTAAACAAGATCAAAAACTCATGAGTTTTTATAAAAATTATTTAATTGTGATGGTTAGGCAGAAAATTTATCAAAACACCTAAATAACATTACTTAAAACAATTAAATTTAACTAACAATTTATTACATGGTTTTTCTCAAAATAATCCCTTAAGAACAGAAGAGGCGTTGCTATTGTGATACTGATTTGTGATACATGCTCTCTACGTGGCGTGCGCTTGACGTCGCATAGATGTGCACACCCTACCGAAACGTGGCAAGGCGTCGGGTAGCATCGGGTAGCGTCGCATAGCTTTGCATTCGGTAAGTTTGTTCCCGGCTTAAAGATGAACTCTAAACCATTAAAGGTTTTGTGAGAATAGTTTAGTCTCTAGACGTCCCGCATCAGGTTCTCGACTACTGGAGAGGCATCCAGTAAAAAGGTCAAAATCACCATATCCCTTGAAAATTGGAACAATGGGGATTTGTGACAATCAGATGATCGGGACCGTAGGTGGAGAAGACGTGGAGAATGCTTTGCTTCATTGGCCGTGCATGAGCAGCAGCCTTTTCAACGGCTGTTTTATGTTTCATTATGGTTTGGGGTAGAATCGACCAAGTTATTATCTGGATGCTGTGGTTCCATTCGTTCCATTTATAAACAACAAAATCCGAGGGTCCGGTTTTCATCTTGAGGGTAATTACGGATTTCAGTTATAGTCTTTCGAAGGAATTAGTCAGAGTGCCCGTTTTGTTTGGAGAACAGTCGCTTTCGTGATTGTTTTTCGATTCTGCCCCCGAAAACTCCGTGGGATGGGACGAACGTGTCCAATAAGAAATTTCCAATTTTCTCCTAAAACGGTTGCCGAGATCAAAAGGAGCCGACGGACAACGCTCCCGCCTCACCCAGCGATTATGTGGTGAAATTTATCACGTTTTGGTAACCGGCGGTCGTTTATTTTTAATATCTTTGAAATCGATCTCTCTCTCTCTCTCTCTATCTCCTCTCCTCTCTCTAGGTAACCGGCGGTCGTTTATTTTTAATATCTTTGAAATCGATGAGCGGTAATTTTGTTAGTCGCTCGTCGCCAATACAAAATATGTTGTCGCATTATCGTGCAGATATTCAAATGAGGCAATTTAAATATTATAAGTTGGATAACAAGGCGTTTGTCTTCTTGTCGAGGCAGCGCAGGATTAGCGACTGCATTAGACAAATTAACGTGCAGTTTGAGCTAAACCAGAAAATTCGGAAGTGCTTCCACCCAAAATCGGAAAATACCCGCCGAAAATATAACCAACACAAACAAAAAAGTGCAATTACTCGGTTATGCTGAAAATTCACTTTTATGTTAGAATATTTTACAACACGCTTCAATCAATAAAAAAAATGAGTAGCTCATAATTTAAAAAACGGATATTTGTAGTTTGTATACATTTATAACTAAACATTATTTCATATAGCAATGTAATTCCATGCAGGAGTACTTAACACCAAACTACCCATTGAATGAAGCAGATCAGGGGTCAAATCAAATAAAAATACATTTCATAATAAGATCAATTGGTAAGCCATTGGCATTTATTCAGAATAATTTCCGATTTTGTTTACATAAATAGTAAAGTGTATTTAAATAATATTATATAATTACATCTACATAATAGATTCATGCATTGCACTTACATTTACGTTTGAGACAAGAAATTTAATTTTCCCTTTAATATGGATTTTTTTGAACTTCTGTTCTAGAATTACGCAACAAAAGTAGATCAATTTTCCAGTAGTAAAGACGAAATAATAATCTGGATGACGATATGGTTTTGATGAAAAAAACAAATTCATTCATTCGACATATTTTAGGGTCTTTATCTATGTACAGGTCCTGATGATCACCTTAAAAAAAGTTGAAAGATTGACAGTAGCAACTGATATTTTTTTATCAAAACCATATCGTTATTCAGATTATTCTTTCGTCTTTACTATTGGAAAATCGATCTATTTTTTGTTGCGTAATTCTAGAACAGAAGTACAAAAAACTCAATATTAACGAGAAAAATTAAATTTCTTGTTTCAAACTTGTAACAAACAAATCAAAGGAACAAAGTCAAGCACAACTAGTGGAAGACAAGAGTCCAAAAGAATGAAAGGCAGAATAACAGGACATTCCATCTCGAAACTGCGAACAAACCACCTCGAACTTGGCTACTTCAACTTTGCTTGTGAAAAATCGTCTGGTCGGACGGACAACATCAAGAAAAGAGCATTTATCGTGTGAGTTTTCCCATTTCAATATTTCTTTAATTTTATTCCTTTAAGATTGCGCATACATAAATTTTAATTCACTTATTTTTAATATTTGTTTAAATTTTTGTTTATTATATTTTTTTTTTATTAGTTCGAGGAGAGTAGGTTTTCTTTTTGTTTAATTTTAAGTTCGAACATTACAAAAAAAGGGTGAAAATCTAAATTTAAAAAGAAATAATTGGTATGAATAAATTCTGTATCCCTAACAGTGCTTTTTATTTTTTTATTTTTCCATTTATTAAAATAATAATAATATTACTAATAATAATAATTATTATTGTTATTATTATAATTATATTTTATTTTTTCATAAAATATACCCTAAAGGTCTAACAAACTAAATCCATGAAGGCCTTACTTTTTTTTTGCATGGAATAAGAATATCTTATCTCCTCTTACTCACTCCGTCTCCCTTGCTCTTTTTAAATAGCAAAAACAGTTTTGATATCTACGTTTTTTATATCTCCGGCATCTTTTGAAATCTGAAAAAGTTAAGTTGGTAAGTCATGTCTGCCGGGAGGACCAGTAACTCTGCCGAAGGAGCAGGAGTCATAATACATAAATTACGGTCGTTTTTCTTTTCCTCCAATGATTACACCGACTCCCTCGTAATCCTTGATTTATAAATGGTGCGCGTTCCGCCTTTTATTGGCATGCAAGTTTACAGTGCACCACGTTCACGGGAGCCGTATTTTACCTTGGAATCTTCAAAGAATTCCAGTTTTTCCGACTCTACTACACGCCTTGTAACTCTAGAAATTAAAATATAATAAACCGTCTTCTTATTATAAATTTCAACAAGATTCCATGGGATTTTATTATATCGAAACATTTCCTCAAAAGGTTACTGAATTGAATGAAATGGTTTTAGTCCGTTATTAAGTGCGTTATTTAACCTGTATTTTGTGTGCTTTGAAGAACTTAGCACTTATTCTTGATTTTATAACTTTGTAAAAAATTACAGTTAGTTATTTATTATATAAATATATTTAAATTAGAAAGTTACTACTAAGAAAACCAGCATATGTCACTTGGTATTTACAAGCGTGTTATTCTGCCCAGTTTCTTCTGTAATGTACGATCACTAATGATGTACTATCACAAACCTTTCACAAGCACAATTCACACACAACACTATCACTCTCTCTCATCTTTGATAGATTGATATACTAATGAAACCAATTATCTAACAAGCTCAGAATTAATTTTAATGTCGTAGTCTTCAACCTAAAATTCACTGTTCTTCCTTTACCTCTATCTATTTATCTCTATTTATTTATATATTTCTCTTTCACTCTCTCTCTCCCTCGCTCTTTCTCGCCCTAACTCCCTTCATTACACTCTTCCTATATTTATCTATCTATCTCTTCCTGTTTCACTCACCCTCTGTCTGTCTATTCTTCCCTCCTCACCCTCTCTCATTGTTTCTCTCTCGCTCTGCTTCAATATTTGTTATTTTTTCATTCATTTTCTCATTTATCGAATAATTCAGTACAACAATTATCCTGTTATTAAAAAATTATACTCATTAAAAAAAATTACTTAATTACACATCTTGCGTGTAGAGGTGTTGGCGATATCAAAATGTATTCCAATCACATTTAATTATGGCTAAATAGGTCGACGGTCGATTCGTCACTTCTTTAAGTAGGTAATGGGACAAAATTATAAATGTGTCACAACATTTCTAAAAATATGCATTAACGTCACTCACTATCATCATTATTTCGCTTCTAGCTTATATTTGATATTTCGCCTGTTGTACTTCGTTCTAACTTTTATCATTTTCATTCTTTTTCCGTCTCTCTCCCTTTTCTCCTACTGTAACTATAAATTTCTTTATTGTTGTACCCACGGTATTTAAAAAACAGGATGCGAGTTAAAATACCAGACGCTGTCCATATAATTACAATTCACAAGAATTAGTCAGTTCCACTGCATCCCACAGACCAAACCAGGGAGATCATTACTCACCAATTCACTAATTTTCGTGGCCCGTTTGACCAATTAATATAATTCAATTAATTAAGGTTTTTAGTTGAGATTAAAAAGTCAATGTCACGAGCGGGATTCGAACGCACGACTTTCGGCTTGATACGTCGCTACTCTACGTCACGATAGCTGAAGTGGTAGAGTAGCGGCGTATCAAGCCGAAGGTCATGGGTTCGAATCCCGCTCGTGACACTTTTTATCTCAACTACAAACCTTAATTAATTGAATTACTCACAAACTTTAATACATTATATAACACATTATAATTTAGGGATTATCTTAATAAAAGTAAATATATTTTATGTTAATTAGGGTTCCCTACGTAAGCCATTATGAAAATATGCAAGTATTGGAAAAATCTCACAATTTCAAAATTAACAGTCGGTCCCTTTATTATTTGGGGACAAAGAAAGCGAGAACAAAGGAAAATAAGAAATTGCACGCAAACTTGGTGAATTTAAAATATCGGGCGACATTTTCATTGTTTTACAAATTTTTTGTACATCCAACATTAACATTTAACGTTTGGGCTAAACCCCTTACCGGGAGGATGCATTATCATACAATGAGAATGCTCTCCGTCTTCCAATTAATAATATCTGAGACATCTCACGGCTGAAGATAATCTACTCATGGGGTTTGTTAAAGAGATATGTTCCAATCCCTTGTTAGCTGAGGCCACACACGCTCTCACTACATTCCTCCTCAGTGGTCCACGTGCAAAAGCATCGATTCTCATTTGTCCATCTGCTGATTCGATTCGAACGGATAATCAATGCTTATCGATACGGGTAATTAAAATTAATGACCTTTGTTTGCTGACGTGTATTCAGAAGTTGTATATGCTGAAGTTCATTTTATGTCGATAAAGCATGGGAATAATGTACATAAGGACCAAAATCACTAGTCCCGATTATTGAATGAGTCAAGTAAATATAATATGAATTTTTCTATCTGTTCACAAATGAGACATGTAATTTCATGTAGTGCTGTGACCGGAGCAAGATGAAATGCATTAATTTAAAGGCACACACACACACACACACACACACACACACTTACTCTTCATATATATTTTGAGTAGTTTGATATACTGACGAAAGTATTTTTCAAGCCCACAATTAAGTCTGTAATCTTGTGAGCATAAACTGAAAAACCACATTATTTTGTTGTCTGATTAAAAATATATAAATATACGGACGGAAGCACCAAATGGGAACCAGATAAAAAAATTCTACAACGTAGGCAGCCTATAGTCAAATTTTTTCCCCAAACGTGACTATGCACTGAGTTATATGGTTAAAATATGGAATTTTACAGGTTTACAATTTTACAAACTTGGGAACACATAATAAATATAACATTGATTGTTTTAATTTTGAGCAGCAAAGATCCCTTTTACTTCGTAGGTAGACTTCTTCCGACTTAAAAATATTAGTGAAAAATTGTAGTAGAGGACTGATACATTCCTTAGAAATATTTACTTTGATTATTTAACTACCTAATTTTTTATCAATTAATTCCCCGGCGTTAAGGTTACTCTCGTTGGGAAACACACACACACACACACATCACATAAACCTCTGGAGGGATGGAGGATTGTGTACTGGACAAGCCTACAAGCTTCGAATCATTACTTCCAAAGTCATCAATTATAAATAAACTTTTCGAAGAGAGCCTGGAAAAGTGGGAAAATTCTTGGTCAAGTATAAATAATGGAAGGCAGACAAGAAAGTTCTTTCCCAAAATTGCCGATAGATTCCAGCCGCACATCCAACTATCCGCACCACTAACCCACATCTTAACCGAACACGGCCCAAACAACAGCTATTTTTTCCGCTTTCATCTAAGAAAATCTTCACCATGCTCATGCCTGCCTAATTTCCCAGTAGAACAAAGCATTAAACACCTAATATATGAGTGCCCACTAATAGCACCACTGCGTGGTGTTTGGATACGAAAGTGCCTACTGCAAGGCAAGAAGTGGCCACCTGATGAGAAAGAGCTCATGAAGAGAGAATATTATGAACATTTTGACACAGTCATTAAAGTAATAGATTTTAATGTAATTTAGTTAAATGTTAAGTTTTTGTTTATTTAGTTTTTAGTTAGTTTCTACTTATTAACGTTATTTATTATTATTTAACAGTTTCAGTAATTGCCTTTTCGCCATAATAGGAATCTGATATCCCAATATATATATACATTTTATATATTTTATATTTATGGTTATTGTATTACATGTAATATTTTGTATGAAGCATGTAGAATAAATATAATAATAAAAAAATGCTTCTAATCATGGATACACCCGCCTGGTTACCCATCAATTAACCTGGACTTAGATGAACGTGGAGGCTGCGCATTTGTTTTCTTCAGCGGGAACGTGCAGATTTTTGAGCATATATTCCGGTTGCGTGGCCAATGCTCTAACAACCAGGCTGAGCAACTGGCTATAGTGAAAGCATATGAGTTATAGAAAAGTGAAAGCATAGTCAGCCTAAAAATATACACAAAATAAGGATTAGCTACTGACAGTCGAAGCACCGTTGACTCGCTGCTTAACACCAAAATACATCTACCCCTAATAGAAGACATAAAAAGTAACCTAAAGCGAATTGAGAAGAGTAGCACAGTCTCATTCTCAAGGGGCAATGAAATCGCTGACCAAACGGCTAAGGTTGCTTCCCAAAACGAACACTTGCCATTTGCGTATTCAAAGATCCTTCTGTCTGCAGTTAAGAGATGGTCAACGCAGCTTGGCTAGATGGAAACAAATTTGACGACCAGAGAATTCTTTCCATCGGTCTCATGCCGCTTACAGATGAGCCACCTGCAAATGGACTACAGGCTTTCTCAAATCCTGACATGGCATGGAAAATCGGTTCACGGAAAATCTCTTTCGGTTTAATATTATCCCTGACCCGGCTTGTTCTTGCAGTCGGGCGCCTCCTCAGAATGTGGATCACCTTCTTCTGTAGTGCGATGGGGTGACGGATATCAGTATTCCGTTGTTGCAACACATGGTGATCCGGAGCTTACGTTTTCCGCCCACAACAAAGTACATACTTTTAGGCAACCGAAATGCTACCGTATTTTATGAAGTTGGTGTCATGAATAATTAATAATATTAAATTCACTAATTTCGTGGTCCGCTTGACCAATTAATATATTACAATTAATTGAGGTTTTTAGTTGAGATAAAAAAGCCAAGTGGTAGAGCAGCGGCGTATCAAGCCGAAGATCGTGGGTTCGAATCCCGCTCGTGCCATTGACTTTTTTATCTCAACTAAAAACCTCAATTAATTGTATAAATAACAATGAAAAGTTAAAAACATTACGTTAATTTAATTGTGTTAAACATTATTAGGATAGGATATAAATATTGAGCGAAAAAAAAGAATCCGTAGTATTACTTTATTTTTATATTGTAAATATGTTTTGTAATTTTTAATTATGTGATTGTTATTATGTTTAATTCATATAATACCTACTGTAGTGGGGCATGATGGAAAAACCACTTACATCCCAGATAATTATTATAAAAATTTTTTTTTTATTATTATCATGGGACAACCTTTCGAACAGCCTTTATGTCTAACGTCTTTCCCTAATTTGTTAATTATTCGTGTAGAAACACTTTTACGTCATTTGTGTAAATTATTGATATTTTTAAACGAATATTTTCCCACTAGGTTGTTTCTACCAATTCCAGGGTTTTCAGTTAAGAATAGGGCGTCGCCTAGCCTCGCGTCAGTCCTGAGACATGACAATGGACCATTACACACGTGAGAAACACCAGCATGCGAGTAATGATGATTTATTATTCCCCGGCCGCCTACAACCGTGATGACTGATTCGGTTAAATCGTAGTTTGTGTGCACTCGGCGATAAACGGCTTAGCAGGATTCCAATGGCAAGCTCAAAAGCGCACTGGTTTACATTCGTACTTTATGCCGGATTAGGCGACTTGAAAATTGTTGTAATGCCGTCGGTATCTTCGGATATTTATTGTTTATTCCGATGAACAACTTGTACAATAATTGCAATTAGTTTCAAGTTAAATATTTAATACAATAATGTCTCGTTTGTTGTATTAGTTATCTGATAGATAACAGAACGAATGGAAGCAACATTCCGCAAAACTTCAATAATATTTTGCCAGTAATGGTATTTGTTTTAAGTATGTTGTAACCCTACAAACAACCTTTATTATTGTATTTTATTTGTACATAACCAAACTATTTCAAATTGTAATATGTTTGTAATTCTTCTTCGAAGGGGACAAATGTTATGAACTATGCTAACTATGATCAGTCCTCTCACTCTCTCTCTCTCTCTGTCATTATGTTATGAACTATGCTAACTATGATCAGTCCTCTCACTCTCTCTCTCTCTCTGTCNTCTCTCTGTCTCCTCTCCTCTCCTCTCCTCACTCTCTCTCTCTCTGTCTCTCTCTCTCTCTCTCTCTCTCTCTCTCTCTCTCTCTCTCTCTCTCTCTCTCTTTCTCCCCTTAATTTTAATTATTTGTACATAGCAGTAATTTTAGTTTTAAATATATGCTCTGCGATCACAAAAGTACCTGTAATAAATTGCTAGTCAGTATAAAAAATATAGTTGGACCTTTAGTCATATGAATTTTTAGCGAGGTATTGTTTTAATTTACTATAAATTATTGTTTTCATTGTCAAATATAAATATTTTATGTTAATAATTACTTATAATTTTATGTAGATATCTGTTTTCACAGTCAAAAATGTATTATGCTGGCCATGTGCTCCATAACCTTAAATCCAAAACGCTTGTACAATAGTTTTCCGTTAATCCTTTTCTTTATCCTTGTGAAAGTATGTATATAATTTTATTGCATTAATTGTTAATTGTACGTTACTGTGTATTTATTTAAATTTGTAATAAAATAAGCCCTGATGATGGCAGTATAAGGTGCCAAAAGCTCGATGAACCCAGTATTTAGTCTTCTTTTTTTCACCTGTCTAATGACCTCTACGAAGTTTGGAACCCTACATAGGTTATGAACTAACGTTAAAAAAGCATTGAGGTATTAAATCACTACTTTGAGAAATTCGAAAAATCAATTCATTTTATTAATACAGAAGTTAATAATCAAAAATATTAATGTGTGGTGATTAGTGACCTTAATCGATAATTATTCAGAAATCGTGAGATGCGGTCTGTTGTGATGTAGGTTTCAGAAAAATATTTTCTTTATCGTGCCAACGTTTCGATCTTTATTAAGATCATCTTCAGGGCCTGGGATTTATAAACATTGTTTACATTGGTGTGGTGATTAGTGACCGTTAATCGATATTTATTTAACAAATACATTTAGGATGTGGAAAAAAGTGAATTTATACAGTGCAAAATATATTTTTATAAACAATCGAAGTATATACTCACTCAAAGTGTTTGTCTTCTGTCTAATTGTGCCATTCTTGCGTGTCGTGTCGAGAGTGCCAGTGAGATTTTGTTGTTTTGTGTTTATATACGTTGGATTTTGAAGGTGTGTGGAAGGAAGTCGGTATAGAAAAGACATTTTTGTATAAGGCTTCGGCTTCTTTGAGGTGAAAAGAGCCGACGAAGGGAACCAATGTGTTGGTAATGGTTCGGCCAGATTATCCTTTCAGGATTATATAGAAAGGGATAAATAGGAAAAGGAAAGCTAAATTGTTGGACAATAAGACTATGTGAAAAATATTTGATGTGTGGAATGTAATGTAATGATATATGTATGTTATCTATATTGAATTTGATTAATGATATTGGCGTAGCTGCGACTGAGTTTACATGTATCTGTTCTGTTACAGAAAAAAATAACTGTCGTCCCACTTTTGAAATTAGATCATAAAACAAACCATTAATTAACTTTACTACATACTAAGAAAGTTTTTGGTATTGTATACGAAATGTAAACCACTATATAATTTTTTGACTAAAATATAGGATAAAATTACATTATCCCGAGAGGTCCCTTGGCCACTGATATCTTATACAATGGGTTGGTACACTAATTTATTTGGAGTTAGTGTGTTTTACATTTACAAAAATTGAATAATGGAATGGAATCTTTGGTAGAAAGTATTGGTGAGATGTGTTAAATGGGATACGTCGTGAAGAGCGGATTATGGTTAATTTTTTACAAAGTTATAATGGCATTGGAGCGTATGGTCGAGGTCACAGTTCTATTTCGTAGGTCTAGCTATTATATATATATATTACGCAGGGTGGGCGACCAAGACCTGCGGGGTTAAATGCCTGGGTGGACTCGTACCCCATCCCTAAAAGGTCCGGGACTTGGTCGGCTCTCGTGTCCTGCATAAACCTCTTGGACCTGTTCACAAACCCCAAGATTTTGGACCATTTTATCTTGGGGAGCGATTTGGCAATGTCCTCTCCTTCGAAAGTTTCAAATCTATTCCTGGCATACCTATCACATTCTGTGAGGTAGTGACGTGCCGTTTCTTCTTTTATTTCACCGAAGCGGCAAAAGGGGTCTGGTAAAATACCCATTATGAAGAGGTGTCTTCTCAAGGGGCAATGGCCCGTCAGGATACCTATCAGCCTCCTAATTCCCCTCCTTGAGTTAGAAAATGGCCATTTCGATTCTTTTGGTTTGATTTCCTTCAGAAACTCCTTCGATTGCCTATGTCCGGGGGACAGATTCCATTCTTTAAGGAATTGTTTCATGCCCCAGCAATTAAAATTTAAAATTAAAATTAATAAAAGCTATGATCATTTGTTTAGTATGAGTTAAGCAACAAGGGGTCATAAGTTAATCCCGACGTAACCTTACAAGAGTTGAAATAGCACTGGGTAGCAGACTTTAGTCTGTGGTCAGATCCAGAAATAGCAAAGTTGCGTGGCAAGTCCTATCCATTTTCACACAACTACTGACGTCTAAATGTGTTTACTTACAGAACCTCTTTGATGGTCAAATCTTTGATATTAGTAAACTATATTAATTTATTTAAGTATACAATTTAAAGTCGGTAGATGGTGCAAAATTTGCTTTTAATGCGTATATTTTTATTATCTTTTTTGTAAAAAAAATACTAATGAAACCTTTTGTAATGTATTCTGTAAGATTTCAAATAGTAGTAAGGGGTCTAGGTGTGAAAAACCGAATGGCTTTTTGCGAAACCGAGGCTAAATCATTGAGGAGGCACGGATTCGAACCAGTAAATTTCGGATCCAATCAAGAGCTCCGGCTGTTTAAATGCTACTAGGAGATTTACGTGGGCGTTGGTTGGGGCCATCTTCCCGTAAATAAGTACTCAAGCGGAATTAGCCTGGAAAGAGAGGATTAGTCTGTCACAACTTTAGTTATGTCTCAATTCACGCTGGGAGCTTAATGAACGGGCCCGGAAAGGTTAAAAGTTGGCACGCTCGCGGCGGGGCCCGAGTTTTTCCTTTTTTTTATTTTTATTTTTTTTGCCCTGAGGTGAATCGATCGCAGGATCAAAAGCAGGGCGTGCCCGTGGATGGCCGGAGCGGGCGTCCTGGGCGTCCTTGCTCTCCATCCGGGTCTCCGGGGCCGTCTGATTCAAAGACGAGCTGGCTTGCCGATTCTACTCGCAAACGGCTCAGCCCTCTGACGCAATTTTGGGGTGTCGCCTCAATTTGCAAATTATAGTCGTTAATTACATGTTTAATCTTTGAATGAGGTCATTTCCGAACGGATTGTGTCTTGTACGGGAATAATTTATGCAAACGCACTTCGATGAGTCTCTTTCCGAAAGGCACAACGCCCAAAAAACACGATATATTACTTTCAAATGATATTTTACAAGCTATTTTTTTCGTCTATTCTTATTCAGGCAGCCTAGTAAAAAATGGGTTAATTATTTTCTCTTAGTAAATTGTTTACATAATTAACAAGCGATTCAATTTCTGAATTTGTGGACATACAAAGATGCCTAGGATTTGTATAAAAGTTATAATGTAAAAGTTTCAACGTTCTTAATAAAAGCTAAGATTGTTAACATTATTATCGCCGATCCTTCTGGTGTTCCAGGTTTTTCCTATCCTAAATTTTTTAAACAGATCAAACAAAAATCTGACCAAGTCGAAGCAACAAGTTAGTTCTTCACCCTACCCACCCATGTTATACTAACAACCAATGTGCAACACGTACAGTGACAGAATAAATTACATATACAAACCCACTCGTTCAACGAGCTAGGTTAGGCGGCCATTAGGTAATTGACATTTTCCATCTTTCCATTTTACATCTTTTTATTACTCTTATTATTATTTAAATATTAATTTTGATAATTTGTATAATTTATGTGAGACAAATTTTTCATAGAAATAATCAATAAAATTTACATTACATATATAGTTAAGGATGCTAAGAGTATTTAAATATTAAGCACGCTCTGTACATAAACACATCAGGGGTATTCACGATCTTTGTGTTAACCGTGTTAACTCTGTTAGGTCCTGTTAGATCGAGAAAAATGATGACGTAGACTTGTAAGAATCGGCTAGTTAACATTGCTCGATCTAACAGGCCAGAGAAAATGTTAGATGTTAGGTCGAAAATGTAGTCACATTGCTATCCGTTAGGGCGTAGGTAACCAACATGTCAGTCATGAATTTAACAGCTGTTTTTTGTTTACACGTATTTTTATTTTTAAATACGCATTAATTAAATCAGACCAATACATTTATTTCGTTAATTTATGACCTGTCCTTATATTCTCATTTATAATAGATAGATCCCATATCCTAAAAGTTGTAAGCTGTTTGACCTTAGGATACAACTTAGGCATGCAGGCACGAATTGATGTGTGTCATTTGTTAGTACTTTTCGAGTGCGTAGTGTGTCATTTTGAATGAAAGAGTTGATTATTTTTCCTTTTTAATTAACTTCTGGCATTTTACGATTTAACACAAAAGAAAACCAACACAAACAACAACAAGCCTTCAAAGACTTTTATAGCTTTATTTTTGGTTCTACCAATCGCCACGGGCAGTATTGCGGATAAATTAACGTTTAACATTTTAAGAAAAGAAGGGGCGTTGACGAATTTACTCGACATTTTTCTATTCGAGTTAACCCGAGTTAGTCTTACAAACATCGTGAATACCACTACCATTATCTATGCAAATGCAAGTATGCTCGGTCGGAACCAAAGGTAAGGTTGGTTTTTTATTCCCACGAATTATGAAGATTTAAAAAAAAAAAAATCAAATAAGTAGTAAAAAAAGTATAAAGTTCAATTTTCTACTCGATTTTCAAGAAGACACCTCTAAACAGTTAATCTAGCAATTCTGTATTTTTGTTACCTTTGACATTTATTTAAAATAATTACGTGTTATTATTCACGAACAAGATTTCACAAAATCAAATACATGTGAATGTGTAATATCTTGAACTTTTCAGGGCCTATTTTCACTGCTTGCGATGCGATGTCGTTCGATTAGAAGCTCATATCGCAAAGAAAGAAGCTGTAATTGATTTTGTCTGCATCAGCAGTACGACGAGGTTACAGAGCAGACGACGATTGTCGTGCGATTTTACACGACAAACTTTGTGTATTGTATTGCATTAATGTACTAATGTTTTTCATGTGATATGGACGAGTTTTTTCCCCATTTTCTGTATAAAATGGGTGTTGAAACATTAATCCATTAATCTTTCTTAAAAAAAATTTAAATTTTTTTTCTTTAGTTTGATTATGAAAATAAAGTTATATTAAAAAGAAAATTACTTTCTTACATACTGCGCTATACATTTACTACCAAGTAATTAGATAATGTTCACAACAAATCAGTTTTAATTTTAGGCAAGACCTTTTGACTGTGTTTTGGTTTCCTTTGTCCTAGTATGTCGCACTCATAAGTACGAGTCTTTAACTTGACCTATTGCTTCATTTTTGTGTCAAGATGAGATTTGACAAACGAGGTGTTGAATATTTTCGTATCGCACCGTCGTAGTTAGGTCCTCCATTCACGGGTCGACTTGCGGTCGACGCAACTTGCATGCGTTGCGACCGCAACACAACCTCGGCTCGACGTAAACGTGTGGGTTTACAGTGTATGTTGGACCGTCCATACATGGGTCGAGTTTTGTTCATTCTACCCGTGTGTTGCCAGGCGGGTTCTCACCACATAAACATTTTTTTATAGGAAAATGCCATGTTACCGTCAAATGAAAACAGGCGAAGAAAAAAAATGGGTACATCCGTACAATCAATTAATGATTAAGCCGCGGAAGAAAAACAACTGAATGCAATTTTGTCATGTTGGCAGAAAAATACCAAGTACTCAACAATTCGATACGATGCTGAGACCTGAATAAGACCATAAGTGAACAACCTGATGATATTTTGGGTGCTAGGGGGACGATCTGTAAGACCATACATAGGCCCCGAACCTATACTTGGGATTACAAATACAAATATAGAATCCTCCATTGCTCCAATGGATCTAAACAAAACAAAAGGAGAGGTGGATAAACTCTAGCGGCACAATAAACTTATGATGAAACAACCACCAAGACTGGCAAAATCATTGCTACAACTGGAGAGGGCCAAACTCAGAGGAGTGGTAGGACTACTCACCGGTCACTGCCAACTGAGAAAACATCTTCACAACATGGGCATATACAACGATGATCCTATCTGCAGATTATGCAATGAGGAGGAAGAAACAGCTACCCATGCCATCTTCGACTTCGAAGCTACAGCTTAATGGAGATTTAACCTAACATACGAAAAAATTGTAGGGAATGAAATTCTAATAGCGACAATCAATTCCCTGAAATTTCTAAGAAGAAGGATTTAGTCTATTGTACTAAACTACGGAACTTGGAAGGTACAATAAGCCCGATGGCTGCAGTGCCTGGGGAGCACAAACCCAGCTTCCTAGTATCCTCATTACCATACCATAAACATGCTGCAGTTCTAGCTTAAAAAATAGCACTGTCATCAGATGACCAATGTCGATTATGTTTAGAAGCGATATAGATTACTGAATATATCCTCTACAACTGCCCATTTGGGTTTGCCCAGTTGGTTTTGTTTTAATTTTAATAATTTAATCCCTGAGACTTTTTTAGCCACAGAAAAACCACACAATATCTACCAACGATGGTTCTGGGAGACTAGAAATTATTAGAAACCACCGAGCTTCAGGTTCATCCCACTCACAAATCTCACAACCCGACGTGTAGGCAAAACGTCAAATATTGTCTTCCGGTTTCTCGTCTATCCAGTACACAAATGGATATCCATTAAATTATGTAGATGGAAGGAAAATAAAATTCAGCTTTCAGGCTCAGATTCGTCTGACTAATTGCGGCATGTTTTTTAATCTCTTAACATCTTCAGTGTACTCTTCCAATCAATGGTGCCCTCTGCGTTGTTACATCAATGACTTACTTATTACTCCTAATCATTGAAATGGTCGATCTTGAACCAATATACTAACGATGGAAAGATTACGGTCTATTTAAGTCAGAAGCGTATGACAGACATTTTCCTCATTTGGAGCCGTATTAAACCTTACAATTTCATCTATGTCAGATTTCTGCTGATAGTTTTCCTGGAAGGTGTTAGGAATAAGATTATAGCAGCACATTATTATAGCAGTTTATATACTTCACAACTATGTTAGAAAAATGATGGTTCACAATAGACTCCGTTGGAACGAAATCCCCATATCATTGGTTCTATTTACCAGAGTGATTTTATGCATACACTTGGTGTGAATGTTGCTTAATGGCTATGTCGCCTAAGAGTTCTTTTGATCTCTCGCGTCTTATAAAGTCTCCGATGTATGGCGTCAGCATCCCTGATAATTTCTTACACATGTAGCTAGTTTTGCTAGCTAACGTATGTAAACATACTTATATTATGTTTTTTTCTGTCCGTTCATATACATCAACATTACCATTAAACATACAGAAGGTTGTATTAATTAAACTCATAAAAAGCCTCATTCCACACTTTCACTGTTGTATCCTTTCTCGAAGAAGCGGGAAAGGTGTAATTGTACAATTCAGGATGCTTTTCCATCTCCTGTACAAATTTTATGTTCGACGCCTCCATGGGATACTAATCCAAAACATGCAACTCGTTCGATTTTTGCAGTGCACTGCAGGTCGTACGACCCAAATCCAAGTTGCGTCGCAAGCAAGTCAAGGACGGATCGAAATGGTGTCGACCACAGCACCGAGTGGTTCCTGTCTACTTGCACAGAAGTAAAGCTGTGACAGAAGTACGTCGCAGTGACAATCTCCAAAGGTCAGAAAGACCTAGTAGTATAAAACCGTATTTCCTTTCTCTCCAGACATCAACATTTAGATAATTTTGTGTGGTGATTAGTGACCGTTAATCGATAATTACTCAGAGATCGTGAGATGCGGTCTGGTGTGATGTAGGTTTCAGAAAAACATTTTCTTTATCGTGCCAACGTTTCGATCTGTATTGAGATCATCTTCAGGGCACAAAGTGTTTGTCTTCTGTGTAATTGTGCCATTCTTGCGTGTCACTGACTCTCAACACGACACACAAGAATGGCACAATTACACAGAAGACAAACACTTTGAGCCCTGAAGATGATCTCAATAAAGATCGAAACGTTAGCACGATAAAGAAAATTTTTTCTGAAACTTATATCACACCAGACCGCATCTCACGATCTCTGAGTAATTAAATAATTTTATTAATAATGAAATTCAGTGCGTTTGTAATTTTCCATAAATAATTATAAATAATAAATTACAGATTATAATTCAAGCACAAATTCTTTATTATTTGTTAATGGGTACTGTTTTAGGATAAGATGTTTTAAGTCTGGTTAACACTAAAAAGTGGTAAGTTAACGTTTTTGAAATATTGACCATTTCATGAATAAAATAATTATTATTATTTGTTGTAAATGTAGTTATACAAAAAAGTTGTTTCTGTTAACGTAAATTTTTCAATTCCTTAGCATTAGAAATATCAAATCAACAAAGAGACTGTACGTTGATACAGTATATAAAAAAAAATTAGCTTATGTTAAAAAATTATTTAAGTATCACAGTGTTACAAAATTGTAGATATTTATCATATCCGTGTAAGGACAAATCATCAGCCTTTCTCAAGAAGGTTTTACACAATCTCTAAATTTATCTCAACTAGCTTGGATATAATGAATGTTTCAGCTCCTTCTCGCCTAGATACATGCGGCAAAATGATTAATAGAACGATTTGGCAATCGTGCAGAAAGTAGAATTTCAAAACATTATGTGTTCGTGTAAAAAATAAAGAGCAACAAGAATAATAAGACAAAACTAGATCTTTGTTCATCTAAGTTCTTGCAAAAGAACTTTATAATTGCGTTTTGCATTAAAAAAAATTGTTAAAGGATAGGAGTGGTTTATGTTTACGGTATTTGAAGCGCTCAAGTATATCTTTATATTCAATAAATTTGAAAAACGTTTTTTACAAAACTGATTTTTAAATTACCCTTTTTTTAAAACATGTTATTTACATTTTGCCCAATAGAATATTAATTCATTTCCAAAAATTAATAAACTGATAAGAGTTAAACTTAGGTTTGCAAAATTAGGTGCAAGGCTTCTCATGGGCGGAAAAGCGACACTCGACGGACGTGTCTATCAGATTCTATCAAACGGTCGTATGAATACAATTAGAAATCAGCTCTCTCCGGAATCTCATAAACTTCAACTTGTTAAAACAAATAGTACCTTAAAGTATTGGTTGTTTGAAAACAGCGTGGGCGAATTACCGTAGGCACTTGCCTGTACCGACGGTCTAATGGAATCATTAAACCAGTGAATAAATGGACGTACTGACGTTGTTAAAACTGTGATTTGCACACCGGTAAACTACTTGCGAGTAAACAAACGTATCGAAAGGATTTTGTCACGGTAATATTGATGTAAGATCAGGAAGTATTTATTTACACCTAATTTTTATTTAATCAGAAAATTTATCATGATGAAGAAAATATGTGTATGGGAAAATAAAAATAAAAAGTAATACTTGTACTTACTCATAATAATAAGGATGCATTTTAAAAGTCTCAAAATAAAATGAGAAGACCTTTAAAACGACCAAACCATACTAATTTATATAAGAACAAATTTGCGCACGCATGTACGTACATACACGCGTGGACAGAGTTGCGCTTATCACTTCTCGGAGTTCACCGGCAATTCTAGCTTTTGTATAATTTACAAGAAATTACCGACACCGGCAAATCACCCATCCACGGATGTTGGGAGTCCGGGGTCACACGTTGGTCTCATCCGTCCAGCCGATCGCCAGGGTGGGGCACCGGGGCTACCAACACTTAAGACATTTCCAAATCCAAACCCATTCACGCTCTCTTCTTATACACATTCTTATCTATTTACATGCCATTCAGTCAATTACGGCAGTGGAGTACGTGATATTCTTCCATCACACTAACCTAATTGAGGGTCAATGGCATACTTCATATTCCGCCATCAACTCTTTGACACTACACATTCACGCTAATAAATACATTCATTCTTAATTCACAACAAAGGACACAAATATGTCAAACCTCTGCCTGCTTCAAGAATCGGAACAGGGTTGCTCCCTACCGTTCTCAAGAATAATTCTTACATTGGGTAGTATTGTTACGCGCTCTCTATACGGAGCCAAGGAATTGCACCCATCAATTAGATAGGATACATCGAACAACATTTCTCTACATGCTGGAAATATACGCCGGCTTTGTTCCAAATATTCTTGGGTCCGCCTCGCATGGTCTTGTTTTATTTGGATATGATCCTTGTTAGTATATTCAAATCGTGCAGAGACTACCCATCGTCCGTATTATTTTTTACTAATTTATTATGTAACGTAGATAATTTGATGAACTTGACACCCTCTTTTTCTTTTCACTTTTATTGCTAATATTTTGTTAGTACTTATCATTTAGTGTGGAAGTATAGAACTTGGGTTCAAAGAGGAATCATAAAAGGACCGTGCTCACAGAATATTTGTCTGCATGTCCTAAAAACAATTTTACAGAAAATTCTGGATGGTAAATGCACTGTTTCGCCTTGTAAAGAAAGAATCATTGGCCCTTCAGCCAAAGGTCGATATTGCCCTGAACGAAAAACTTCCGGACATGAATTGTAATTATTAGCGATTTCTTATAATTAGTATTATTTTCAATATGTTATTTCAAAATTAACAAATTTTTAATGATGAGTTTCAATTCGTGAAGATATGATACTTCGAGTTGAGAAAACGACAAGGTTATTACTAACTAATACTAACACATTTTAATAAATTATTATAAATAATAACAACTCAACATATTACGTAATCCATTATATTTAGTGGTCAATTGAGCAAATTACTTCTTTCAATTACTTAATCTTTTTATGGAAGGTTTTGGTTGAAATGAAAAAGCCTCTCGAGCGGGATTCGAACCCACGACCTTCGACTAATATGTCGCTGCTCTAACCACTTGAGCTATCGTGATTTCGATCTACTCCGACACCAACTTTGAAAAATGGCAAAAAAAGGGAAAATTCGAAAGGTTGTACGTTGAGATGGGGAGTTGGTGTCCTAGTGGATGGAAGTCGCGATACCTCAAGTGGTTAGAGCAGCGGCGTATTTAGCCGAAGGTCGTGGGCTCGATCCCGCTCGTGACGCTAATTTTTTCATTTCAACCAAAACTGTACATAAAAAAATTAATATTACGCAATATTATTAATAATAAATACTGTGCTATTATCTCAGAATGAATGTTTGTTTTGATCAGAAAATGTTAAGAATGTGCATACAAGTGATTTACAATTTGAGATACTTGATCCTTGTCCAAGTTTTATTTGTTGGTCCTTGTGACTGTCCTTACCAGGAAATGTATCAAGTGTAGAGATATAACTTTCTGATGTTTTACACAGAAGAAATATATTAACAAGATCAAACAGTTTCTATGCTAATAGAAGATCGGTTAATTAGAACTGGGATATGCAAGTTTTTGAATTCAAGGACTGCTGAGAATGTCGAAACGCAATTTTAATTATGAATGATTGTTTATCAAGAATACGAGATATATCACAAATATAACAAGAAAACACCATCTTATATCAAGTTTAAATTGAAAATAAATCATTTCAAAAGTTTGAAATAAGCGTGCAGTGTGTTTTCATTAGAACAAAACAGCATCTGTACACAAAGGAGGCTATTTAAATAAAGTGCTATAAATTCGGCCACCGCTCCCGGCACCATCAGCCGAAGGTGGTTTGGGGTGTAATGAAGGCTTTGTTGGGCTACAAGAAAGAAAAGAAAATGTGGGAAGTGAACAAAAGAAGAGGTTGTCCACCAATTAGGGCATGTCCACACCCCCGTTGGCTAATTGTACTTTATCGCGCCATTCAAACTCGGATCGCCCACACCGCTAACAAGCGACCTCCGACATCCTCCTTTTTTACGGGGTCTTCATTTTTTCAAAAAAGTATAAATGGCCTTCTTCATCCGGTTCGTTTGCCTCGGAACAAGCAGTACGTTATAAGACGCAAAGATATATTTCAAGATCGATATAATAAAAAAAAACAGAAAAATTCTTTATTGGTACTTTAACAGATCCAAGCCAAACTGATGGATGGAAGGTTAAAATTATATCAACCAATTAAATACTAATAATATTCCTTAACAACTTCTCAGTTTTGCTCCGAAAAATAATAAAAATAGCAGCGACAATATACCTGACTTTGCAACAGATCGCTATTTTCCCCATTCCCATTTTTCATGCATTGTAGCAGTCTCCTGAATTGAGAGTGATTAACAATATAAAGTATTTTTTAGTGTTATTTCTAATATCTTTTTATTATATCGATATCGATTATTTAAATGAATTAATTTTTAATCTACTTAATAAAACTAAGGCTAAAGTACAAATGTTAAAACAAATATGTAGATGAGACCATTGTAATTGTACACAAAGAGGATATAGATACATTGTTAATAGATTGTAATATTTCACATCCAAATTAAATTTTCCCAGTGAAAAATGGAAATAATAAAACATTACCATTCCTAGCCTTGAGAATAATGAGCAATTCAGATCAAAAATTAGCCTTTAATGTGTATAAAAACATGAATGTTCTGATCTCATATTAAACTTACTCTTACTTTTACTCAATGCATGTAATGACAGAAAAAATTAACTAAGTAACAAATGTGGTTAAAAAAATGCTTTTTACTTTTTCACAAGTGTAATTTGAAAACAACTAAAAAAGTCTTAAGAATAAACAATTACCCTGAAAATATAATTAATAGACTAACAGAAAAACAAAAGATAGCGTATTATAATTGTGTAATAACTAACCAAAAAAAAGATAAAAATGAAATAAATAATACAGAACCAGAATAATGAGAATCGTTTATGTTGAAGTCCTAATGAAAATTAATAAAAGCATGCAAAAGAGAAAACATTTAAAAAAATTCATTTTTACATGTATATTAGTGAAAAAGTACATAACATTTTACACTCTATAAAAGAGACATTAACAAAATAAAAACAGTGTAATGTACAATGCTAAATATATACATTGGAAAAAAAGTTTCTGTATATAAGAATTGACTAACACAAAATACATGTAAAAAATAAAAGCGAAAAAAATGGATTGGGACAACGTGCAGTAAAAACTGAACATAAAATTAATTTCGATAATGTTAAGATTCTAGGTAAAGAAAATAATGATGTAAAGCTAATAGAACTAGGAACTAAATATCTGTATACATTTAGAAGACAATAATATTAACATATAAGAAGACAAAAATAAAATTTGTAAACAATATAAAAACATTTTAAAAATGTATAAAACTCGACGATATAACAATTTGAAAATAGTTAGGTAAATTAAATGTGAAAAAATAATAGTTTTATAAAGAATATAATAATAATCAACTTAATAATGTTATGTAATTGTTTTAAAAAAATCGTAAAAGTGTAAATATAAAAGTAATTAAGGTCAAATTAGGTATAATAAAAAAAATGTACATTAACAGTACACCACTTGTAATTCAAAGAATACGTCATAACTCAAATAATAAGGATAACCAGTGTAATGGTATAACACATAAGAAGCTTCGAGGTTATGCGGTTCTAAAATTGAAACCAGGTAGGTGTCTGTTTAAGCATGTTAATCTTTTAACTCTGTTTTATTTAAAATCATACGGAAAAAATTGTTCGTATATGTAACTTTGTAATTTTTACTATGTAGACTGAAGAGGAGAGGCTGGTCCCCGAAATCGATATCGATATAATCAAAGGACATTTTGAAACGGTTGTAAGTTCCTGAAATGACACCTAAAAGATCTTAAAACAAGCGAACAACTAAGATGAAAGAAGAGAAGAATAAATGTGAAGTATTGATCTTCCAAAGTACAGCTGTTTGTCATCATTATCTAATAACGTTCAGTGGGTTTTGGTAATTAGGAGGAAGAATAACGTTATCGGCGAATCTGTAGGATTAGAACAGATCAAATTTGACTACATCTCAAAGATGCAAACAACCTCTAACTATCCCAAATCACAACTAGAAGGAACATATGTACGTGGATTGAAACATAGAATCACCTCATATGCGGGAAAAATTGGATCACGGTAAGGTAAACCGTTCTTTGCGCTAACCCTAAAACCCTAGCTGTAACCTGTCGCTAATGCTGACGCTGATTTGTAATTAACCTTAACCTACCATAAATAACCTAATCTAACCCTAACCTCACCGACCCTAAACTACAACCGTCCTAACTCTAACCATCCCTAACCTAACCCTTTTTTAACCCTACCTAAAATAATCTAACCCGACTCTCCGATAAGTCAAAAACGACATCGCTACTGTTATGGCGCTAAATAATCCAGGACTCGCATTTCTAATCAACGTGAACAACATATGTTTTGTAATTCATTCAGGCCGGGAAGATGACCCGAAGGTCGGAATGTGGTCGGAAAGAAAACAACAAAAAGGTGTTTTTCTAATACACTTACTTCATTCCTGAACGCTCCTTGCTTCATAAATTAGTGAATTTAAATATTAAGTATGTTAAGTACATGCATCATTTTTCATCCGTACAAGTCCTGCCCATCATGTCAAAAAGATTCAATCCTTTACAATGTGATTCCGGAACTGGTTAAAAATGGGTTTTAAAATTGAAGGTGATTTGTTTTTATTTATCCGTTGTGATATTTCAGTGGTCGTGCCACGTGAGAAGTCTCGAGTCGTCTTGTTCATGTCCGCGTGCTGTCGCCGTCGAATGAATAATCGTCGTTGCATCCGCAGCTATTGTTATTAGAAAGCGGCCTTTCGTCAATTGGAAGTCACGAAAGGTAAACACTTTAATTGCAGAAGGCTGACGTCTGTCTTGTGAGAGCTCTTCGTTAGGGTTTAATCTGGGTCGGCCTCTGAACACTTGTTAGAACCATTTGACCAGATTTACATGTTTTTAGCCTTATTATATTCAACTACCCACCGTAGGAAAATTGAAGCACCATTTAAAATTATTCAGTAATAATTCTTGACTGCAAATTATAACCATTAAGGTTTGTGAGCATGTTTTTGAAATAAAAATGAAGATTTAGGAGTTAATTCATTATTTTTTTTAAATAACCATTTAAAATCCATAACGATGCCACTCACTGAAATACTTAATCATGCTTAATTTTTTTTGTCGTCAAAAGAAAATTAAGGCACAGCTTCTCAGCCAGATATTATTAGCTAAAATTGCCATTCCGGTTTAAGGTGAACGGCTAAAGCGTGAATGGAATCACAAACTATTGTACTATAATTAATATATCGAATACCAGACCAGTTCATATTTTAGCAAAATAATAGTTCATGATTATTTGAAGATCCTGAGATGCGGTCTGGCGTGACGTAGGTTTTAGAAAAACGTTTTCTTTATCATGCCAACATTTCGATCTTTATTGAGATCATGTTCAGGGCTCAAAGTGTTTTTCTGTGCAATAGTGTCATTGTTGTGTGTCGTTTTAAGAGTGCGACGATCTTCAAATCGTCATTAACTAACGGTCACTAAACACCAGTTATAATAGTTCAAGTTGATTAACAAATCAGAGGATGAATAGTTTTTAATCTGTTATTTGAAATTTTTTTGTATCAGGAACCGAGAAATTAAAAAAACGTTTAATGTGAGAAGTCATTGAGTTCAGTTTACTGTACTACTTTTACTGTAGCCTTTTTGGTGATACCAGGTCCAAAAATATTAGACTTGTGTCCTAGTATATACAACATGGAATTACAACCTGTGTCGATAAATATTTTTGTGAAAAAATAATTTACATATTTTTATATTTCGGTTTTCTGCCTCTGTTGTACCCTAACACAACGTTGTAAAGTTTAATTCGTCTACTTTCAAACTCTGTCAGCAACATTTATATTTTACGGTACTATGAGTGAGAAAAACAAGGATGAAGGTGAATCCGTTTCTAAAGCCCTGTGACGTTTCTTGTGGATCGGTGTATTAGTTTCGAAGTTTTTACAATTTGTATAAAAGTTAATTTTTGATTTGCGACTAGAGTCTGGTACGATCTCTACAGATTTTTTTGTACTTAAACTTAAACTTGTTTATGTTATTGGTGGTTGACAGTTAACATCAGGGAATGAGAAATAAAACCAAAGGTTTATGGTTACCATAGATAACTATAAAACTCCCAATAGTGTGGTTAACTAACCACAATAGTAAGAATTTTGTGAGAATCTGAGCTATACAAAAAAAAGAAAAAAAGTGGACATTATAAAATAAAGCAACTCTCTCCTATGTCTCCTATGCAATTGGTTGTCATATATATAGTACAAAAACCAAGTTTGCGCTAGGACTAGAATGATATTTTAACTGCTGGACATTTCAAAATCAGGAGGGATATGTAGACTTCAAGCAGTGGAAACAAGTCTGTGCAGAAGTTGTTCGGACTGTTCGGAAGAAGAAGAGACAGCAGAACAGCACAACACGTCCTTTGCTGGTGTGTATTACTATGCAAGAGATGTCTACTACCGGGAGAGGAAAGGCTTGAAGGATACGCTAGGGAGCCCGTAACACAATTTTGGAATCTGGTAAAAAGCCTAAAGCCGGTACGACTTACCCGATCCAAGGCTATGCGACGCTACCCGATGCTACCCGACGCCTTGCCACGTTTTGATGGAGTGTGCACATCTATGCGACGTCCAGCGCACGCCACGTACAGTCACACAGCGTGTATCACAAATCAGTATCACAATCGCACGCCTCTTTTGTTCTTAATGCATTATTTTGAGCAAAACCAAGTAATAAATTGTTGGTTGAATTTTATGAGCACAACGATGTAATAAACTGTTAGTTAAATTTAATTGTTTTAAATACAGCTATTCCGGTGTTTTGATAAATTTTCTGCCTAACCATAATATTTAAATAATTTTTATAAAAAGTTATGAACTTTTGTTCTCGTTTAATTTGTAATAATATAACGAAAAAATTACATATGCTTAGTTTGAAATAAAAAACAAAAATTATGAGTGTCCTGTCCTGACGCTACTCGACGAAAATGATATAATTTTGTAGGCAAAACCATGAATGGATTGTTAGTTAAATTTATGAGAAAAACCGTGTAATAAATTGTATGTTAAATTCATTATATCAAAAAATGATATTCCGGTGTTTGATAAATTTTCTATCAAGCCATTAAAATTAATTTTTTTAAATAAAAACTAACGAATTTTTGACCTCGGTTAATTTTGTTTATATAAAGATAAGTTTGTTGTAAATATTAGAACGACAATAAAACATGTAGTTTGAATAAAAATATGAGTGTCCGGTTCTTTTGTCTTCGACTGTACTCGATGCTACCCTGGATGCGAATCTGGACAGTGGGGATCGCAGAGCGTAGAGTAGGGTAGCATTGCATAGCACCGGGCAGATGTGCACGGGGGTAATACTACCTTATGGAAAATTGGACTTTGGATTTGCGTTGGGTAGCATCGAGTAGCGTCGCTTGGCATTGCATCGGTAAGTGTGTTCCCGGCTTAAAGCTTTACGAAGTTATTTAGACAAAGATGGAGAGAAGACGCCGACTCCTAAGTACCTAGCTTAAACCTAATTGATTTATTTGAATTATGAATTTAAATATTATTTACCTTGGTATTATCTCTTGTTCTGATGTTAGATTATCGGTACATTCTAGACTATAGATTAATAGTTTTTAATGTTTACAACACCCTGTAATACTAAGAGAATATATTCAATGTTATAGAAAATTTCCTACAGTCAATAGGTCGAAATAACTTTCACAGTAGTTTAAACACGGTTTCCCGGTGCCATTTACAATGTGATGCTCGTTACACTGAAGAGGATTCATTAGCAATATAATTGTGATGAAAATTTGCCTGATAAAAGCCAGTTAAACGAGACAGCGTCTTGTCCTTAAGGTAAAACATTGTCACTGCAATTAAATAATTTTGTTATTTAATAGTTGCGCTCTTAGCGGCGCAAATTGTCCAATTATCACGTAGAATCGAAATCCATCAAAATTTGTTTATCGTTGCTCCTGTTTAAACTCGCCTCATCAATATGTAAGCGGATTAGGCCCTCCCAATTGAGAAAATCAGCCGATTAGAGGCAATTATCCGATCTGGGCGATGTGGTGGTTTTGAAACGGCTTTTCTATTATGAAAATCTACAGAGATTTCGATTAATTAAATACGTGATTTGATCATCCGCCAACTGTTTTCTTCTGCTTAGAAACGGCTGATTTATACAATCCGGACACCGTCCGGCCGTGCCAGACTCGAGGGAGAGGCGATGTTTTAATAACAGTCATTAAAGCTCCATGCTTGATCGGGCTACCGACAAATTATTTTTTCTGGCTTCCTCAGTTTTCGAAGAATACAACTGGCAGTTGGCCAACCGATGACCACATTCTCCATTATCCTTGTTGTTGAACGTGGGCCTTCTTTCTCATTATTATTATTATTAATACAATTCAAAATATTTCATCTATTAAGGACTATCCAGAGTCAGAATTTAGTATTATATTGCCCCAAATTGGCAATGTAAAGCTGGATTTTATAAAATTGTAAAGTCTCAGACTTAAAGACAATAGAGCGTTCATAATCATATCAACAGTACTTAAATGAACCAGACTGCTGAAATTAAGTTGATATCAATTCTGTAATCAGGTTTTGCAAAAATTAGGATGTCATCTTTTCTTATGTCAAAAAACGCCAGCTTGTCTGATCATAAGAACATAGTCATGTGCAAGACAGTGCAGGATTATGCTTATTTAATTTGTTTGGTTCTCGACCTGGTTATGTACGTATGCAAAAGTTCTGGCTCCTCTTTTAACACTTCCCACACTACTCCCTGATATTTTGTCTTTGAATATCAATAAACATGGAAAATCTGAAGGAAGAAAAGTAACAATTTCAATTAATTAATCTTTATGTAAGGTATTGGTTGAAATGAAAACGTTAGTGTCACGAGCGGGATTCGAACCCACGACCTTCGGCTATTCGATTCGAATCCCGTTCGTGACACTAACTTTTTCATTTCAACCAATACCTTTTATAAAGATTAATTAATTGAAAGAAGTGATTTGGTCAATCGGACCACGAAATATAATGAAAAGTAACAATATTTTTTCAGAGTGTTGTGACACGCGGATGGTCATAGAGTACGAGGACAAGGACGGTCACTAAAGACAAGATAATTAAGCATATTTTAAGTCCCTAAGCCAGAATCTTGAAGCTAGAGTTTTTTCATATGTTCCCCTAATTAAATTGGATGAAATGAGAAGACAAATAAAAAGACAATTAATTTAGAAAAGGATTTGTTAAATAATCATGAGGTTATAGTACCCCTGGTTGTTTTTTCTATTGTAATTTATAAGTAAACGTAATACAATAAACTGCTATAAGTAAAGTTAAACAGTAACTGAATTATGCAGGAAAACGACGGGAAAAATTTATTTATTGGAAAAATCTTTAAAATAATGTCGCCTATTTTTCAGTCATTTTAAGAATAGAAAAGTAAAAACAAATGAATTATGTCTTATTTTCCAATCGAATTTATTACACAACAATCACTTCTGACAATCTGTAAGTTATTGGAAAATTACTTTATACGTTAATCAAAAATCAATGAAAATCTACACTTCCCAAAACAGATTAATTGAAATAAAAACGAATTAAAATGTATCACATAACTAAATCAGTTTTTGAGAGAATCATGAATCTAGCCTAAAAAAATTAAAATTTTAAAGCACAGAGTATGTGAGATATTTTTTTTGCTGTTTATTTTTAAATCGTTTCTATTTGTATTGTCAGTTATTGAATATAAACTGCGGCATTGCATTTTATTTATTAAGAAAACGTTTTCGACCTCACGGCATGAATGTTCTTCAGTATTAATTTAAAATTGTATAACCAGTGGACTTCCCACCAATGTATCGCACATTGTACACATTACAATTAATTAAGGTTTTTAGTTGAGATGAAAAAAGCTAATGGCACGAGCGGGATTCGAACCCACGATCTTCAGCATGATACGCCACTGCTCTACCACTTGAGCTATCGTGACCTCGATCCACTCGGACACTAACTTCCCATCTCAACCGCACCTTTTGAATTTTCCCTCCTTTTTGCCATTTTTCAAATGAATTTCAAATGAAAAATGGCAAAAAGGAGGGAAAATTCAAAAGGTGCGGTTGAGATGGGAAGTTGGTGTCCGAGTGGATCGAGGTCACGATAGCTCAAGTGGTAGAGCAGTGGCGTATCAAGCCGAAGATCGTGGGTTCCAATCCCGCTCATGCCATTAACTTTTTTCATCTCAACTAAAAACCTTAATTAATTGTAATGTATTAATTGGTCAAGCGGACCACGAAATTAGTGAATTTATTGTACACATTGTTGGAAAGTCCACTAGATGGACAATTTTCGGCAAAGTTTTTTATTGATTTATTTTATTTTTTTCCAAAAAAATTACATTTTATTTAATATACTCCTACGTATTAGTTTCTTTTTATACTTGAAATAGTCAACCGACTGATACACTCTAAAATAAAAGGACGAAAAAAGCCCATTATTATTATTTATTTTTTATTTTATTTTATTGTTGGCTAATTGCTAAGGTCAATGCCAGCCCCTCGCATATTTACACGTGGCTTATGGTCCTAATTTAATCTTTCTTTCCCGGCTCCTAGCCTATTGGCAAGTACCCTCGGATACATGTCTAATAATTTTCGACTGTATCCCAAAAAAAGTTTCAATAAAATCGGTGATCCCGCATATATAAGAAAAAAAGAAGACTAAAAGCAAATATTAAAAAATAATTTGATTCACACTTCGAAATTACTAATCTGCAATTTAAGAAATGTAACAATAAGAAGAATAACGCAAAAAAGCGTTAAAATTTTTGTACCAGGCCTGTTATTGCAGTCTTGAGTGGAACGCCAATTTTGAAAAGTAGGCGCCGCGACACCAAAGCCGACAAAAGTGGTCAACTTTTTTTTCGTAGGAACGTGCCCAGCATTCCTGGTCGAATTTTAAAAGACTGCCGCCGACACGAACGAGGACTCCATATATAGACGCCCATCTTCGGGTATAATCTTAATAATAATAATAATAATCCGGGTCAACAGTGGCGTCCTGAAAAACTGAATGCCCGTCTTCTTCATTCTTTTTGTCCCTATGCAAGCTCGTGTTAATTATTCCGTTTCCACTTGGCATTCTGTTTTGCACACAATCTAACTTGATTGAATAAATAGAAATGCTTATACGTTCCGTATGTATAAATTCATAAACCCACAATAATCCTCCTCAGGAGAAAACTGGGTTAAAATACCAATAATTCGGATTGTCTATTGTCGACGCACTGAATACTGTTAAACGCAAATTCTTATAAATTATTTATCAGTAAAAGGCAAATTGAAATGTTAAGATTGACAGAAAAAATACGATGACTGATACATTGTAACGAAAGAATAAATCACATTAGAGTTCCTTCCACCCACATTTGCACACGAACTCGGCATACCCGTACATTTAATGCGATTTATTGTGGAAGGTCAAACGTTTCTATTTCCGTCAGGTGGTTTACTAAATAAAAATTAAGTTCTTACAAATAGACCATTAAAGATAAAAATAATTGCATGGTAGTTATTCAAATTTATCTCGTACAAGTCAGAGGATTTTCTGTGATTCATGTTATGTGTATGTCAAGAGATGGCGATTACAATACTTACTTCCATAATAGTCCAATTTACCTTAATAATAATTATATTATGAAATTTCTGCTGTAGATAACGGCAGTAATTTTCGCATACAAGCTATGTATTTAATCTAAAGATATAAGAACATTTGTCCGAAGCGTCTGGATGATATTAATTGTAAGATCCGTCCGTCGGAGAAGGGCGGTTGTATATCCAGGCCTTACCCACCCACACAAAGGACATGAAATATAGATATAATATCCGAGCAAAGGGACCGACTCTTTGATTTGTTGTATCCGAGGCTGCTATTAGTAAATATCCAGGCTCCCGTTCCCCGGAGTACAAAATATTACCTGTAATTAATAGTTAATTGTGTTCGTGCTCTTTTGCAACTAAGGGAGGCCGTGTAAAACGGGTAGTTCCGTCTCAGGGGCACGCACCTACGGGGCCCACCCACGCCTCACGTTCGTTTTTATTGCATTTGGAGAAAATATCATTCAGTAAACCCCGTCCCTGGGAAAATTAAGTGTCAGCGAAGTAGGAACTTTCTACGTCAAACTTATTTTATGGATTATAAAACATTTCTTACACGTCATATATTTTATATATGATAAAGTTTGCTCAGTGACTACTCTCAGTGGTTGACCGTTACGGAAAATCACTACACCCCCCCTCCCTGCGTTTTTTATGTAAGAAGTGCTTAGATGCATGCTTAATAAAATATTGCCTAACGTTTAGAGGCAATTTTTTATTTAATTCTTCTGTTAATCTATTTCATTATTAAATTAGTATTTAAGGGAAAGTTAAGCCTTCCAAGCTTTGTTCTTTACGAAACATTGATTAAAGAATCTTTATATAAGGTATTGGTTAAGATAAAAAGCCAGTGTCACGAGCGGGATTCGAACCCACGGCCTTGTGAATAGACCCTGGTTTCGCAAAAAAGTTCGAACATTGAAATTTACTAAATTCACTAAATTCGTGGTCCGCTTAACCAATTAATATATTACTATTAATTAAAGTTTTGGTTGAGATAAAAAAGTCAGTGTCACGAGCGGGATTCGAACCCACGACCTTCGGCTAAATACACCGCTGGCTCTACCACTTAAGCTATCGCGACTTCGATCCACTCGGACACCAATTTCCCATCTCAACCCCATTCAATGAACTTTTACTTCTTACGTTGGTAACTTAAAAATGGCAAAAAGGAGAAAAAAATATCAAAGGTCGTGGGTTCGAATTCCGCTCGTGACACTGGCTTTTTATCTCAACCAATACCTTACATAAAGAGTAATTAATTGAAAGATGTTTTTGGTCACTCGGACCTCGAAATTTAATGGATTGATTAAAGAATAAATTTCAAATTGGATTAGGCCTCACAATTTATAATTTTTACGTAAAAATACTATCTTTTCGAAGCAAATGAAACTTTTTTGTACTACTAATACTACTGTACAATACTATTATAGTGTTGTCAAGCTTTCGACTTTTAAAAACTTTCTTCAGGGCTCTACAGGGGAATACATATCGCACACCTACAAGAAAAGGAACACAAGTCGAAAAATCCTAAAAACCGGATCACATTTTTTTTTTTTTTGTAATAAGTGTTTGGATGTGTGATGCTACAGGATAAACGACATCACTGTAAGTGGACTCTTAACTGCTAAGCAGCATGATGTGTCATTTTTGAATTGGTGGGAACGCACTGTCTCCACTGCGAAAATGGCATATTTTATGTTACAGCATCGATGTAAGTATTTTTCAGGGAAAATGGCACATTTAGGTCAATTTTGTTCTTGTTTTGTGAAGGGTGTAAGATAGCCTATTGCTCTCACCACACCTCGGAACTGTCATTCAACGGCTTACGTAATAGGCAGACAACTTTAAACTGTCGTACTGTAAAGACACGCTCAAAACATCAAAAGTCTTCGAGAGTACCCTAGTTTATAGACGTCGAGCATAGGTTCTCTACTACTGGAAAGGCATCGAGTAGACAGGCGGCTTTTCGCAAATCAGCATCTCGCTTGGCAACTTGAACAATGAGGGGGCTGTTCTCTTCACAGATGATTGTCGATTTGGTTTGTGTTAATCATATGACTGTGACTGTGAGTGCAGCCGTCGAGACGCTTTGCTTCATGTGCCATGCGTGATTCACTGCTTTTTAAAAGACAGTCGCTTTTGGTATGGAGTTGAATCGAAGTCCTTGACTGCACTAAGGTACCTTGCATGATAATGCCCGACCGAATGTAGCTCGAGTTGTCACCCATTCCGTGAAGAACGAAGAGATTACTACAATAAATCGGCAGCACCTTCTACTGACACGACTCTCATAGAAAACGTATGGGATGTGATAAAGAGACAGGCTGTACATCGGCCTCCGCCTCCAACAAGCCATGGACAGATCCAAACTGCTCTTGTTGAAGAATGGGATTCTGTTTCACAAGGCGAAATCTGATCACTTATTTCCTCGACACCTAGGAGAAGAGTATATACGCGTTATTAAGAGTAAAAATAGATACTAAATTGTTAGTTAAATTTTAATTTATCATTAAATGATTTCCTGATGTTTTGGTGAACATTTTTTAACAATCATAATTAAATCATTTTTATTAAAACTCATAATTTTCGGAGTTTAATTTGGTCTCCATTAAAATAAATATGTTCTAATTAACCTAAAGATAAAAACACATATAGTTTGAAATAAACTAAGAAAATACGAGTCTTTTTTGTCTTTGAGTGTATATTATAAAATGCTGACAGTTATGTCACATGTTCTGGTGAAGTACAATACATACTTATTTCTATGCACATTTATAGATTGTGAATAACTAAATTACAATCAACATCAATCTAACACAAATCTTAAACACTACAAACATATACATAAATATCATAATAAATAAACACAACAAAAATAGATATATGTAATATATCTCAGAAAACGTCTTGGTGTAGGTTCTCAACTTGATTATTCCTAATATTAAACAGTCCAACTAAAAATTAAGCTAAAATTAATTAAATATTCTTGATTACATTCGTGATATTATGTACCGAGTGACCCTTGTACAGACTCCAATACTTCATATGGTTCAAATGGGACTAAAAAGCGCCTGTGGTCCAATGATGTCTAGTAGTATACAAGATATTTCACTGCAAGTATTACTTCACAAGTTTTTCCCATAAAGGCTGCGCATCTCATAAAGAATCAATCCTAGTAGCAATTTCAATTCATAAATGAGAGGCTAATCAAAAATTTGACTTAAACTTAAATGAACAAAGTACAAAATCATTGTACCAATGACAGTTTATGATTTTTAAACTTTTACAAGTTTCCAAAGTTCTTGTCTAAACTTTAAGACCTTCTTGACTCTGGAAATAGTGACAGATATGGCGATTTCTCAAAAGTAACGTCATGAAGAATAACCCATTGAAATATTGACGTCTTTTACGCATATACATTTCTTTAGCAAACGCTACCAAGGTTTCTTCACCTTTCAGTTTTTACTACTTCACAGTGAAAAATTTCTGGCTGTTTTGATTACCTGTACCTGGTAAGTTTTTTTATCGTTCTTGTCATATTTACGCTGGTCAATTTTTTCAGCAAGAGTTTTTTGGTTTGAGCTATTGATGTTGTTAGGGATCATAAATTATAGTGAAATGCTCACTTGATTTTTACAAACTTCAATTATCATATATTAGCTTAATACTTGGTTTTTATAATCAATTGAAGGGTTTGATTTCGTTTAGTAGAAAATTGCCAGATGTCTTTGTAAATTGTATGTGATATTCTGCTGCTTGATGCACCCACCAGCGGAAAGTAGGCAGACGCCAGACACATGTGGGTTGAAGGTCGTACCTCGTACTACTTAATCCAAAGTAGTTTCAAATAATCAGGACATTAGGAAGGATTTCCCTGAAAAAATCATAGTTTCGATTCGATCTGAGTAGAAAAAATAATAGAACCACAGTTCATCAATTGCCAAGGAAAGCAAGGTAGCCGGGAGGGCGCCAGCATATTAAACGGTTTATTTTGCAAATCAGGCTCTTCATTCTTCGATTTACATTTGTACGGAAGCCATTTGTGTAATTGGGCATCTTGACTAGGATATCTATATACATGGGAATCTGGGGGCGTTTTCTCGAGACATGATTCTATTTAATACGATGCCGAAGGGCACATACGTGTATTTATGGTGCTATAAAAACCAGAGCGGTTCTCCTGAATGGATATTGGGCCATCGGTTCGGCCATTCCTTTTCTTCATTACAACTAACTTCGAAAGATCAATTTCCCCACTCTCCCGAAATACGGCATCTACCTCTCCAACAGTTTTGAGTTTAACGGGCAATTAGGCATCGCCAAAAGAAACGGGTTTCTGATAAAATAAATTGGCGAAATCGCACTTCTGACCGGCGCGAAAAGAATTCGAAAACCGAAATTACAATCATCATTATGTCCGCACTAATTAAGCACACCCTGCGTTTCAATGGTTGAAAATATTTCTAACAAACGCAATTTCCTGTTTTAAAAAAATCACATTTCAGAACGACATTACTTTCTGGGAGAAAAAACTGGAATGTAAAACCCACTCGTCCAAACTTTTCCCTTTAAGTTGCATACACAAAGTGATAAGTTGGATCATTTTATGTCCATAAGTCCTCGTAGAAAATCCAATAAGTTTTTTGATATCAGATTTTGTTCACACAACCCTGCAAGATCGTTGTAACTAGAGCTTATTATCTTATTTCACAAACATTACTTTCTAAAATAAACGTACTTCGATTTGCAAAAATTGTATTTCCAGGGAATAAGTAACAAGGTTTCTAGTGTATTTAATGTACAGGTTTTGTGATGTACTGGTTTATTCTATAACGTTTATTCAACTTTTACAAAAGATCCCTTAGAATAACTTTCAAAGGATTTCTACGCCAAGAAACACTATATTTAATTGCGTTCTCCTTGATTTCATCGGACAAATCGGGAAGAATTTTTAAAAATGAATCATATATGCTTCTTAGTTACTTTGCTCAAATCTGCTGGGGATAAGTCCTAGCATTTTGTCTGGCTGTTACTATTGATGTATTGTGGTAGGCAAAGCAAGAGTAGGCGGACGGACCCGGATCTCACAGTATTAGAGACGATCGGACACTCATCTTATTTTTGTGATTTTCTAAAAAATAATTATAATTTTTTACATAGTAAATTATTATACTAATAAACCCCTTTGCATTCACTTATTTTAATTTTATAAATAACTTTATTAAAGATTTTATTTTTGTTAACTATTGTCTTTAAAGTTTAAAAATGTTTTGTTATAATCAAATTTAATCATGACAAAGTAACGTATAAATTGTCTTCTTCTCTATTGTATTCTCTATTGCTCTTTTTCGTTACTGTCTGTAGAGCCGTGAAGAAGACTGTAATAAAACAGGGAACACACCAACCCGAAGCGACATTACCCGATGCTACCCGACGCCTTGTTTTCATAGGGTGTGTACATCTGTGCGACGTCAAGCGAACGCCACGTACAGTCACAGAGTGTATCATAAATCAGTATCACAATTGCAACGCCTCTTTTTTTCTTAATGCATTATTTTGATCAAAACCATGTAATAAATTGTTAGATAAATTTTGTGAGCACAACCATATAATAAATTGTTTGTTATACTTAATTGTTTTAAATAAAGTTATTCCGGAGTTTTGATCAATTTTCTTCCTAACCATCATAACTAAATAATTTTTTATAAAAACTTAGGAATTTTTGATCTCGATTAATTTGGTTTACATTAAAATAGGATTTTTGTAATTAATGTAACGACAAAATTACGTATACATAGTTCGAAATAAACTACAAAAATATATCCTGTCCTGACGCTGCTCGACGAAAATGGTGCAATTTTATGAGAAAAACCATGAAATAATTTGTTAGTTAAATTTTATGAGCAAAAGCGTGTAAAAAATTTTTAGTCAAATTCATTATATCAAAAAATGGTATTCCAGTGTTTTGATCAATTTTCTACAAAACCGTTAAAATTAATTTTTTTAAATATTTGATCTCGGTTAATTTGGTTTATATAATAAGCAAAAATAAGTATGGAATAATTATTATAACGACATTAAGACATATAGTTCGAATAAAAATATGAGTGTCCGGTTCTTCTGTCTTGTGTACTCGATGCTACCAGACGAAAATCTGGACAGTGGGGATCGAAGAGCGTAGAGTGGGATAGCGTTGCATAGCATCGGGCAGATGTGCTCGGTGGTAATACAATCTTATGGAAAAATGGACTTTGAATTTGCGTCGCGTAGCGTCGCAGAGCGTTGCACGGGTGTGTTCCCGCCTTAAAGGTCGAAAGGGCCAAGTTAAAGCTTAACTTTTAACGCACTTCTTTTTAACCGCATCCCTCGATAAGCAGCAAATTGAAAAATAATAAATTTATGTACATTATTAATATTATTAAATTAAATTTGTTATTTTGTCCACCTGATGTATTGTACTTGTTTTTGCATTAATAAACTACTGTAATATATCTATGGAAAAATAAAAGAGAAAACAAAATATGGATCCCTTTTATAAGCATTCATGTATTGTTTATATACAATAACATATTCTATTCTATTCTTCTGACGAAAATTTAAAAATAAAGACAACATTTGGCCGCCTTCTTGACATCCTTTGATGTAGTAGCTTGTGACGCAATATGTAATTAACTGACATTTTGATGAAGCGAGATATTTTCATTTAGACTCAAATCATTATATCTAGGCGATGAATATATTCTGCAACTTTCTTCGTATTTATTAAAATTAAAAATAATTTACAGAAGTGATGATGGTTAAATCATCTCAACACTGTACTTATTAATTAATCTATATGTAAAGTATTGGTAGGAAATAAAGAAGCCAGTGTAACAAGTTGGATTCGAACCCACGACCTTCGACTAAATACGCCGCTGCTTAACCAGTTGAGCTATCGTGACTTCGATCCACTCGGACTCCAACTTCGCATCTCAACCCACCTTTTTGCTGTACTTATTATTGCAAGTACTTTAAAAAGTCAATTGAGTCAAGTCGATTCTGTCTACCGAGAACAGGGGATGCGTATAATGGCCCATTTCATGTTCCCTTCCCTCAGAATTGTTCATCATTGTTTAGAAAACCTGGGAATTTTCCATCTGCCTCTTCCCCCATTGGCTCCAGACCTCAATCGCATTGATCACATGTGGGATGCATTTGCAGAGAAGGCTTTTAGATAACCATCCGCAGCCAGACGACCTGGAACAACTGAGTGCAGTGTTGCAACATCTATGGAATGAAATTCCTTATGAAATGAATGACAACGTTTTTAACAGTGTGCCTAACAGGTGCATAGAGTTTAACAGAGGACGGTAAACACGGTGCTTATTCTTAAAAGAAATTTTTGTCTCCAACAAACAAAATTATGGATTTAAAACCTTTATTTAGTTATTTTTCAAAATCCCTTAATTAAATTTCCTTCAGTAAAAAACATAAAAATAAAATAAAAATGCTAGGGAAAGTAAATGCTACAAAATTAGAAAATATCTCTATTTATTATTATATAAAGTTCGAAACGTTGGCACTATAAAAAAACTGTTTTTTCTAAAACCTATGTCACACCAGACCGCATCTCTCGATCTCCAAATAATCTGAAGATGATCTCAATAAAGATTGAAACGTTCGTACGATAAAGAAAATATTTTTCTAAAACCTATGTCACACCCGAACGCATCTCACGATCTCCAAATAATTTCTATTTATTTTTGAGCAGTTTGTAAAACCTTCCTTTAGGCTAAATGTTAAACGGAAATTACCATGTAATTATACAGTTACAAAAGACAATTATACAGAATGTTTCTAGTTTTAGTCATTCATCCTGGTTAAGATTCACAAAATATTACACGCTGAGGGATACATTACACTTTATAAACTATAACAGTTAAGCAGTATTTATCTTTAATAGAAAATGTAAAAACAAAATAGGTGCGTCAGTTTAAATTTATTTTGTATCGCTCATTTAGTGAAATAAAATGTCTCATTCTTTTTTTTCATAGGTAATAGATTAAATTAACCTGTTACATTCAAATCACTATACTAACCATGAATTATACTCATTGTGAGATACTTTTTCGATTGACGGTTTCCGGATGACGTTAATTATAAACGATTGTATACATTTGCACAACATTTTACCATTTGTTTTGTTTGTTTAATGTTCTAATTTCAAAAATTCTTCCAAATCATCCGAGAAAGCTGAACAACTGGTTTCTTATTGTTTTCACTAGACGGATGTAAAAGGAATGAGAACCAGTTGTAAATAGGAAGTGACATAATGGGAATTTAATAAGTGATCAACGACGCCAAAAGCTATCTGAAGACAGTCCGGGCCTTTCGCAACCCACCTCTTGCCAAACAACATCCCTGATTATACGTTATTAAACGTTTCGAAATAAATTCAAATTGATCGTCCCCAAGCCGAATCGCCAACACGGACAAATTCACTCGTATTAATAAAAATCAAATTAACCTAGTGTAAATCATCTAAGGGCGACCCACGACTCGTTGTTACTGAATCCACCATAAATCATGCCGCTAAACAAATCAGTGGTGTTACTTAGTAAAAAGGTGGAAAAAAGCCCAGGGGGCTTGGTATTTTTCTTGTGTCAATTCCGACGGCTTGTTAGTGAGATGTCATTATCAGCCGGATTTAATTGACATTAACAGATTTCTCGATTCTCCTTTGCCTACGCGCTTGAATATTTTTCCGGTCATCGCGATTCCAGTGCGTAGAATTAATTGGAATTGATTCTCCAGTCAACGGGAAAACTAACATGGAAAGCATTTTTGTTTAAGCCAGTTCTAGCTGGAATATCCAGTCAACAAATCAGAATTTCTGTCTTTCATAATGGCGCAAATTTAGCGCTGTCAAATTTCTCCTGAAAAGAATGACTGCCCCTAATTTTGTAAGTACAGGAAATTCCAATTTCAGGTTTAAAGAATGTCTAGTAAGTTCTCACATAACACAAACAAAACTCTTACATAATAAGATAAAATGTTCACTAGAAAGTAATATNTTATATATAGAGAGAGAGAGAGAGAGAGAGAGAGAGAGAGAGTGAGAAAGACATAGAAAGAGAGAATTCTTCAAGTAGTTCACTGTAGTACGTTTTATGTACAACATATAATATATAGTTGATCTATGCATTTATGTATACAAATATGAAATAAAAAGAATAAAACCACATACAAAATGAAAGATGTCGAAATAAATGTCTTTTTGACCTGTAAGGTATGTCATTCAGTGAAATTATAATAAAACCTTGTTATATATCAAGAAAATAATAAATTTATTTTATTTATTAAGGTTTTGAATTGTCGTATAAACTGAATAATCCATAAAAAATATTCGATTTTTATCGGCTTTGAATAAAATCTTCACTTTTAAAGCCATTTTCAATTCTATTTCTAGTTTTACTCGCATTCCTATAGTTAACATCAAGTTTTAGCTTTAACCGTAAACGTTTTATTTTATTTTAGCCTTGAATTTACATAAAAATAGAATTTTAAGCGTAAACAGATTCCGGTAGATCGATGAAAGCGGCAGAAAGATTATTTGAAAAATTTCAATTTAAGGAAGTCACTAGGAATGACTGCATATTATTGATTAATAAATGAATTATTTAATTGTACTTATTATTTGCAAATACTTGCTCGAAGATCAATGTTAAAATCTCAGATGCGACGAACAAAATCAAGCAAATTCTAAAATTGCAAAATTAATACACTATTAATGATGAAAAATTAAAAGTGAAGTTATATTTATTCAATCATGAAACTATTTTCATTAGGACGAAGTGTGAATGTCGTCAGTTGAAGTGTTAATTTATAAAGGGAGCCTGAGTTCTGAAAGCACTAGCCTTCCTTACGTCAATCATCGTTCATTGAATATCTGCATCAACACTCAAATAGTATAACCAACTATCAAACCAGACGTGCAATTGTACCTCATTATGTCGTTAGCTAAAAAGGAAATTGACATTTATAATAAATAACCGAGGTAATTTTATGCAAAAACTGGTCTAGGACTAACCTTCAAGTCAATGGTAAATATTACATTTCATGTCAAAAACGTAATGTAATTTAATATTTTTTGTCATGATTTAATAAATAACTAAAGTGTTTGTGTCAGGAGTTTAAAACTTTTTGAAGTTCATTATCTATAAATGTCCTAATGGCTTTAATAGAGAATTTTTGCAATACCGCCTACAACTTAATAAGTAATTTCAATTAATTAAGGTTTTGGTTGAGATAAAAAGGTCAGTGTCACAAGCGGGATTCGAACCCACGACCTACGGCCAAATACGCCACTGCACTACCACTTGAGCGATCGTGACTTCGATTCACTCCGACACTTACTTCCCATCTCAACGCCACCTTTTGAATTTACCCTCCTATTTGGTCAAGCGGAATACGAAGCCTAATAAAATGTCATGACAAAAATTGAAGTATACTTCAAGTATATTGACATTAGGTACACGACATTTGAAAAATGGCATAAAAGAGGGAACATTCAAAAGGTGGGGTTCAGATGGGAAGTTAGTGCCCGAGTGGATCCAAGTCACGATAGCTCAAGTGGTAGAGCAGCGGCGTATTAAGCCGAAGGTCGTGGGTTCGAATCCCGCTCGTGACACTGACTTTTTTATCTCAACTAAAAACCTTAATTAATTGAATGATATTAATTGGACAAGCGGACCACGAAAACTAGTGATTTTAATGAGTTAAAATGAAGTATACTTCACTAAAGCTCTCCATGGCCATTTCATTTGTCGCCGAAAATCAAATAGATTTCACGACATTTGAAAAATGGCAAAAAGGAGAGAAAATTCGAGAGGTGAGGTTGAGATGGGAAGTTGGTGTCCGAGTGGATCAGCCCGGCGTATTTAGCCGAAGGTCGTGGGTTCGAATCCCGCACGTGACACTGACTTTTTATCTTAACCAAAATCTTAATTAATTGAAATGAATTTATTTGGTCAAGCGGACCACAAAACCTAATAAAATTAATAAGTAATACATATCCATCGTTAGGAAATTCTCAGTATTTTTGTACGTCTCTAGTCGTACCTCGACTCTAGATGTTCAATAGTACAATGCAAAAAAACATGCTTTGAATGAGAAGAAGAATACAGACATGTTAAATTTACACCAAAGCAGGATATAACATTTAAGGAATTTCGTTCATACATGCGTATGTAATTGAACATTATTTCTGCTATAAAATGGGTATAAAAACCATTATAATCTTGGATGCCTAATTACGGATATCAACCAACCTAGAAGACATTAGAAACTTATAAAAAGAAAAAACAACTTTGGTCGTTACATTTTTAGTCTAACTATACATGCTGATGTTGGTCTGTCTCGCTATCGTCAGTGTCATTTTTAAAAACTGGAGTCTTTGGATGGGTAGATAATACTATTTCCAACAACAACAAAAAAACAAGAAGAAACGCGACTGACAGACCAACTATGGTAAGAGAGCCTGAGCAAAATTATCAGTAACGACCAAATAACAAGAAAACATAAAGACCGCTTTTATAACAATTAAGTTTAATGTTGAGTCATACAAACTAGTAATCTTACAGTCCTGATTGAATCTTGTGGGTTTCAAAAATGATATATCCTGGCTCTCAGATAATAGTCAAACGTGATAGTTTCAATTATGCCAAATACAAATAGGACGATTTTCACGTCGCCTTGCTTCACCGATCTGGTTTTTAATATGTTATATCTCAACCAATCCAGTCGATTATAAGGCTGATAATACAAAAATAATGATCAGGTAGAAAGATCGGAAGATTAAATTCCAGATATATATATTAAAAAAGTTGTTGGAAATTAAATTAAATTTGAAAAGGTACGAAATGCTCGAAGTGTTGTCATTATAAAATTAATTTCACCAATAATTATGTAAATTCTTTGAGTTCTTTAAGTGATCTTGTGCAACTCGAAACATCGGGGGAGAAGGCTATTAAAGGACTTGATAAAGCAGTCGCTAAAGTTTTGATCCTAATTGACAACTGATGCTATCTCTGCCTAACCCAGAGCGATGTAACAATTTTGCTTATTAATTTATTCATGAATTTTCCGCCTGACGCTTTTTTCCACCTGATTTCAGTTGACGTGAACTGTTATTTCTATCACTTTCACCGTTCTAATTTATAAAAGCAGGGACTGTTATATTAATATATATTGATAACATGATTTATGTACTTCCAATACGTGTATTATGTTTGCCCTTGTTGTTTAATTGATATGGGCCCTCCATGAGGAAGGCTTAATAGGACAAATGATGATGTCAAAACTAGTTTTGGTATCGGCTCGATCTTTATCTCCCATTAACGAGGGTTCAACTCGCCCTGAGCATTCCTTGTTCCAAAGGACATTTACATGATTGAGCTGTTTAAATGGAAATTGTAAACAGAGGTAGTTTGGTATTTTATTGTGGTCGATGAATTACGTTACACAGTTTTGAATCAAATGCACGTTCAATAAATCTCGTTTTTCATTAAAAAACAACGATTTTGAAACTACGCTTAAGTTTTCATGAAACCTCAGCTTTGACCCTATAAACCAAAACTTTCACTAGGAGATAATTGCTTGTTCTACCCTTCATCACCTTACTGGCCATAATCGAGGCATTACTTTTGGGAAAACGAAATTTGAAAAACAGTTTGGATTTGACAATTATTTTAAAACAAGTCAAACAAAATAACATTTCAAATACTGAATTTTTAATATTCATAAAAACACTATTGCTAACGTTATTGTATTTGTGTAAAATATGTTACATGACATCAAAAGCAGCAGGTATGAGAAATGTATATAACTTAATATCTGTTTCATTCTTAAATGTAAACCTTAAGAACCTCATGTGGTTTGTAATTTTTAATTTTTTTCAAATTATTATAATTTGAAAAGTTTTTATATTAACGCACCAAACTTTATTATTTAAGTATCTAATGACTTATAGGTTTCTAATATTTAGCGATCTTTATATTTTATAATTTTATACTTATTATTTTATACTTTATATATAGTATAGTTTTATACCTTTATATCGAGTACCTATATCTTAGTTTTTATATATTTATCTTTCTTTTCTTCTCAGTCACTCTCTTCTCATTTGTTTTCTCTTCCTATCTTATATCAAATTATTATCTTAACATACGATATATGCATATCACGATGGACCTTCACGCCCCACAGATCCAAGGCTTCTTCGACATTCCTGTCGACAATCTTTACGCCGAGCCAGCAGTCCTTAAGTGGATCAAGGAAAACATTCCAGAACGGAGGAATATCATCATCGTCTCCCATGTTGCCGGTGGTGCTAAAAGAGTGACATCCATCGCAGACAGGCTAAATGTAGAATTTGCCCTGATCCACAAGGAAAGGAACAAGGCAAACGAAGTGGCTTCAATGGTCCTTGTAGAAGATGTGAAAGACGGGGTTGCTATACTTGTTGATGACACGACTGACACGTGCGGCACAAACTGTCATGCTGCTGAAAAGTTGATGGCCGCCGGAGCCACTAAAGTGTAAGCTATACTCAGTCACGGAATATTCTCCGGACCTGCTATATCAAGAATAAACACTTCCCGCTTCGAAGCAGACGTGGTTACAATCACAATACCACAGGAGGAACATATGAATGATTGTCCTAAACTTAGGTGTATTGACGCTTCAATGATATTTGCGGAAACCACCCGACGTACACACAACGGAGAATCTGTATCGTATCGATATATGCATACATATCACTTATTTGTTTTGTATCTATTGTTTTATTTCATATCTTTAAATCGAATATTGTATAAACATTGTTTGAATTTGAATTATATAATTATAAATTAATATAAAGAACAAACTTTATATATATTATCTGTATTTGCACTTCAGTTAAATTTATGCTACATAAATAAATGTCTAATGGTGTCACTTAGTAGATATACTAAAATAGTTTTCATGAAATAATCAATAGAAAGCTGTTTTGGTAAAATGATATAAATAAGCTCTGTGAGAAAGGTAATTTGGACAAATTGGATGTATTGCAGGTTAAAAAAAAATTGAATGTAACAGATAAAATTTAATGTTTATGATTATAGACTGAGAGAAGAACTTTTTTAGCAACCCCTCGTCATCCTCTCTATAAACATTTTTGTAGTGTTAGCCAATATGTACGGTCCGAAATAAATACAAGTTCGATTAGTTGGCTAATAAACATTAGAAATAAGTTAATCTACCTAAATAAATATCGAATAATAAAATAATTAGATGACGGCTTAAAAGGGTGCCCGATATGTAACCATGGGGAGCAGGAATATTTTTATCATTTTGTTGCTTTCTGCCCTATCCTTACTGAGTACCGGTTAGTTTATTTTAATACATCTGTATAGACAATTGTGGAATTTAGTGAATATTTAAGTTGAAGGAACTTCGATTGTTTAGTTAAATACTGTAAGAACGCCTGGCAATGCACATACAGCGTAGTAATTTAATTTAACTGCAAAAGCACCTATGCCTACATAAGTATTTGTTAATGACTATTTTATTAAAATGTCTTAAATGTAATTTTAGATTAATATTTTGTGTACATAGATCATTTTAGATATGTAGAAATGTGTAGAGATTAGTGACCGTTAATCGATAGTTATTGAGATATCGTGAGATGCGGTCGGGAGTGATGTAGGTTTCAGAAAAACATTTTCTTTATCGTGCCAACGTTTCGATTTTTTATTGAGCCCTGAAGATGATCTCAATAAAAGATCGAAACGTTGGCACGACAAAGAAAATGTTTTTCTGAAACCTACATCACTCCCGACCGCATCTCACGATATCTGAATAACTAGATATGTAGAAAATTGAATTTTTTGGCAGTTCATGTTAATTGAATTTTTTGGCAATTCATTTTAATTATGTTCTATTTGCATTTCATTATTATTTTCCTTTATTTCTGTCAAGATTTCTTTTTTGTTGTAAGGCGTTAACTCAGACACCCTCAATGGCTAAGACTATGTCTAGCGTATGAATAAAGAAAGAAATGTGTAATGTTTTTGTATTTCTTAATAATGACTTTTATTATTATTATTATATTATTAAAATCTGTAATTGTATAAAATTATGTCGTTGAATGTAAAGAGTGATCAGTATGACACAAAATGAAACCGCATTCATTTCTTCTGTCTGTCTGCCTTCCTGCCTTCCGTCCGTCTGTCTGTCCGTCTTTCTCTCTCTCTCTCTCTCTCTCTCTCTCTCTCTCTCTCTCTCTCTCTCTCTCCCCGCTCTCTGTCACTCATATATTCTATCTAGCTCACTGTTGAGCTTTTACTGCCACCCTCGCTCTCTCTCTCTCATTCCCACTTTATCTTTCTTTCTTACTCTGGCTCTAGCATACTACTGCCTAGCTCTATTTTTCTCTTCTTCAGAGATATGTATGATGCAACTAGTTTTTATTGTTATTTTTATTACAGAATATTGTTAAACAAAAATTTTCTAGTTTTCTTCTTTAAGAAAAAAAAAAAAATACCCTTGCCAGTGTATGCAAGCGAAGATTGACCTACCTTTGACTTCTCGACTGGATGAAATCAGGCGTGGAATCAGACGGATGGAAAAAAAATTACAACGGAAGAACAGGCACGAGGATCTGACGCGTTCGCGGCTCGTACGGTGGCGTGCTTGCTACTTAAAGTTGGCTGTGTAGGTGACAATTCAGAGACGATAAACAATAAATACCAAAATAAACAGATATAATTATAGATTAAATAAGGAATACTTAGGAAATATGATAAATTATGCTATTCCAAATCTAAATACTTGGTATCTCAAAACGAACAAAGCATAATTCCAATCCAATTTAATTTAACGTTATAGTGTTAATTTATATTTATTTCTGTATAACTTTCTTATTAATCGATTAATTAGAGAAACATCTTTGATGTGCCATTGAGAAGTACAACCGGAACAATCTGAAACTACGCAACTTGATTGTTTGTAATAGGTATTAAAAGATAAAAATAATCCAATTAGAAGATTATACATAATGTCCTTCCCAATTAAAAGACAGATTTAATCCCCTGTTTCTAATTAACCGAAGAGCGTGTGCGCTGTAGCGAAATCGATTATTCTTATTCATTATTATTTCCTAACGCCAAACGTCTTCTAAAGGTCGGTCAGTCTCGCATTTCAGGATTAAATAGCCGGCCCTTATCCAAAGGACCCCTTGAAAATACTAGCGCCGACAACATCAGGCCTTATTAGGGTGGTGGAAGTGTACAAATGTCCGACAGTCCTATCTCACACCATCTGGACGCATTTGTAAACGGGGAGGAGTGCACAATAAACGGCCGGCTGTACCTCGTCAAATTAAAAACCGCTGCTACACAAGTAATGAGGTGGAGGCACGTGCAAGTTGGGAAGTGGGTGTAGTCGGATGGTTAATGGAACGGCGTGCCCTCAGCCTCTCACTGCATCAATATAAATCTAAGATTAACATTACAGATACAACTTTTCTTACCACTACCTTACTCGGTAATGTGTGGTACCATTCCTACCTTAACGAAGAACAGTTTATTAATCCGCCCTGCTTGAATCATGTTTCATCTCGTGCAGCGTATCTTTCACATCGCTTTCACAATTTCTTCATTGGTTCTATCATGTTCTTATACTTAACTGTTCTCAACGTGTGTAACATGACATTTCTGAGTTAAGAACCATTCTTGTTGAGGTTATGTATTTTATGGACTGTTTATAAAACGTAGAAAACACTAAAGCATAAAGTATAACTACGCTCTAACTACTTGCCATATTTAATTAATTATTACGCCTATTATTTCAATTGGTTTAAAAAACGTACGTTACACCACATGTCTAATCCTAAAATTTGAAAATACATACAATAACAGGGAATTTATGAATAATATCAGACATTTACAGGGTGTCCCTTGACGCCACGGGAATATTTCAGGAGGTTATCCTTCCTACAAGCCAAATTGGTCAAAAAGTCTCAAGGTTCGTTTTATCTTACCTTCATCTTTCAAAACTTTTCCCATTAAGCGCTGTTCGTTAAATGTTAATCCTGCCGTAAATTTGATTACATCTATGGAAAAACATAGAAACCATATGGGCTTCATTTCTTTTTTTACTGTAATCTTAAACAAACAGAATTCAATGTCAGCTAGCAGATAAACTTTTACGAATTTTGGATGTTAGCGCAATATTGCAAAAACATATTTTATTGCTCCAAATTTATTTTTTTATGGAAGACAGGAAATTACCTGCAGTTCGAGATTATTTTGTGGAGTGGTTGAGTACTGGTGACAGGTGTGAACTTTTATGTTACCCTTTTTAGGTAAAGGAACGAAAGTCCTGGCTAATAATGTGTAACCGCAGCACTCAATAATAAATTTACCTCTACTTTAAGAGTGAATGGATAAACTTTAATAGGCAAATTAGGACATTTATTTTGACCTATTTGAAGCCCAAATCGGACAGTGTCGTACGCTTTTTTGATGTCCGGTAAGCGCATTTCTCTTACTGATAATGATACACTTACGAGTTAAACAGTACATGTCGGTTTAAACTAGATACAATGCTTTCATCAGCAGCTTTGCAATTGAGTTTAGGTTATTTTCCTGGTCTTATTGATATAGAACTTGCAGTGGCAGTAATATTTACGAGTACTTTCAACACGTTCTGAAGCCTGTTTAGTGTACTATCAATTCTGAATCACGAGGAGATAATAGCTGAATGGAACTTTAGGGGTATTCACGATGTTTGTAAGATGTTATCTCGTGTTAACTCGAATAGAGAAATGTCCAGTAAGATTTTGAATTTCTCCATCTTTTCTTAGCAGGTTAAACGTTAATTTTTCCGCAATGTTGCGTGTGGCGATTGGTAGAACCAAAAATAAAGCTATAACAGTCCTTGAAGGCTTGTTGATGTTTGGATTGGTTTTCTTTTTGTTAAATTGTAAGATGCTAGAAGTTAATAAAAAAGGAAAATTAATCTACTCTTTCATTCAAAATGCTCTATATGCACTCGAAAAGTACTAACAAATGACATGCTTCAATTCGTGCCGACATACCTAACTTGTATCCTAATATCTATCAGCCTATAACTATGAATGAGAGTATAAGGACAGGTCAGAAATTAACAAAAGAAATGTATTGGTCTGATTTAATTAATGCGTTTTTAAGAATAAAAATAAGTGTAAACAAAATCAGCTGTTAAATTCATGGCTGCCATGTTGGTTAGGTACGCCCTAACGGATAGCAAAGTGACTACATTTTCGACCCAAATCTACCATTGGATCTGGCCTGTTAGATCAAGCAATGTTAATTAGCTGATTCTAACCAGTCTACGTCATCATTTTTCTCGATCTAACAGAACCTAACAGAGTTAACAGGGTTAGCACAAAGATCGTGAATACCCCTGTTATATACATTGAAGATAGGACTTTTGTATCTTTACGGTGTAGTACATCGTTAATAAAAAGTGGAATATTCTGGTGAGAGGCATGAACCTTGAGGTAATCCCTCACATTCAGTGGGATGGGTTCAGTGGCTACATTATTTGATTATTTTTGTAGTTCGAGCGGAATCTACACAATTTTTGAGAATGCTATTAGCTACTACATTTCGGTTTAACAAGATAAAATAAATATCTCAGTAACTTTTCCAATTGGATTTAACAGGAAGAATGGTCTGAATTTAGCTGGTTCTAAACATACTTTTCTTGATTTTGCTGTAAACATCTTGTTTTCTGCTTGCAACAGTCGGTAAACATCGAAGTTTTATAGAATTATTTAATATTTAAGAAGCTGACAATAGCTTATCATTGGCAGTTTCCTGAGCGTAACAGGTAGTAGGAGGTTTGGTCTGTTCCAGGGGATTTTTCTGTCGATTTTAGCCCTTTCAGTAATTTTTTTTTTACTTTTCTTTTGTTTGTGTTTCTCATGCAATTGCGTTTTAGAACTGTAGAAAGTACTGCTACTAATAATGATATCAGAACATCCGTTATCGTTTAGCAATCTTTATAAATATAGTCGCTGTTTATTTTTAATGGAATGAATGCATTTTTAATTAATTTTAATAAACGGATTTTGCGAAGATGGAGTAGGTTTTTAAGATTCCGTTTTTCTCGCTTAGCCTGCATAAAAATTTGTTCCGACTACAGTTTTTGAATTTGCGAGATTACTACTAACTCAAGCCGAGAGAAGGCTTAGGAAAACGTGAAATTGTGCTTTTTTTCAGTCTTCGATCGAGTCTATGTTTTAATTTTGTACCTATGTAGGGTGATTAATGTGTTTCTTGCAAATCCTTGTAGGAATACATGCCGTTTAAGCATTAATTTGATTGAATACCAAAGTTTTTGATTTCACAAAAAATAACTAAATTTTTCAATGTCCTGATTTCTGTTCGGAATAGCTGGATTTCATTTTTTCTATGCATTCTTTCGTCCTACAGGAATTTCTTTCTTCATAAATTTTAATCTAATTAACTTAATTTTTTAAGGATCTCTAAAATTCTTGTACAAAAGGTTAAGGAGATGATAAATGTATATAATTAATACAGTCAATTAACACAAAATTAGGCGCAGAATTGCAGAATTTTAACTTAAGGGACTGCCGACGGTCAAAATGGAAAAATAAACTAAAATCCATTGACCATAAATAAGTCGGTCATTTTGGAAACCGCGCAACAGCCGATACACATAACGCAACTGCCCCCAGTGAATGTCATACGATTTCGTAAAACGGAAATTTTCGAAAAAAAAATTTCTGTATAAATTTCATTAACAAAATTTGTATATAGTATATGTAGGGTTTTTCAACTGCGAAGTTAAATTAACCCTCGGAGTGCCGGTGGATTGGAAATAAAAAAAGTCCATTTTGTAAGTATGTCGGTTTCGAACTCAGGGCCACGGGATTCGAACCAGGGACGTTTACCTTACAGTGTTGAGCACCGTATCAACGCCATTTTTTCCCGTATTTTATCTGAAAACCTCTGATTTATTCATCATAATTGGTGATTTCCAAATTGCCACATATTTTGTTTGAAAAATCATAACAATGGCAATAGTTTTGAAATGACTCTACAAAAATGTTCTCAAAGGTTTAGAAAACTATAAACAACAAGGAAAAATATCCCTTTCGTAGCTTTAATAAGAACAAGAGAAATTAAGCAAAACGTTTAAGGAGTTTTTATTTTATTTTGTCCTTAGTTTTCTCCAACATATCAGCTTAAAATTCAAAGTTTCTGGACATAATCTGCAAGGCAACATTCTGTTTGTATATGGTTATAACAACAGAAGTTCGATAAAATATTGAGGAGTTATAAATTTTATAAGTACCGGATTTCGGCGAAAAAATATCTATTATTAGTAAATATTTATTTTCTGATTGTAATAAAAAGAAAATTATTTTATTTTGGGAAAGGGTGCTTGAACCGAATCCAAATAGTTTATATTATGTTATGAATGTTCCCTTAGAAAACCTTCTACTTAGTTTTCATAAAATCCTCCGTAGTTTGATGGCAATTTACAACACCGATCGCCTTCAAAGTTATTTATTTCATAGTCATAGTTATCCTACAAACAGTTTACTATTAAACATGCACAAATAAACTTTAATGTGTGAAACAGTAGTGTAAATATTAGATTAATTAATAGATGAATTGAATAGGAGTTAGGTGTAACATTTTCGGTCAATTTGTACTATAATATTCTATATTTGATTTGGTTTTATAACGTTATAGTCAATGATGAGGTATAAACATTGATATTTAACGTAGCTTGTCAAAGGAAGTATGTATTTTTTCACATCCATTTATCTGAACAGAACAGTATTATTATGTAGGGTAAGGCCGACGTCTTTCCTTCTTATGAATATTACATGTCAAAACATCCATGTAACGAATTACCCATTAAGAATTGTGAAAGGACTACAAGACCGGGGGTTGTTGAAAAAAATAAAATTGCATTGGAAATTACACTAATGGAGCGGAGGCCTCGGGCGACGAAATCCTCCGGACGGCGGAATATATCAAAATTAACGTCAAAAAACCTGAAAGGTTCTTAATGTCCCGGCTCAACCGATCATTATTCCACACCATTTCAATTAGTGTCTTTTAGGATACATGCTAAAGTGTTGCCCTAATTGCCGACAAAAAGAGGATCGTACAGCCTGCGTCCAAAATTTACATATTTGTACACCGTCAATTTGATATGATAACATAAGGCTTGCAACCTATTTTTGCAATTTACTTGTTCATTATAAGTTATGCCATTGGTTGAAAAAGAAACTTTGAGTTTGATAGTACTCAAGCAAAAATCAAATTTTGTAGCTCTTGGCTGAAAGCTTTTGTTAAAACTTTGCACAAGCAATAATGTTTACAAAATAGGTAATGTCATACCTGTATACAAGATACTTCTGTATGCAAGATACTTAACGAATTACCCAATGGCTATAAAAAAAGTCAAACCAGTTTACAATTACTTTTACATCACCAAATAAAAAAATTACATGGGCTGTGCCGGGATTCGAACACAGATAGCAAATAGTAGATGCTGTAACGATTCGGCCCAGAATGTGCATAGTAGGCTGGATCGCGATATTTTAAGAAATAGACAAATTAATCTTCCCGCCTATTAAAATACTGAAATTGTAAAGTTTAATAATATAAAAGTTTAATTACGATAGTTTTATTTCTTTCATAATATTTTAAAAATGAGCTCTGCTCAAAGAATTTTCGTTCTTATTAAGAACCAATTCTTAGTAATAATTGGCTTCGATTTCAAGTGTAAAATGAAAGACAAATCAAAGCAAACAGAAGAAGTTGGGAAGAACACCATTAACTTTATGCAGAATACGCCGAAGCACAACATGGGCAACATGTCATTAAGTGGTGAGCCTATAATTTTCAAACGATTCTTTACTTTCACCCCACCCTCCCATAAGTTCGGGGCGAATTGACCTCATAAAAACTCCGTCTTTTTCCTATTTACGCCGTTTCAATCCCTCTGGGATTTGTTCACGCTCATGTCTTATAAGGTCAAACCGAAACCGTGAGATTTAATACCTGATACCGCTGACGTGTAAAAGGTTGTATACACAGTCTGTACCCGTGCCGGGGGGACTTATACAAATGAGCCCGGACCGGAGGGAACCCTAGTGAGCATGTTTATCTCTCGGGGCATCGTGTACTGGACGGTCTCTGGAGACGTTAGGTCGACTTCGTTCTCGGAGATAAATCGAGTTAAGGATAGAACTCTATCTTCGCTGCACGGGACAGACGTTTTTATATGGATGTACATTTCTGCCTTAGAAGGTCACAAAGTGATCCATATTCATGGTTATAGACTAAAACCTCTTTTCCTGTACAGACTACTTTTTTCCACAGCAAAAACAACACACCATCAATAATCTTCTATGCTGAAACAGTATTAACAGTGCATTTATATAATTATCTTCGTTTATGTTTTTTATGCCTATTTTAACTTAAAAATTTTCATTTGTTTTTACTACCAATTATTCAAAAGTTAGGTTATTAATTTAAACGTCTACCATTCTCACAATTAAAAATATACATATTTTTTGCCTTGAGATGTATTGTAATTTGAGAACGCATTTCTCTATAATTGTTGAAAATATATTTGACTACATATTATATATTCGAGATTTTATTGTTTTATTTACGTTTCTACTAAGCTTTATTTTTTTTCTACCCTAAATGATGTTTCACCAGTTTTTCTACTTACTTTCAACAAACCCAAAAAAAGACTAATTGTAAGCTAAGGACACAAAACCTCCACCAATTTACATTAAAAACGGACACATTTTTTCCCTTCGTCGGCTCTTTTCACCCCAAAGAAGCCGACGGCTTATACAAAAATGTCTTTTCTATACCGACTTCCTTCCCACCACTTCAAAATCCAACGTATATAAACAAAAAATAGCAAAATCTCACTGGCACTCTTGACACGACACGCAAGAATGGCACAATTACACAGAAGACAAACACTTTGAGTGAGTAGAAAAACTTTGATTGAATATAAAAAAATATAGTTTGCATTGTATAAATTCACTTTTCCACATCCTAAATGTATTTGTTAAATGTAAACAATGTTTGTAAATCCCAGGCCCTGAAGATGATCTCAATAAAGATCGAAACGTTGGCCCGATAAAGAAAATGTTTTTCTGAAACCTTCATCACAGCAGACCGCATCTCACGATTTCTGAATAATTAAAAACGTAGCGAATTCATTAAAATAAATTTTTAGAAAATACAGGAGGTGTCAATTCTATCATTATGAAACACCAAAAGATTTCTAAAACTACTCCCCAGCAGACCACAAACATTCAGAAAATTTAAACATTTTTAGAAAAAATCCGAATTGAATTTCATATTGGTTGTAAATATCCAATTCAAAACTCTCAAAATGGAAAATTAAATCCATGATTCACTTTTAAAAAATGCAATCGTACATTTTTATTTCAAAATAACTATCGAATATTAAAGTTACTTGAGGTATCACTATATAAAAAATTGTACTATTATCTGAAAAATAATAAATAAAGTTGGTGTCCGGGAGGATCCAGGTAAGGTAGCTCACGTGGTAGAGCAGCTGTGTATTTAGCCTAAGGTCGTGGGTTCGAATCCCGCTCGTGACACTGACTTTTTATCTCAACCAAAAACCTTGCATTAAAAAAAAAATTGATTGAAAGAACTTGGCCAATTGATCACGAAAACGTAAATGGATTTTATTTATATTCACTCAAAGGCTCTGATGCTTTGAATAACTGTAGTACTTTTTTCCTGTTGATTCCTTCTTCAAGCAAGATTTTTAATGTCAGGGACGTTATTAGTTTGTATCGATGGCGTATGGAGACGCCTACATTCCATGTAAATATGTTTTACTGTCATGTTTTCGCCCCATATACAACCTGTTGAAGGTTCTCGGCTAATTAGATGTGTATGAGTAGTCTTGTATGGCCTAGGCGAGAGCCTGGTACATACTTATCTGCAGTTTTTCATTTCACATTGTGTTAATGTGCTCTGAGAACAGGTTTTTAATATAGTTGATTTGGCGTTTTTTTTCGTTAATGGCACGATTAGACTCTTTGGCAATTTTGTCGACTTTTGCATTCACTTCAATGTCAGGACCCAGAGGAATGTTTCATTTATTACATTTCACTCCGGTTCTTTTAATTGGTCAAATTAAATTTTGGACAACTGATTGATTGTACCAAGGTTCTGCATTTTTTGGAGATCCCTTTGAGAATCAGAGCAAACCATCACATGCCAGGGTGAGGTCATATCGGCGATGAGACGGGTAATTAGACCACATTTCAGGATGACAAAATTTATGAGCTGACTGTTTGAAAATGTGTGCTGCTCCATCTCTGTTTGTATTCTTTGAGCCAAAACAAGCTCAGCCAGTGATAATTAGGAGTTGGCGTTGTAACTGGTTTGGTGTATTGGTTTAATTGAATATTGACGATAATAGGCAGAAGTTAAATTTGCGAATGGTCCATGGTTCAATTGGGCAATGCACTAGAGAGGAAATATTTGATACAAAAAATTGTATGCCATGGTAATTGGCACTTGGTATTTTGTCAATTCAACGAACGTGCTCTATTACTCTCATACTATTCTCACGATAGTTTTGGGTCATTTCGCCACGATGAGTATTTACTAACTTTCCCCAACCACAGCATATACTTCCACTTAATTATTTGACAATCACGAAAAGAGGAAACTTGTCAAATTTTACACTCCACACGCCCAATAATTACGAATATCCTGCCCAAAATCTTTACAAATTACAGCAGCTTATCGAAAAAATATTTCGCACCTTCTTAACCTTTTGTGGATTCAGATATGTCAACATGTTTAATTTAATCACACTGTGAAAATCGGAAGGAAAATAAATATGACAATTACATTATTGACTAGGATATATTATTTAATTCCAGAGGTTTATAGGTGTAATAATCATTTATCGTGAGAGAAAATCGAACTGTTAAAAATTACTCTAAACGTTATAACATTGGACATTAGTGTGCCAGAACTTATCTGTGATTAAAGCATATTATATATAATTATTTACTTCATCACCTCAATTATACATTAAAAAATTTCAGTAGACATAAATGTATTGGGTTGATCGCTGTGTCAAGTCGTTTTTTAAACATCTAATCTCAATTATTTTTAATTATTCCGTGATTGCATGTTCATTTTATGTGACACCTTTTTGCTAACTCGGGGGCAATTCCATTAAGTCCAATTTTTAAACAATTTCGATACTTTATGAAAGTCAATTTTGCGTTGCTTGAAGCATTAGTATTGCATTTATTAAAGTATTGTTTCTTTTATATTATTTTTTTTAAATAATTTTATATAAAAACGTAATGTCAGGTGCTACCAATTTTTACTATTCCATTTTCTAGTTATTTTTAGAATAATATTGCAAAAGGGGCGTCGGTGGCCGCAACGGTTTAGTAGTTGACACGTTGCTGATCACTGTAAGGTAAAGGTCCCGGGTTCGAATCCAGCGGCCCTGCATTCGAACTCAACATTACTTACACACACTTACAAATGGGCTTTTATTCAACCTCTGCTGTTGTGAACCCACGTAAAAAAATCATGATTCAACAGATCCACTTTAAAAAAAAAAATTGTGTAATTGCTAAATTGTTAAACAAGATCCAAATTTCAACCAAGATTCGAACCATTCGATAGAGTGTAGTACACATAGTTTAATAAAGATTTTAGTTAATCTGATAAATTCTCTAAAAAAAACCAATATCAGTGAGAATTATTTTATTTGACTTATCACATATGGTCTGTAACTGTTGTAAACAACTTGGAAAACGTGGGTCTAATGAATTGATACCCAGTAATTTCGGTTTTCCATAAATAGAAGTTCGACAAGGACTCTAATTTAAATTCAAGATGAGTTTGTCCGATTGCAATTGAATGGATCGTGATCTATGCGGCGGACGAAGCCCAATTGTGTAGAATGTCTTCGTGAGTACTTTGCATCGACGTGTTTGCATAATTGTCTAATCGGTAACCGATCATTATCAATGTTTTATTAATTTATATGCTTTGTTTTGGAATGTCTATTCTAGTAGATAACTGAGGAATAGTTTCTATCTTTTTATTTTGTTCGTCCTTAGATTATGGTCTATATTTCAAAGTATATGGATAGAATCACTTTTTCGCACCTAGACAAATATTCACTAGGACATAGATAAATACACCTATTCTATTTCAGTGTATGAGTTATTCAAATTTACAAATAGCGTGTGGTGAGTAGTGGCATACTCAACACGACACGCAAGAATGGCACAATTACACAGAAGACAAACACTTTGAGTAAGTAGAAATATTCTACTTTGATTGAATATAAAAAATATATTTTGCATTGTATAAATTCGCTTTTTTCCACATCCTACATGTATTTGTTAAATTTAAACAATGTTTGTAAATCCCAGGCCCTGAAGATGATCTCAATAATAATAATAAGTGGGAAGTTTATGGGCCAACAAACAGCTGAGGTCATCGCCGGCCCTCTACGTGTTTTCCATCTTTTTCTTTCCTTTCGGGCATATTTTGTTTTAAACTGCAGCCATTTGAGCATCTCGATCTGGTTACTGACTCTCTGATCTCAGATATATACTACGTTGATATTCTAGAATGCTAGTCTCTCGTTTGTACCTCAGGTTGTCAAATACAGAATAAAAACAAAACATACAATACATATATATACATCACCACAAACATAGATGTCTGGTCACATTCATTCCCCCAGAGTACTTGATATTCCTCGGGGCGGGGTTATAAGCAACCCCTTCCTTTCACGCTAATAAATTACATTCATTCCGATAAATTAACACAAACACAACACTCGATAGAAACATAGAGGTCTGGTCACTTTCACTCCCCCAGAGTACTCGATATTCCTCGGGGCGGGGATGATCTCAATAAAGATCGAAACGTTGACACGATAAAGAAAATGTTTTTCTGCAACCTACATCACACCAGACTGCATCTCACGATTTATGAATAATTTACAAATAGCCTAGTAGAATGATCGAAATGTTTACGATAGACATTTAGCTTTTGAACATAAATGGTTCCCTTTTTGGCAATCTTTCGATCAAAAGACGTACGTAATATTTTTGCTATTAGTGCTGGGAAAAAAAGTGAACCTCAAACAGAGTAGAAGTCAAGCTATTGTCTAAATTTGTGAACCTCAAGGGTATTTGAAAAATGTGGAAACTTACTTAGTGCAAATAAGGAGACAAATCCTTAAACCAATACCTTAGCAATCGTTTATCTTCTTTTGGATCTTGAGACACTAATCGTGTAATTTGTTGATATACGCTCCTGATTAATCATAAAGATCCGGATAGTCATTCAGTAGCGAGCGGGTTGGGAGTTACAAGTGCTACATCTAAAATATTTTATCGGGGGACCACTTTCTCTGAGTGAAAGAAACTAAGAATTATAGGAGGAAAAAAAAAATAAATAAAGTAGGGCAACATTCAGCTAGTACCTTCTTCATGTATTGCGCTCTATCCAACAATATTTAAATTGTTGAATTTTTTTAAATAACATGAGAATCCACTTGTTTTCCACATCATTAAATAACCCACGAACCAGATGGCTTGAATGAATGTAGTAAATTAAATAATAACCTTCATAACAATCCACCATAGGCAAGAATAGCCGGTATGTTATGGATAGGGCTGGGGCTAGGGATAAAAGTGGCGGCCACAAGACATACTGCACCTCGACCTGAATTGATCTACTGTGCTCCACTGTTTCTTATAACTCACTGGCCAGCTTCATGTTATTAACCAGCCTCCACAGCTTTGCCAGCGGCTCCTTGGCGTAGGATCTTGCTTGTGGTTTTTCTTGCCCTAGTTGCAAGAACCTGCATCTACCCAGACCTTTACAGAGACATAAAATTTGTTCTGCGGTCCTGGCAGTATCTGCACAATGTTCTGTCTGTTCTCCTATACGTTGCTTTCTTAAGTGGCAGTGCCCTGTAAGGAGTTTATCCAGGATCCTGGTTGCGGTTGCCTACCAATAATTCTTTTGTAAGTTTTGCGGATGGTCCTTTTAAGAATCTCTGCGCGTGCCTCATTCCTGTGGTAGTGTTCCTCTAGGTTTTGGACTAATTAAGGATCCATTGTACCCTCTTTTGTGGCAGGTGCTAGGCCGCAGTAGGGTTCTGGGCCATGAGAATTCATGTTGGCTCCCTTTTTGGCCAACATGTCAACCTTTTCTTTGCCTATATGCTCCGAGTGTCCAGGGCCCCATGCCAGGGTCAGGTCGTTAGTGACGCTGACTTCCGTCAGGGCCTCCATGCAGTTCCAAACTCTCTTTTCCTTCGCCTTGCATGAGGCTAGGGCCCTGAGTTCTGTCAGGCTGTCAGGGAAAATCTTTCGAGTATGTATTCCTGCCTTTTTATTTCTCGGGCGCATTGTTCAATCGCTATCATTTCAGACTGGAAAACTGTAACATACTTTCCTAGGTTTACCGTTGTTCGGTCTTTGAAGTCATCCCAAAGACCCCAGCTCCCGTACTTATATCAGTTCTGGAGCCGTCAGTATACCAGTAGGAATTCGCCTTTAGTAGTGTTCCTGTGGCCCATTGTTCCGTTCTGGTATCAGTACTTTGTACTTCTTGATAAAGTTGTACTTTGGAGTAGTGGCATTAGTTGGCATACCTAGAATGGCATCTGCATCTGAATGCAATATTACTTAACACAGCCACACAGTACACATTTTTCGCCTGCTAACTAAATATATGGCGAAATACCTAACATCTTTTTTTTCATTAATGAAAGAATATGACCTCAGCCAGATGAAGAAAAAACGCACAAAAATACAAAAATTTTTTGAATAGAAAAAGAAGACAGTCGCGAAAAATATTTTGAGTTACAATACGTGGATCACGTGTATACAGGGTGTCCCGTAAACAGTCGTCATTACTTCAACAAGTAAAATGGGACTAGCATATCTCCATTGTCTCTGTAGTTTGATTCTCAATTATATCCAAGACATCCCACGTTTTGTATTACTTCAACCATGCACAACTTTTTCCCATAAATCCCCCATGTCTCATAAAATATTAGTTATAATGTACGTTTTCTTGCATCAAAGGAAATAACATTGAAAATCTATAACAAAAGCAAAAATATTTTCGAAATACCACAGATTTTGTCAAAAGTTAAACTATGATTATACTGTGAACACTGGGAGATAATGCGCTTTCAGAAAAGTTGCCGCTACTAATGAACTTTAAAGACATTAACTACTTAATTTCTCAATGGTTAGACATCACCAGCATAAAATAATATTTAATTGATAAAAAGATTAATTTTTTGGTTACATGTGGTTTAAAAGTAATGCAAAGTAAACTATAAGGACGCTTTGGTAGAAAATTAAAAATATGAAAAATACAGGATGCTTCTAAAAATTAAATTACATGTTCAAAATTACCAAGAATACAAGGTTTCTTGTCAGATTTTACCGCTGTCAAGGGTTCTGTATCTCTTCCTTCATAAGAGCAAAGGATTCCTGAATTCTTTCTATTGGGTCGTCTTTAGATGTGACAGGTGCAGTATTCATTTTTATGAGTTCCCGATATGTGGAACACCATCGGGGTTAAATCTAGGACCATGAGAAGATGGCTATTTTATGATATACAGGGTTTTAGTTGTGAAAGTTGAAGTAATCGAAAAGGGAAATATCTCGAAAGACGTTCAAGGCCCATTTGAAATGGAGACAAACTTCCTCAGTATTGACGTCTATTCACTGGAAATCTTGTATAATCATGGAAATAAATTAAAAAGTAACTAACTTAAACTTTTTTAACGTCTGTGCTACACATTTGTTTACTCAAGAAAAATTGTCCCTAACCTAGGGAAGTATAATTTATAAAGCATATTATAAATCACATTCGTGCATTTGATAAATTATTTAGAGAAAATAAGAAGACAAAACCCGTATTGTCATTTTAGTAGATTATTATTTTGGTTATTTCATTTTCAACCAGGAACAAATCTTGGTAAATAAAAGAGCTAATTGAAGGCATTTACAGATGACCTGATCAATCATTATTTTATTTGTGTAACGTGGTATGTTTTAACAATTTTTTTTTCCAACGACCCTGAAATTAAATTTATGCATGAATACATGAATGATATATTAAGTGATTGTTTGAATTTATGTTAATTTATTTAAAATGATTATTGTGGGCACAGTTGGCAAAATCATAAGGTCCAGAGTAAACGGCTAAGATGTTTATACATTACTACTTATGATCATTTATTCAACTTCATTATAAGCTGACTATTTCATAAATTAATAGTTTCCAATCAATCTTATTCGGCGAAACTGGTTTTCTTGACATTAATAGCCAGCCGGTGTTCTTGAGCGATCACGTGCGTAAACGTCGTTATTCGCAAAGTTGGAGCGTTTGGTGTTTTGCAAGCTGCCAAGGTCTATTTGAACTTCCACGATTTTAGCCAGGGCTAAAACTGTAATTCTTCGGTTTACGCCCGGCCAATTTACTTTTATGCCCCGTTGGAAATTGGGTTAAGCGCAAATTGGTTTCGAAACGGTAAAAAAAAAATATTCCTTGACTGTCCGAATGCTGTTGTTTTGCCGAGCACAGCAGCGTCATGCCGAGTTAGATTTAAGCTTTACCTAAAATAACAAGTTTTTTATGTGTTCGAGAAGAACAGAGGTTTGGAGATCTTAAAAGTACAGTGCCTGAGAAGTAATTTAACTTTCAAATTTCTGGTAGGTCGGTAGATTCTTTTTCTCCATTTGCCTTCACTCCGGCTTTCATCGCGCGTCTCCGAAATTCTGTTCTCATGGGTGACATTCCCCCGTCGAGAGGTGTGAGAGATCCTGGAATTCGGCGGCTACCGAAACAAAATGTCAGGTCGAACGTGGGAAGCGCCAAACGCAAAAAGACGCCTTACATGGGATTAATGAGAACGGCTGGTAAAAAGCAAAAGCGGGTTCGATCAAGTGAAATCTTCGTTAATTCGCGTTTTCTTGTCCTCTCAGTGACAAAAAGGTTTCAATTGCACCAGTAGGAATCTCATTTTCTTCAACCGAACCTCTCTAATCTTCTTGAAGCATCGGTTTACGGCCAAAAACTTTCTGTTACTTTTCTTTTCAAAATCGTTAACAATGCCTACAATTTAATTTCCTTCCTTTCATCTTATTTTATCATCAGTTTAATTTTTCTTGTTCCGGAAACGTTTACATGCTTGTATTATAACGTCGACTGTTGTCGGAATCTGCAAATCCTTGTTTACTTGAATCTTATTATTGTAATTTTGATCACAGAAGCCTTCCAAAATTTCCTTTTATATTGGGTATGTTTATCATATAATTAGGTATGGAAAAATCGAAAGTATACTTCACTTGTTAACTCAACACTGTTCTTTCGTTCCTTTGACTCTTTTGATAAATTTAGATTTTGATAAAGTATAGAATTGGGGTGTCCAAATCAAATCAAAGAAATTGATAATACATATAAAAATAATAATTGGCAGTAATTAGAATGTAAGAAGAAATAGCGAGATAGTGATTATTTTGTAAAGAGGAGAAGCAGAATTTTAGTTTTTCAATTCACCCCAAAGATAATGTAAGAGGCGAAAAGAAGGCATAAAAGGCAATTATCTCTTTAAACTGAACATTTTGTTTTACATACCTCATTGTCTTAACAGCTTAATCTGAAATCATATTTAACTGGCTACCAGACATCAGACCAATTACAATCCGGCGTCTCACAAGGGAACATACAGGGTCCCATTCTGTAAACCATTTACTCAGCTGACATTTCTATTCATTCCAACACCATCATACCACCTGTTTGATACCGCATTTATTCCTTTAAATCTAAGTCCTGTTTAAGCAAAAATCAACATCCAAGATCTTGAATCTTTCAAAGTGTAGCACAAGATTGAATATACCCAGTGTATTTGAAAAACTAGACTTTCCTACCACTCTACCTCAAAAACAAGGAGCTGCCGATTTCCACTCAAATCAGATAAATAAAAATTTACCTAGGCAGTAGTGTGATGTCGAATTCCCAAAACAAGAGTTACTTCTGCGACCTCTTTGGACATATGGAGTGGAGCAGTGGATTTACGCCAAGCCACGTGATTTTCATGACAGCCAATCCTCAAAAGTCTTCAGACAATTTTTCACAACTTAATACATTACTAACTCTCTATCCACAATGACTTCACTTATAATCAACGAACTGATCCTTTCTTGTTTCCAAAAGTCTACACCAAGTTCTTCATCCATCCTAACCCTATTTCCTTAAAAGGCGATAGCCTCGAGACCTCGTTAATTAATCCATCATATGAGTTCAGGTCAGCTTGTTTTTCTTAACATGTGTCTTCCGGATACCAGTGCTGGCCATAATTTCAATGTTGTGACCGGAAGACAAACACCATACAGAAACATGTACTGTAACATTATGTATTGATATATGCAGGCTTTAGATAAATTACAATTTGTTTAAAGATAAATTCTACTGACCGACATAATTCCGTTCTAAGAATAAGAAAAAATTGCCACATCAAAATGCATGTAACTGCAATTTGATATCTGTTGAATTTATTAGTTCCAAAATACTTGTGGGAATTGTGTTATTCCTTGAATAATGAAGTAAAAGTGTAAAGGAGGGATGACAATTTTTCTAAAGGTTTTTATTGTTTTATTATTACTGTGTTGTAAACTAGATACTACTTCCTTTTCTACATTTAAAAAAAAAATTAAAATTTAAAAAAAATCTTTAATATATCATTACATATCGTCGCTACATTATTACTATCATTCCGACATTAGTAAGAGGTTCCATACTTTCATTTCGGTCCCAAATTACACCCATTTTGAAATTAATTGATCACAACGTAAGCACTTCTTTAATTTATTAATTTAGTTAATGAATAAATGATTAAACCTTCCCCGCTATTCGTCAATCTAAAGATGGTTGTTGGGGACTTCGGTGGCTGCAGTCACATCGGGCATATTTCTAAAGAATTCTTTTCAACTCGCCGGATTTATAAAACCTCTTGAAAAAAATTAAAATATATTTTAACAGAATATTTAAAACAATTTCTCTTTTTTTATTATAAATTCAATTTTGAAAAATTTAAATAGCATTTTGTATACATCAGTATGAACGTTTAACAACACATTTTCTACGCTGTTCATATTCAATCTTTAGTACAATTAACTTACCTTTATTTTCGATTTAATTTACTTATCAGCAGTATTTTGCAATTTATTATTTTGTAATAATAATGGTCCGGTAAAGCTTGTTTCGTCGTTTTATTCATGGTCTTGATAGTAATTACATACTTTTTTATACAGACTTCTTACATTAGTAGGTCAACATTGTAAGATCCGAAATTACGTTGATATAAATATAATTATCTTTAAAAAAGTTTTCCTTATCAAAAAACTTACAAATATGAAAAAAAAGAATTTTAAGAGAACGTAATAGAATGTCGATTGTACCGTTCAAAAAATAAGATTACAATTTTCACAGGGTTAAATGCTTATCGTTAATTGGAAACGCAGTTTTTCATATTTAATCGTGGGAACAAACTCATCCAATGGACATTTTATTAAGTGTTTATCTTTAGATTATTTAAACCTAATTTAAATAGCATTTTTCACCGACCTTCACTTAATCTCATGGTTAAAAAGCTACGTTTCAGGGCGAATTCACAGGATTAAAGGTTTATTAATTTGCATAAGAGATTATAGCAATTATTTTAAAGTTATTACCAATGTTTGTATTCAAACGGCTATTAAACTTGAGGAAGCCTTCATAAATTAAAACTATTTTTAAAGAAGAAAATTTAAATAATATAACGTTCATAGAGGGGAGTTTGTTTTAATAAAATACTTTTATGATTTTCATACTTTTCTGTGGGGTATTTGCCCAACAACTAAACACTATCTTTCGCCTTTTTTTGTTATGCTGAATATGCTATCGTATGTCGACTGCCCTCCAAAAAGTCAGTTTATTGTTCATCATATTCTGTCTAATATTAATAAATGATATTCAATAAGGCCATAAAAAAGTCTATCTGCTATTATTTTTTGAAAGTTTAATTGTCGTAGCATACTGAATGCGCCTATATGATTAATTTATTTTCTGTCTTTTGCATATGCATTTAAATAAATTAACCTGGTAACACCTGTCTCATTTCAATGGTGTTTATCTGGAGTCGCCAAACAGCACAATTCTGAAATTTAATAAAACAGTCAACCACGGATTTTATAGCTGTTGTTAAAACATTACTTGACCAATCCCTAGAACTCAAGGTACTGCTCAAGACTCCTGAACAGATAGACGACGTAATGACACTCTCTACACAAAATAGTATTTCGAACTCAACAAAACAGACCTAACATAGAAACCTCAGTAGTACCTAAAATCTTCCATTTTACATGCTTTATTATAGGATAACAGCTTGCTCGTGCCGCTTGGCAGAGTTCGAGGAATCCGTCAGACAGACAGACCGATAACTCAATAGACAATTTAAGACAAATTTACATAACCTCAAAACCAAACAACATGACGACATCACCACCCAGTGAACTCTATATACAACCTCGAAACCTACCTTTACATATAAGATTTCGTCCTAATTCCTTTTTAGATTACTGCTCTTGGGCTAAATCCGTCGAAGAAAAATCCTACCTCTTTGCCCAGCACCTATCTCTTCTCAGAATAGTGTGTTTCCCAGTTCTTTGTAAATTTTCCACGTCATTCTTCTCCATAATCTAACTAAACTTGCCTATTTCCTTTATTATACTACCATACCATCTCTTTGATAATGAGTACTCTACCAATCGCAAGAATTTATTGCTAATGACCAGTTTTTGCCTATCCACCACGCTACCGTACCATAGGGAGACCCGATACTGAGTGGCCTGTTTGGATTTTGGTTCGTATGTTCAACCATCCATTGGTGTCATCGTCTTCCGAAGGTCATTTTATCATCCTTTTGATAGAAGCAGTGTTGTCCGAGTGTGTTCCTTGATATTGCTGATGGCTTTGACAAGCATTCTAGCCAGGACCTACCATCTAGTTCTAAATTCCTTTCCATATTACGGCTACGTGTATTTAGATAGGGTACAGAGAAATCCCCCTTCTTTATTCTTCATGCTGGCGTCCCACAAGGATACATTCTTGTAACTCTCCTTTTCACGACATTTATTGCTGATATTCCTATTTTGTTTATTTTATTCTTCGATAAGAAAATGTATATACTTTTGAAAGGTTAAACGAACATTTGACGGCTTGGAAAAGTAGCATGTGGTACGAGTCTACCCAGGCATTTAACCCCTCGGGTCTTGGTCGCCCACCCTATGTAATATATATGGAAAAGTAGCAGAGTAAATAAATTAACTGAATAATAGTATAAACTGTGTCGAGCGAAAAGTAAATAATATAACTTGTATAAACCCTTTTCTTACTGTCACCCTAGTTGGTAGGAAAAAGTAATACAATCAGCACAATTCCTTACAGAAAATATTTTATATTTATTATGTTTCATTTTTGTTTCCTGTTATATTTTATTTGCAGTATAACTTAATATAAAAGTAATTAGTTTAACGTTTGTGATTTACATGCTAAGTTCTATATATTAGGTTGTCATATAATTATATATAAGTTAGGTAAGATTAGATCCATGTTAAATAAACATCCCTAACCTGCAAACATTCAATTCAATAGATGGCAAAATTAGCACAAAAGAAAACAACTAAAATTCGGTTAAATACTTTTATTCGATCGTTACAATAGAATTTTTCTAACAGCAGTAGTCTGTCACTTAATCTTGAGGAAAAAATTATATATATATAAAATTGGATTGTCACAAAGAAACTGTAGTTAAATGGATTTTCCCACGGAAATCGTTCCAATTGCAAATAGTGCAAAGTGGAACTTCAAGAGAGAAAAAAGCATCACTTTAAACTTGTATTTAAACGTTTTGTAACTTAGGATTAGATCCACGACACTCTCTTTCTAGAGTGGGAAATTAATTTGCTTTTAGAGGGTTTCTCGAGCAAGTGGAGAGTAATTGGAACTATCGAATGTCGCACCATATGTTAGCTCCGATCCGTGCATTTTAATGTTGAATTTTCTTTCTCTCGATCGAAACAACTTGTAACATGTAAATTGAACATTTTAATTCCTACGGCTCGGGTGTAATTAACACATCCTTATCTTAAGCCAGCCGAACTATCGTAGATACGAAGCCGCTCGTGCCATTACAGTTGCGACAAATTTTCCTCCTTTAACAAAAAACCGGCTTACAGCTCTATTTAAAATATAAAAAAAATAAAAATAAAAAATAAAATCATTCCTTTCTTTAGAAATAAAAAGTACGTGAAAACTACGAAAACTAGCACATCATACATGATACCGGTACGTAGGACTTTTTAGATATTTCACGTTTTAATTTTTATGATAAAGAAAAAATACATACAGGGGAAAGAGCGTGTGAGAGAGAATTAGTAGGCGAGAATAGTACAACACTCCTAGAAAAAATCTGTGTGTGTGTGTGTGTGTGTGTGTGTGTGTGTGTGTGTGTGTGTGAAGGAGAGAGAGAACAGATGGCTGATACATTGAATAACATGCATATTTCATGGGACAGAAAGGAAAAGAAAATCAGAGAAACAGCTCTTTCAGTGAGTGAATGTGATGGAGTCAGATATAAAGAAACATAGACACAATAAATAATTATGTAAGAATGGAAAGAATTAAAATTACCGAAATTTACATGAATAGAGAATGAACAAGAGCGTGAGAGATATGGAGACAGAAAGCGAGAGAGAGTGAGAGAGAGAGAGAGAGAGAGAGTAAAAACATACGTACTATTAGAGGCAGAGAGAAAAGTAAAACGAAGAAGAGGAAGAAACGAGTAAGTAGTACATGGAAAAAGTGAAATTAGATTTTAAAAAAGACGTATAGAAAGCGATTCATTGAGATAGAGTCACAGACAAAGAAACCTGATAACCTCCACATTCAATGCTTGAGTTAGAAAAGGAAATAATTAAATATGCTGAGAGATATACGAAGAGAGAATGAGAGAGTGAAAGTGAGAAAGAAAGACTGATGAAGGGAGAGAGATAGGTATCAAAAAACATACATTACTGCTTCAGACAGAGATTAAAGAAAAATGACAGAAAAATATAGATACATTAAACGAGTGATTGAGATTGAGTGAGAGACAAAGAAACAAGTGAGTTGGAAAAGTAAAGCAGAAAACGAGCGACGTAGGTAGATATATAGGTAGAGAAATAGATTGATAGATAGGTAGATAGATAGAGATAGATAGATAGATAGATAGATAGAGAGAGAGAGAGAAGAGAGAAGATAGAAGAAAGACATATATATGCATACAGCCAAAAACATATTGACATCAAAATGGAAGAAAAATAAAAGAAAACTACTAATTTTATTATTTGCAAGTTTAATTTTAATAAATTAAATAGAAATTGGCCCATTTTACATTAATTTAAACATTTATATACAAATTGTGCCGACATAATCAGTTCAAAATACCACTTTTTTTAATAAGTTATTTGAAGTGGCAATTTAAACGTCTATATTGAATCAGAATGGGTCTGGAAGTAACATCTAAGTTTTATACCTTAAATAATATTGGATTTCATACACGTTCCGGTTTAACTTCTTTTCTTATCTATAAATACTAATCGTGTCTGAACTTGGGGAATATAAACTCACAAGTAGGGATAAGGTATATAACAGGTGAAAATGGCAATCTGTATATTCTGAAATATATGTCCTCCTAAAAAGACAAATTTCAAATGTTTTTTGTTTAATGTAACCATTTTTGAAGTGATGACCAAAATCACTCTCCTGGAATCTCGACGAGGTGTTAAAACCATGGAATCACTCGTTAGTCTGTAGAACATCCGTTGACATTTTGACTCGAGGGTTTTAAGGGGAATATGAAAATGGCACCGGACGCGCGCCATTCCACAACCACGCCGCGGTCTTTCGGAGTTTCTGATCTCCGTGAAGTATGAGCTTGATGCGTGAGCTGATAAAAGTCTGCATTTTCAGCTACGTATTAATCAGCGGGTCCGAGGTTTTCTGCCTTGTTCAACAAATTGCCGCGGTCCTTTGACTTTCAAGATTGAAAAGTATGCCCTTGGCCGGATTACGCCCTTATTAACCCGAGATACATATTGAGAGATTAGCGACGCCGCGGCTCCATTATGCGACGCGATTTGTTCAATGTCGCGGATAAAACCGCCGCTCGTTTATCCTTTTGCGGAATTTTGGTAAAAATACTTCCCAAATCGTCAACCAGTAACCCATTTCAGCCTATCAACTCTCCCAAGTTTATTTAATGTTTTTAACATTTGAACTCATAGCATATACGACATACCTTTTAATATTATTAAATTTGAAACTCTATGACAAGCAATAATTACTCTTAAATCGTCACATTTTTAAAGGTTGTAAATATTAGATGCTTTTAAATCTAATAAAAATAATCAATATTTTTAGAACATTTTGTACACCATAAGAAAAACAAATCATTAGAATAATAGTTTCTGATTGTTTTCTATTTATTTTATTTAAATAATTAAACACTTATACGACTATAAAAATGATTCTTTGCAATGTTGTAACATGAATATTATTGATGTTTTCTTAAACAAAAATTAAAAACAACCCAATCATTAAAAATTAAAGCGTAACAATTTGGTTTATTTTATAAAATTTCCATATTAATATGTTTTTGAATTTTCCCTCCTTTTTGCCATTTTTCAAAAATTCAAAAGGTGCGGTTGAGATAGGAAGTTGATGTCCGAGTTGATCGAGGTCACGATAGCTCAAGTGGTAGAGCAGCGGCGTATCTAGCCGAAGATCGTGGGTTCGAATCCCGCTCGTGCCATTGACTTTTTTATCTCAACTAGAAACTTTAATTAATTGTAATATATTAATTGGTCAAGCGGACCACGAAATTAGTGCAATTAATATTAATTCTAATGTAAATCTGACGGCATCAGTAAAAAGAACATTGACCCTATAAGATTGAGAGTATTTTTATTGTAATGAACCCAACAATATACAACAAAAGATTCAAAATCAAGCAAAAGATAAAATTTTACGAGTTTTCAAAATTCTTGTAAAGTGGAAGTAAGCTTTTCTTCAACATTTCTAATTCGACGCTATACATCCTGACATATAATTTTAAGAATTTTTACGCTGAAAACAATGGTGCAATCGAATTTTAAATTGGTCAAAAAATGTCAAAGTTACGGCAAAAAGTTAGAAAAATAAACAAACAAAAAACAGTCATTTGGTTTGCTATTTATGAATCACATTTCGTGTTCGAACTGCCTGCCTTGCGTAAAGAAGCAAATTTGCTCTTTTTAACCACTTTTCAACGGTGCTCAGAGTGATATTATTTGCTATGTACACGTATTACGTGTAAATTAATAAAAGTTTCAAAGTTTTGATGAAGGAGATATATTCCTCGAAAGCTTGACGAAGAAATTGGATGTTTTTATTTTATTTCCAATAAGCCCGACCCTGAATATTTTAACATAAATTTGATAAATCTTTTTTATGGTCATGTAATTAAAAACAACTCCTATACATCCAACAATGTTTCTATAATCTTATCACTTACAGATAAGTTTAGCGATCTATCAACCCAAAAGGAGTGAATAGTATGGTTGTTTTCTAGAAAAAATTTGGTAAAAGGATTAAAATTTTGTACAAAATTAAGTCTTAAATTATATAAAATTTTAGTTAAAAAATGCAATTGATTATGACTAAATCTACAAAATAACTGACATGTATAATCGGTTTTTTTAAATTGTGGCAACTTTTTGGATTTGGATGTCTCTTGAATGTATTTAGTTTTTTAGATTTATAATAATACATTCTTGTAGGTAATTGTTATTGATTTATGCTTGAAATCCCTGGATAAATCGGATTTTTCGGGCCAAAATCCGGGATTCTAGAATTATGTTTGTTTACATAATGAAGTCCGCTGTTAAATCTGGTCCAACCTACCTGTTTCCATCTTCGCCGTTCTTTTTTGCCGATTTTATTTACGAGCATCCCTTTCGTCGTAGATTGCATGCAAAATGTATGTATATATATATATATATATATATATATATATATATACATTTTTTTAAACCTAATTAACCTAATAAACCTTAATGCATTCTACCAAGTATGTGAGAAACTAATAGTTTAGTTTTTTGGTATGGAACTAAAAAATTATTAATTAATTGTTTTTCCTTTTACAAAAATAAGTGATGTGATATTTTTATCGATTCTCGCCAAATTTCGAAATGGTTTATACTATATTTAAATATTTTTCAAGTTTCCAAGTATCTCATTTCTTTTTCCGAGGCAACTCATTTTATTTTGTTGTTCTACATTGTATTTTTTTTTAAACAATCATATACCAAAAAAATAAAATTAATTTAATTATTCAATTATTGAAATGCTCTATCCAATTAACTAACAAGCTTTTAAACATACTCTAGTTGTTTATTTCATTATTTAAAAAATAAATTACATCTTATTAGAAAATGTACCAATTTGTATTATATTTATACTTGATACGTTGTTTCCAAACAAGATATTAACCAGTTTCAAAACGAAAATAAAATAAAAAGACTTTGTTTACAACCCTTTCTTAAAAAGTAATCAACGTAAAAATCCATGACCGTAGTTAAAACAAAATGACCCCCAAATAATGGGCTTTAACTAGTTTTGAGATTGACTCAAATCACAAACGAACTTTCTCTCATTACAGTGGATGTGTGGAATGACGACTGAATCCTGAAGTGTTTACAAAGAAAATGAAAGAGATAAACGGTGTTAATCGGTACCCTTTAGATTTTAAATACAGAGTATGTTATAGAGAAAAAAAGAAATATTTTACGGCTAGATCAATAATTCTACAACGTACCTGAGAGACCACGGATAAAAAAAAATTAGTAACTATTATGAAACCAGCGTGAGCTTGTCCACGTACGACGAACACCTTATATTTTAATTAAAAGCAAATATATTGAACAAATGAGTAAAACTGTACGTATGGAAAGATAAATAATGGATAAATAGTGCAACCAAAACTAGTCAGTTGATAAAACATAATAATAATCACAAGTCAAATACACTCATTTTTGTGAATTGTCATAAAATAAGTGCTAAAAATTGTTTGATAAGTTGTGGATTATAATTACGATACATTTATTTTGTTATTTGTATCAAATATATTTAATACAATATCATTATTGTAATTTGCTTATAAAAAAAGTCCCAGAAGCGCCGACGGATAATAAAAATAATTGCTTACCTTGTACAATTGCTGACTTGAAAATAGATGAAATAAAGAAGAAGGACCCCAAAAGGTAAAGTATTTTTTGTGAAATGTACGTATATTTTCAATGACAAACCAGGCGTCATTCACACTGCCAAAGACATTCAGTTGCAGACACACAACACATATCACATTCATTCGTGCTCGAGTAGTTATCATTCGCTGACCGAGGGAGTCCATCCCTTCCATTCTCGCTAATAAATACCACACATTCGATCCAGTAAGTAAAATAAACAAACATAAACCCACTAAGATCTGTATTGTAAGAAAATGGAAAACAGAAACAATTTTAAGCTATAAAAATATATTCACTCAACGAAAAGTCAATGAAGTCCGTCGAGGAAAAGGCTCTGGTACTGAAATCCCGATTCTGAATTCTCATAGTTCGTTTTTCCTCGCTACTGTTTCGCCTGAGCTGCTCTGCTGACACAATAGCTAAACCAACACAACAGCGTGGCACTCGATTCCAATTTAATGTAGGAATGTAAGGAATGGAGAAAAGGTACAATTAGAAAAGAGTAAAATATAATGACACGAAGAAAAATCATAAAGAGGTATGAAGTGCGGTCGTGGTGAAGACTCCAGTACGAATACCTTGATTCTGAATTCTCTCTCTCTCTCTCACTCTCTCTCTTTTCTTGTTTTGCTGCTGCTGTCTTGTCAGACACTATAGCTAAGCCAGTACGATAGCGATGAATCTCCAACATCCTACAGTTTAAAACATTTACACGCACTTGTGCCAAAGCCGGCCATAAGTCACACGGAATATCTAAGTTCCTTATTCGGATACTCAATTAATTATCTGCAATTCGTTATTACGCGCTCTGAAGTGACAATTTCTAAACACAACGGACACCAGCGTGGTTCCATCCCGGTTACTGGTTATTAGATGCCCCATGCATGATACTAGTGTGACCTTTGCGCAACTTGGTATTACCTTTCAGGACCCCAGCTTCCGCCTGTCACAGGCCGATGTCTTTTTTAACTTTAAATAATTGTTTGCCCCGCGTCCTCCTTTCCGAGTAAACTGTAAAAAAACATAAAGTGAAGAAGGAGGATAACATTGATTATTTTCTCCCCTCAATGTAAATAGTTGTACATAAGTTCATGTATCCGCAAATTACATATTGTAAATAATAATTACAGATTGTAATAAAAAAATAATAATAAAAAAAATAAAAAATAATAATTGTTATGTATTTCTTTCGGTCGAGCCGATTCTCCAATCATTTTCTTGTTGTTCTTTTCGTATCCACTGTATATGAATGTACAAATATCCACTGGTCTCGTAGTAGCTATCTTTACTGCCTGATCTATTTCTTCTTTTTCCTTTATGACTATGTGCCTGGGAATCCACTTGAAAATGAATTCCACTAAAATTGATCCCTCTCACTGTTGAAGTTGGTGACATTACACTAGTTCCTCTGTCTTAGACATGTATTCACCCTCAACACTTGATAGTGCAACCGTCCGTGGCTTCCTGGCTTCTCATGAAATCGCTGCTCCTCCTAATTTGAATATGTGTCCTCTGTATGACTTTCTATCAATCAATGAGTTGGAAAAATTGGGGATTAAAGTATAATTAATTAAATAATGGAGATCCGATTGAGAGGGGTTGTTGAAGTTGGAGACGTTACACCAGCTGAAACAATTCTCTCTCCATTTTTGGAATGGTTACGACTCGTGAATTAGTGTGTGTGTCCGGTCATTAAATGTATGTAACTTGTAATATTGATGTACAATTAAAGTTAATAATAAATCTTATTTCTGCTTTTCACTTTTGCCCCTTAACACTCACTTGTCCATATATTACAGTTTGCCCAAAATGATAACTTGCTTTCTATAAACGTCTTATACGTAATGTTTATTTACATTTGTAATTTTTTATTCATTGATCTTTAACTGTACTATTTAGTAAAAGTACTTTCCAAATAAATTAAATAGGGTGCAAACAATTTAATTAAACTATTATTTTTACATTTTGCTTTTAACAATTACAATGGAAGCTATTTTAGAGTTATTGAAAAATGTGTTGATATTGCTAATAATTGTAATTTGCAACAAGAGAATTGGCTATAAAGAGAGCCAAAGTTGGTATTTTTAGAAAATATTAAATTAAAAAGACTTTCAAGAACTTTATGCAATATTCACGAATTCCGTGGTCCGCATGACCAATTAATATATTACAATTAATTAAGGTTTTTAGTTGAGATAAAAAAGGCAATGGCACGAGCGGGATTCGAAACCACGATCTTCTGCTTAATACGCCGCTGCTCTACCACTTGAGCTATCGTGACCTCGATCCACTTGGACACCAACTTCCCATCTCAACCCCACCGTTTGAATTTTCCCTCCTTTTTGCCATATTTCAATTGTCGTGTAATCGGGTTGGATTCTCGACGACAAATAAAATGGCCACGGAGAGCTTTAGTGAAGTATACTTCATTTTTAATCATTAAATTCACTAATTTCGTGGTCCGCTTGACCAACTAATACATTACAATTAATTAAGGTTTTTAGTTGAGATAAAAAAGTCAATGGCACGAGCGGGATTCGAACCCACGATCTTCTGCTTGATACACCGCTGCTCTCCCACTTGAGCTATCGTGACCTCGATCCATTCGGACACCAACTTTCATCTCAACCGCACCTTTTGAATTATTCCCTCCTTTTTGCCATTTTTCAAAAAAGTGCGGTAGAGATGGGAAGTTGGTGTCCGAGTAGATCGAAGTCACGATAGCTCAAGTGGTAGAGCAGCGGAGTATCAAGCCGAAGATCGTGAGTTCGAATCCCGCTCGTGCCATTGACTTTCTTATCTCAACTAAAAACCTTAATTTATGTAATATTTTGCTCGAGGTCAATCTCCTTATATTTTTAAGGGATAACAATTATAATAAGGAAGCTAGTGAGGGTATGAAATTATGTTCGTTGTATTGAATGGTTTTAAATTCGGCTCTCTTCCCTATAATTTATTTGAATGCAAAATTGTGAATTTTAAATCAAGGACGAAGAGTTTCTTATTCTATCGTATAAGTTCTCCGATAGACATTCCGACCGATTAATGATAATGCAAGAGTAACAAGTAAAAAACTGGTGTTAACATGACTGATGACGATCCGAAAGAAGGCCCGGGGCCGTCTGGGATAAGTCCACGCGAAATACCAGATCTGGTAGTTATTTCAACGTAATTTGCGACCCCGACCCCGGTAATTAATGAGAGGTGGGTGAGCTCTATTTATCGATGAAACGGTTTCGACATGTCCGCGGTGGAGAGGCCCCCGGGCTTTGGGTTGGGTGTGGTCCCTTTCACCCACTCTTATGTAAACACTTCTCTCTTTGTACTCATTCAGCAGGACTACTACATCGGCCAACATTTCTCGATGGCCAAAATTAAGCATGGGGACGATTTTTTTGCCTTTTCGATCTGCAGGGACAACAGTTGTCTACAGCAGTCTACTTCCATAGAACTTCGGTGATGGTAGGTTAGCAAACTAAAACAAATACAACTCAAAAATACAGCTTTGAATGAAGAGGGTAGGAAACGTTTGAATAAACTATTTTTGTTTACTATTTCTCTTTTTTGTAGTAAAACAGAAAACAAATTATTAAGTTTCTTAAAATTCCATAGCAACTAACATGGTGGTGTGAGGTCGGGTAAGGAAATCAGCCGTATACGCCTGGTAAAGTGTAGTACGTTCTAGTACGCTACCCTGAGATATTCCAACATGGACAAGGAATTATGCGGAAAGGGAAATGACTCGAAAAAACCTGTGAGGTAGGAGATAAATAGTACTTGGAACTTAAGCTCCAGTGCCAAACTAGAGCAAAAGTTTGGCTTACGTAACGAAAAGCCTAGCTCAATGGTGGTAACTTGTCTTTCCAAGCTTATAACCCTAACTGAGCCACCCACCACCACTGAAGTTGGTGAAACATCGAAACATGCCAGTCTGACCAAATTTATCATTACCGTCGAAATGAAGGTGTTAAGAATTAATTCTAATTTTTTTATCTTTAATGTTTAATTGTCGTACAATTTCTTTCAATTAGGTATCGAACATTGTAAAATCAAACACAATTCAAGTATACGGATTTCATTTTACAGTTTTTTAATTTTATTGCCTTTTTTATATATACAAAAAATCTCTGTCGCGGTAATCTTTAAATCCTACAAATAAAACAACTGGGCAAAAAAGAAAATATCTGTCTGGTCAAAAATCACGTTGTTTTTACCAATTTTTCTTTACTGCAGTCAAATAATTAGAACAGGCCATATGGGAGACAGTTGGGTGATCGGGTATCGCGTGCGGTTTGGATATAAGATAGACAGTATTTTATTTAAATTAGTTCATTTTTTCAAACAGAAAAAACTAGTTTTTAATTATTATGCAAGTCGCCGCGTTCCTTAAAGAAAGCCCGTTTAATAATAGCCGCATGCCAATTTAATAGCAAAAGTGTCAAGTGTGGGAGTCAGACGTTCCAATTTTACAAACAAATTGAATAGGATTTAATTTTTTTAAGGGGCATAAAGAGAAAATTTGTTCCCAGTAGCAAAAATATTATATAAGCAAGCATGAATTATGTCAAATAAACAATACTTGACTTTCTATTGGGATAGTTTGCTAGCCTAGAATTTGCGTTACGTTTTCTATTAATTTCTTATTATATTAACTAAATTAATATGTGATAAATTGACTTTTGGAACCGTTGCCATCTTGGGCGAAAAATTAAGGATAGTTTCTTCATCATTAGAAAAAAGTCTTGAAATAATTACAATTAATTAAGGTTTTTAGTTGAGATGAAAAAAAGTAAATGGCACGAGAGGGATTCGAACCCACGACCTTCGGNATATATGCATATACAATTTAACTGTAATTTAAAAAAAGTTATATAAATTCATTCAAAATTACCTTAAGTTTTTTTTTTCCACCTTACGAATCCGTCAGCCACGGTTTTTCCTTTCCTCCACCAATTTCTTCATCTTTGAAAAACGTAATTAAAAAAGAAATTACACCACAAAAAAAGATATTAAATGGAGTACGTTTACTGAAATTTGCTGGATTCTAGGTTTGGAAATACAAGTTTAGAATCACAATAGTAAGTTTTTCAACTTTGAAAAAAACATTTTTCAGCATTTTCGGTACTAAAATACTTATTTCCTGAACGTTCACTAGTTTAGTATTGATCGTATATAATTGGAATAATAAAGTATTTGAAGCAAGGTTGTGAAATCATAAAAAAACAGAAAAAGTGGAATAACTGTAAAACTGCTGAGTTTTGGACTTGGCAAAGTTCGTAACACGAGTAGCCACACACTCTGTATGTATATAAACATATTTACAGTAGATATGTACATATACATTATATAAATATATATATTTTTAGTATACATTCACATATATACACCCATATATACATATATTTATATCAAAACGTAGAATTAATAAGTAAAAGTAAAGAAAAAATAGGTAACAGAGGCTCCCTTCCTAATAGTCAAAATGGTTATAGCAAAATATTAAAATGTATATTTGCAAGTTGCTTTATCTCAAATTCTACAAATGTATTTGTCTTTTGAAGTTTATCCTTCTGCGACCGATCACACCTGTTTACCTGTCATTCCCCAATTCTTTCTTATGGTGCCACCGGCCCCTGCCCCTGGATGCATCCCCGTGTCATCCGGAAGTATTTATTCCTGGTGACACTCATAATCCATGATTTTTTTTCAGTATAGATGACGTTCCTGTACAATCATTATAAATTACAACTAAATTGCAACGTGTCTTGTCAATAAATTAAAAACTAGTTTTCATTTATAAAAAAAGTCCCATCTATTTTTTTCTTAAATGAAATTATAATTTATTCAGTATAATTTTTTTATAGAGAGGAGAGGTCGCTTATAGACTCTCAATCATCAGATCGTACCGATTACCATGAGGCTTGTTAAGATTTATGCTCGATCAAGCGTAATTGATTTTATTACTGCAATTCACTATAAAATTGTCACATTAGCAAAGTAGAAAAATTAATTAATTCGTTACACATTGAACGAATAGTTTCAATGGTTAAAATCAAATCATCAGTAGTTGTGTAATGTTTCTACGATTTTCTGCTCACAAGTATATTTCCAACGACCTTACATTTTTTCTTGTAAATTAAACTTAAATAATTAATGACCGTGCGAGTTGCATTTCATTATATTAAAAATTAGTTTTTCATTTTTCAAAAATCTGGCAAATGTCTTAATCTTTTTTTTCTGTTGGAAATAATTTATTTCATAACTCTTTTTTTCTAATTCGGAGGGAACGTTTATAAACGACTATCATTCATCCGATTGACCTAATTTTAGGAATCTTGTTTGTTTCTGCTTTTAATTTATCAAGAATCAAGATATATATTAATGCCCAAAACTCTGGCGTCGAACTCGCTCTGTTCGCGGATAACACTGCGCTCTACACATCATCATGGAGGGCGAGTGCCATCGTGAACAGTTTAAGCAGGGCAGTAGAGCGGACTGTCGGGTAATTTACGAGGTGGAAAATAAGTGTGAACAGGAGTAAGTCTGAAACGATGCTTTCCACGAAATGTCGTCCAACTGTAGATCTTAAAGTTCACCTTAATGGTTAAGAAATTAACTGGTCCTCCTCAATAAGGTACCTCGGCATTCGGCTAGATGCTATGTTAACGTTTACAGCCCAATCAATGAATTAGTTCAAAAAGGAAAAAAAAAACTCAAAATACTTTATCCATTCTTCGAGAGTCCCAGTTGATCATCTACAAAACAATCGTAAGGATGTATGGTTGACATATGCATGCGCTGCATGGTTCTTAACTTGTAACACCAATTATAACAAACTGCAAAGAACTCAAAATAAGGTACTTACCATGTACGACTAACAACCTTTTAGCAACCAAGATGTACTCCACACAAAGTCCGGAGTGCAATTACTGCGGGAGTCCATAGATACCAATTGTCAAAATTTGCTGATAGATTTGCTGGTAGTGGCAAAGATCAATACAAGATATCAGACGAAAACGTGCTCCCAGAGCCAAATACAAAACCCTATTGGACCTTAATGCGAGACTCAAATATATTAACGCCTAACCTAGTTATTAAATTTATTTATTTGTATGTGAAATGTGAAAGAATGTGAAAAAAGTGAATTTATACAATGCTAGAAAAGAAAAATATTTTTTACATTCAATCAAAGTATTTCTAGTCACTTGCACTTCTACTTCACTACAAACACTTTGAGTTAGCAGAAATACTTTGATTGAATATAAAACATATATTTTGCATTGTATAAATTCACTGTTTTCCACATGCTACATGTATTTGTTAAATGTAAACAATGTTTGTAAATCCCAGGCCCTGAAGATGATCTCAATAAAGATCGAAACGTTGGCACGATAAAGAAAATGTTTTTCTGAAACCTAAATCACACCAGACCGCATTTCACGATTTCCAAATAATCATAGACTAACGGTCACTAATCACCTCACACATTATTTATTTATTCATGCATTTATGTACCTATTTATTCTAAGTTTTGATATAAATGTATGTATATATTTTAGAATTAATTTGTTTGATGCCGGCAAAGATATTGTTTCTATCTATTTATATATCAACCTGTAGATGATATAACAGAAAGATGGAAATATGACACCTGCAACAAAATTTAATGTCTTTAATTTAAAAAAATTAAATTTGAGTTAAAAAATTAAAAAATTGGAGTTCGAAATCATCTATTTGTATTATGATCAGCACTACAAATGAATACACGTCAATAAATTGATACCCAAGTTATTGCCAATACATAAGCAAACTTAATCGTAAAATTGATTCGGCGTTAACGTCGAAATACTGTGATAATTGTTTTAAATTTAGTTTAAATTATAAATTTAAAACTCAAAACTGGCTGTGTGCCGACTATTCTTACCATTTAACGATTGGGTTTATTACAATATTTAATTACGTTCTACCTTCATGATGAGATTACACGATATTATGAAGAAAATTACTTATACTACAATAAATACATTTCGAAAAAATGAATTTAATATGATTATATGAAGTGTTTAGCATAAAGCGTAAATGAACTTCAACGCATTTAAATGAACCTTGTGAAAAAAGTCATGATTATGATGTCACGGAAATGACCAAATTCGTGCTTTTTGAAATCCTTGAAGATAAAATAAGAGTTTTTCTAACTTGGCAAATTTGAAATTATCATTTTCACCCACTGACAGCTAACTACATTTCATTCCATTCAAAATAATTGTTTTAAATAAAAAAATCAATTTGTCCACGGCAAATCGAGCTTAATTTTAATATTTGAAACATAGGATCAACACTATATGTAAATAAGTTCACATGTTCTGTTATGCAATCATAATTGTACAGATGTATATTTTTACAGGCTAGGTATAAAATAAATTGAAAATAACGATTAAGAAACAGAGAAATAATTGAACCTAACCATTACAACCTTTACAAGCAACAAACTACTTACTTGTTCAGATAATTCAACCTACTGACAGCCAATTTTACTAATGTAAGAAAATTCGCTTGTAACAGCTACAAATTAATCATTTTCGCTATCGTTATCTGATTTATCAAAAATTTGAATTGGTGGCATATAAACTAACAGATTATTTTACAGAGGAAAGTATTTATTTACTAAATTGAAAGGATTTCGCCCCAAATCAAACAAATAATAACTGGACAACAGTTTAGTATTTTTATTTAGTGCTTGGGGTGTTGTCCATCTAGAAAATAAAAGAATCGAAATGTTTTACTGATATGTGTACGTATATAACAAGTTGTCAGCGCCCGGGTACGGTTATAAACAGATAGTCACGCTTGCACATAGCCCTGAGGTATTTTTTTATATATATAAATAATCCTGGACTTTCAATTCGGAGACCGTTAGACATCTCCTTGTTGTTTTCCGTATCATGAGAGTTTAGAAAGCCGCCAATTTCTCCCAGGAATCAATTTGATTTACACTCCTGGAAAGGCGACTTGGACAGTATGGAAAATATGTCTTGTCTCACAAAAATAGGCTTTTGTTCTGTTTGTAACAGATCGTTGTGATAGATTGTGATGGTACACAGAACATTGGGAAAATAAGACCCCCAAAGGAAGAAGAAGAGAAATTAATACGCATTTGAAGATCAAATGTATGGAAAATCGGAGTAAAATAACTATTAGAAAATTCCATTTAAATAATAGTTGTTTTACAACTGCCTGTACGTCCGTTGACTTGTATTTGTTAATCTGTTTATTTAGACTAGAAAATTTTAGGGGTAATCACGATGTTTGTAAGATGTTAACTCCTGTTAATTGGAATAGAGAAATGTCCAGTAAGATCATGAACGCCCCCTTCTATTCATAGCATGTTAAACGTTAATTTTTCAGTAATGCTGCGCGTGACGATTGGTAGAATCAAAAATAAACCTATAACAGTCCATGGAGGCTTGTTGTTGTTTGTTTTGGTTATTAAATTGTAAGACGCCATAGGTTAATAAAAAATGAAAATTAATCCACTCTTTCATTCAAAATGCTATCTATGCACTCGAAAAGTACTAACAAATTACTACTGCGTTACTAACAAAAACTCTTCAATTCGTATCTATCCTAACCTCTAACAGTCTGTCACTTTATAGGATATGGGATGTATCTATTATGAATGACAGTATAGGGACAGGGCAGAATTTAACAAAAGAAATGTATTGGTCTGATTTAATTAATGCGTATTTAAGAATAGAAATACGTGTAAACAAAAAACCGCTGTTAAATTGATGGATAGCAATGTGACTACATTTTCGACCTAACATCTAACATTGACCCTGATCAGTTAGATCGAGCAATGTCAACTAGCCGATTCTTACAAGTCTACGTCATTATTTTTCTCGATCTAACAGGTCTTAACAGAGATAACAGGATTAACACAAAGATCGTGAATACCCCATTTCTATGCTGAGTTCAAATGTATTAGTACTTCCTATTTAATCGTCCTTAAGCGGAAACCTTTAAAATTTTCTTAATTTAAATCAAATGGCACAATGGAATGATTAAATGCTTTACACACAGTTAGGTGATTAAAGGATTTTAATGAAAGAAAGGTTTTTTTTTCGATTATTGAAGCTTTTTCCATTACGCAATATTTGCCCAAGAAATAGAAAAGTCCAGTCCATGCTTCTGAAAAATGTTCGATTAATGAAAAAGCCAAAATAAATTACTATGTATAATTACCATGTCCATTTCCCAAGAGCTGTGCAACAATAAAAAGAACGGGTTTAAAACAAAAGAAAAAAATATGATTGACTGTTTAAACAAAAAGAAGACCACGATAAGTTTCCAAATGTTTTAGATGATTACTTGAAGAAACTGAATAGATTTTCCGAGAAAAAAAGCGTTGATATTTTTCCATTATTTCAAACCATTGTAACCTCTAAATTTAGCAGGCTAGAGCTATTCGTTAAGCTTAAGGTTTTTTACCTGATGCTAAAGCTTTTTAAGATTTTTCGTTGAGAACCCACCTCCTGCGACCAATTCTGCATCAGTGCAATAGCTGTTGATTTTTTTCTTCGTGGCAATATCAGCCCTAGTTTTTTTCTACTGAGCCAAGTTTATAGATATGCCTCCGGAGTCTGCAGAGTCCAGTCAGCAATGCTATGATATTCTATATCAGAAAAGTTTTTAGTTTAATAGTTATGCCGGTAGAACAGCGGTCGTGGGTTTGAATCCCGCTCGTGACACTAGATTTTTCATTTCAACCAATACCTCACATAAAGATTAAAATTTTGTTACTTTAGTGGTAGCGTGGTTGAGGTCCATAAGTGAGTTCTCGAACTTAACAGTCATAGTACTTATGTCTTACCACTTAGCTCGTTTATTAGTTTTAGCAATTTGACATAGTTTATACTTGATAATTTTGTCGCTCAAGCAGAGCACTAAATAAAGCAAGCACCCATACTGCCATACGGGATTAATCAGTTTTCTAGTTAGTTGGATTTCTCGGCCATTATGAGACCAAGAGATCTAGTTTTATTTGTACACCATGGGAACACCTTGAAGCTCTTGCAATGTATCTTTCGCTGCTCGCTGCTAAAACCTTGGAGGTTATTACCGCTTCATCAGAAAAAGGAACAATTTTCACGATGTTTTGTCCTCGTTCTGTGTAGTCTTGTACGAACAAACCTTGAGGAACCCCAATTTTAATAATTTATGACCTAGATATTGCATTTTGTACTTGACAGGAAAACTTTTTTCATGTATGTATGGCATTAGGACTCTAATTTATTAAGAAGGAATAATCTTAAGTATGTGTGGTGGTTAGTGACCGTTAATCGATAATTATTCAGAAATCGTGATGACACCAGACCGCATCTCACGATTTCTGAATAATCTTAAGTATGTTAATATATTAAAATATTAAAATTTAATAATGATTTAAATAGTGGAACCGATTTTTAAAATCGAATACGAAAAAGAAAAAAAAATTAAATGGGTTGATTCAAGCGTTGTAGATTAAGTTCTTCTTCATTGTTAATTCTACCTGTTGGGAGTTTTACAATTGATATGTGCCACTAAACAGGATTGAGTTGAAGGATTTCTTTTAATAAAAAAGACGTAATTATTACCTTTAAATGAGAAGTTTGGCCCTGTTTCTCATCTAAATGAAAGGATTAATCGCAATAAAGAAGCAAAGATTTGCTTTAGAAAGCAGCTGATAGGATAATAGGAATTTCGACGTCTTAACTGTTAAGAGATTCCCCCAGATTTCTGCATCATTATCCAGTTAGGTTTCTACTAGACCAGTAGTCGGGAATAATAAGTAATCCATATATTTACGAGTCGGATCGCAAATTACATAAATTATTCCCTGCCCGGAGGATCGACTAAATTGAGTTAGCCGTTTTACGAGTCGGACCCTTAATAACGAATGCAGGACGTTTAAATGTTTGGACGTAATTGGTTCCGAGCCTTGAGGACCCATAAGTCAACCATTATGGCCCAGAGGACTATGTCTTTATAGCCGGGCCGGTAACCAAACGTTTAATTTTCGATTGTCGTTTGTCATAAAAGCGTTTCGAAACGTGGCAAATTGATTTTTCCGACACTGCTATTAGACGGCCGTCCACGCCCAATTACAAATGTTTTTGCCGTTTTACATAAGAATCAAGTCCGTGCCTGCCCAAGGGGGTCAAGTTTTTTTTTTTTTCCGCTATGATCTACATATAAAAGCACAGAAATGGTCTTCCTTGACGAAGGGAATGTGGACCGGGGTTAGTGTTTGAACAAATTTTGTCTACAACAGTAGGGGTATTCACGATGTTTGTGTTAACTCGAATAGAGAAATGTCCGGTAAGAATGTGAATGCCCGAATAAAGCTAATAGTCCTTCGAGGCTGTTGTTGTTTGTTTTGGTTTTCTTTTGTGTTAAATTGTAAGAAAGCCGAAGTTCATAAAATATTTAAAATAACAATTAGTCAACTCTTTCATTCAAAATGCTAACTATGCACTCCCAAAAGTACTAACAAATGACACGCTTCAATTCGTACCGACATACCTAGCTCGTATCCTAACATCTAACAGCCTAGTACTTTATAGGATCTGGGATGTATCTGTTATGAATGATAGTATAAGGACAGGTTAAAAATTAACAAAAGAAATTTATTGGCCTGATTTAATTAATGGTATTTTAGAATAAAAATAATGTAAACAAAAAACAGTTGTTAAATTCATGGCTGCCATGTTGGTTACCTACGCCCTAACGGCTAGCAATGTGGCTACATTTTCGACCTAACATCTAACATTGGCTCTGGCCTGTTAGATCGAGCAATGTTAACTAGTCGATTCTTACAAGTCTACGTCATAATTTTTCTCGATCTAACGGGACGTAACAGAGTTAACAGGTGTGTGTAGAGATTAGTGACCTTTAATCGATAGTTATTCAGATATCGTGAGATGCGGTCGGGTGTGATGTAGGTTTCAGAAAAACATTTTCTTTATCGTGCCAACGTTTCGATCTTTTATTGAGATCATCTNCCCTAGTATTTACTTTTAATATACTACAAGTAAAACTGTTGTCAAATTGCTGCCGAACATGTCGCTAGGCCACTCATGCAATTCTGACATCCTGTGAAGAATATTTACTGGGAACAGTATGAGAAATTAAGGTTAAAAATAAAATACTGGGTTGTATCAAAAGGTATTTGTGATATTTTATGACATATTTTACAGAAGTAATGTTAAGGTCATTAAGAATTTTATAATTGGATAAGTAGAAGTGACTGTTTACTATTCGATGGAACATTTTAGAATGAGACTAATATTCCATAACTCGCTATCTTATGACAAAATGAGCTTTATTGTCCCTTTTTAAAACTATTGTTTGCTATGAAGCGACAGTTTTAATCGTACGTTTAGATTTCGTGAGTGTTTATTCAGTGATGCATTTGGAATTCATGATGATCCTTTGTCGATGTAGAGCCCAAGATAGTGGACTTTGGACAAGTGTACTTGCATCTTTCCAATAATTAACTTTTGTCTGACAACAATTCAGCTGTGACTGTTCAATGGAAAGTAAGTATAAGCTGGAAACGACACCCGAAAAAAAAAATCATTTACGACACAATAAAGTGTATTTTGTTGTTCAAAACGTTTATGATTTAAATTCAACACATTTTCATGCTTTCAATGGACAAAGTTTGTATCATTCACTTTCTAGATCAATAATATTATTATATTATTTACGTAAGTTTCCCAAAGTTGAAGGTTTTTTTACTCTATTATAACATTTAAAGTGCTACAAAATTTTACATTGATTAACATAACAAATTTGCATTTGTATCTACCATGTTATTTTTTTCTCGCCTAAAAGCCTTTAAGTAATTATTTTCTTTACTTCTTTGATTGAGAAAATGAGTGTGTGAGAGTAAGAGAGGTTGAAATACATTATTCACATTTTATACAAAAATCTGCGATAGAAATGTCGTTTAATAATAGAAAAGATAGTAAAAAAATTTGAGAATATTTTGATTAATGAAGGCATTTTTATTAATTTTTGTGTTAGGTTAAATTAACTCTTAAGATTAATTTAACTGATTATGTTTCTATTCATAAAAAAAAGTTGCTAAGCTCATAAGAATTTCCAAAGAATACTTTTGTTTAAATTTAATTGAAACTACTAACATTGAGCAGTTATCATCTACGAACACTGCTACTGGTTAATATCTTTCGAAAAAGTAGAAATTATTTGTGGATTGTCTTTTCGGAATAGCAATAGGCTTCATTGCCATTTCTGTCATCCTATCATCTTCAGTTCATGATTGTAAAAATATTAAGTTCACAATCCTACCACATGCGATTGTAAATTGATCGAAACGACAGGAAATGATGGAGAAATTATCAAAGGCGAAATGCACAACCATTCGCTGTAAAAAGAGCGGTACTGTTTCTACTCCAGTATAATCGACAACAAAGTGGGAATCATGATTGTAGTGTTGTTTGTTAAACGTTGTTTAAATGTTTATTGTATGGCCTTATGATTTTACATACCAGCCAGATTCATATACTACTGTAGGTCATATTTTTTGGGAATGTGGTGCTTGAAAGTAAATTCAAGGGGCAATGCTAAGAATCGAACCCACGACTACGAGGTCCACGAGCTGATCTTTAAATTATGCAAATTGAAAATAATTCTGACAGTTACCTCCAAAACATTGTGGTTTGGTTTACTGATCATTGTGGTCGCCTACCTTGTTAGGTATAGGTTTGTTATTGGCATTTCACCATTTCCATTGTGTCTGGCCGACTAACACAGCAAGAATTGGCAGACTAAAATAACGGTAACGACCAAATTGCAGGCCTATCCACATGAAGAAATCTCTCAAAACGTTTATTTTAATATTTTGAAAAAATGTGTATCATCAAGAGTCCATCTTATGATTTCTTGAACGATATTCAAGTATGATGTGGGAAATATTGCTACACACGACCTATGTTATTGGATAAAAAATATTTATAAAAATAATGGTAAAAGGTATTAACATCTAGCATAATTACGAATAATTGATATTTGCTACAAAAGTTAAATATAAAAACATAAAAACGTATATAAAGTTCCTGTTCCCAGAAAGGACAATCACAGTCCGAAGAGTTTTCGACTTGCTATTAATGAGTAGGCTGATTTAAAAAAAAAAAGCTGTGGCTCATCTTTTCAACTTGTTCTACGACGGGCATATAATTTTAGCTTAATAAATCCTGAATTTAATGAGTACAAACTCATTGAAACAGCAAAATGTTTTCTCCTCTGACATGCTCAGACATGACGTTTGGCAACTTTGTTTTCACTTTTAAAACCATTGGGATTTCTAATTTGAAAGGTCGTGTGGTATTCAAAATCGATTCACAGATCAAGAAAAAAATGCTTGAAAAAATTGAAGGAGATTTTGATGAAAGACTAAGGTGTGCCCACAGGCAAGGTGTCTTTCCCTTCTTTATTTTTGGTTTTCAAATTTTCCTACGGGAAAATTAAAACCAATAGTTATAACATACTTATTTTAAGGTAAACCAAATTAAGTAAAATAAGAAATTCACAAGTTTCAAGAAAAATTATTTAATTATGATGTTTTTAATGAAAATTCGCCAAAATCGTAGAAAATCATGTTGTAGTACGCTATAACATGATTTTCTACGATTTTGTCGAATTTTCATTAAAAACATCATAATTAAATAATTTTTCTTGAAACTTGTGAATTTCTTATTTTGTTTAATTTGGTTTACCTTAAAATAGGTATGTTATAATTAATACAACGATCAAAATACTTACATATAGTGACAAATAAAGAACACAATACGAGTGTCCGGTTGTTTGTTGTTGTCTTTGAGTGTATGTACAATACGAGTATACGTTGCACAGCAATACGAGTGCCGTCGAGTACTGATGCGTCCACATAAAAGAAGAACATGTATTGGCTCCTTATGAAGAGCTAGTAGGCGCGCCAGTTGATGTTTGAATCCTTCTATTGCAGTAAATTAAGATCTATACTTTGTTTTTTAGACCGTAAAAACTAGAATATAAGGTATAATTGCTAATATCGCTCACGAACGGTATNATATATATAGTTGTTCATGTATCCGCAAATTACATGTTGTAAATAATAATTGCATATTGTAATAAAATAAAAATTTAAAAAAAAAAAAAAGTATTCAAAATCGATTCACAGATCAAGAAAAAAATGCTTGAAAAAATTGAAGGAGATTTTGATGAAAGACTAAGGTGTGCCCACAGGCAAGGTGTCTTTCCCTTCTTTATTTTTGGTTTTCAAATTTTCCTATGGGAAAATTAAAACCAATAATTATAACATACTTATTTTAAGGTAAACCAAATTAAGTAAAATAAGAAATTCACAAGTTTCAAGAAAAATTATTTAATTATGATGTTTTTAATGAAAATTCGCCAAAATCGTAGAAAATCATGTTGTAGTACGCTATAACATGATTTTCTACGATTTTGTCGAATTTTCATTAAAAACATCATAATTAAATAATTTTTCTTGAAACTTGTGAATTTCTTATTTTGTTTAATTTGGTTTACCTTAAAATAAGTATGTTATAATTAATACAACGATCAAAATACTTACATATAGTGACAAATAAAGAACACAATACGAGTGTCCGGTTGTTTGTTGTTGTCTTTGAGTGTATGTACAATACGAGTATACGTTGCACAGCAATACGAGTGCCGTCGAGTACTGATGCGTCCACATAAAAGAAGAACATGTATTGGCTCCTTATGAAGAGCTAGTAGGCGCGCCAGTTGATGTTTGAATCCTTCTATTGCAGTAAATTAAGATCTATACTTTGTTTTTTAGACCGTAAAAACTAGAATATAAGGTATAATTGCTAATATCGCTCACGAACGGTATCAAACATGTACATTGCAAAGGTTCTATTTAATAATTACAACGGTAGACCATTTGCTGTTATAAATTTGTGATATATCATCAATTTATTATAAATAATTCTTAATTAATAATGGAGAAACACCGAGCTCTTTATCTGATCCGTTGATTGGCACACTTGGATATCTAGAGAGTAATATTAAAATAGATAATCAAATTTTCGTTATCTAAGCAGGAAAGTGTCTAGTAGGTGATAGATAATTAAATGTTCTCGAAGGGTGGATGATTTGCTTATAATTAACAACTCTTAAATAACCTGTTCGATATCCAACCTGGTATTTGATTATAACAACCTCGTTTCCTTAGGTATTCTGTTTTGACGCATTTCATTTGAGTACAACTGTCTGTTTTTTCTATTTTTGAAGAACCCGTTGTTAGGAGAAAACTGGATCTATGAAAATTAAATTCTGCGATATTTAACAGCGGAAATACAAAAATAGCGTGTAAAACATCATGAATATATTGTTCAATAAATTAACGATTAACAATTCAGTTCTTAAAATATTTTTTTATTATTTAACACGCATAATTGTTTAGTCAAATAGAAATACGTTCTTGGGTACTTAAGACCATTTCAAGGTATTAAGGCCAACACCGTGGCTCGTTTCGGTTCACAGCTTTCAGCACACCGGGTTCGCCTCCCCTGTCTTCAAGACTGTTGATATAACACTAAGCAATTTATCAGCGGAAAGCCATTATCCCCCTGTGGCCACATACTTCCGCAAATGAGAGGGCGGACCGTTTTGTTGAAATCACGAAACTCAACGGCCCTCATGACCGCCGACGAAGCCCCCTTTCGGCGTTGAAGAAAGCCGCGAGCGCGGCCGCAAGGCTTTACATCAAATTAATTTATTGTTAGTTCGGGCCTCTCCATAGGCACTAATTAATAACTGGCCACTCTGCAAGGCTCCCAGTCATTATTTAAGTGCCTTTGGAATGAATGAGCCTCATTCGAGTTCCCTCCAATTACATTATTGATAGTTGCCATTAGAATCCCTCCGAGTCATCTCTCCCTGTGCCGTTTCATTCCTTACTCTTCTTATTTTATTTGTCCTCCCGAGGTTTGATAATCTGACGAGATTAATTAACGTTAATCGCAACGAATCGACCGTCCAGGAAATAATTAGTTGACAGCCCCGTTCTTTCGACATGCGTATAAATAATAAATAAAATATTCTTAGCTTAACTTTAATGGCCACACGTGCAGTCATTTGAAATATTATTTTCAGATTTCCTAAACATCTGCCGTTCATTTTTTCAGGATAGGTTTCCTTTTATGTCATAGGCATCTTATGGAGAAGTAGACTCATTACTGAAGGCGGTTTCTATCTATGAATATGGTATCATAAAATAAATAATATAATATCCACTAGAAATGTGTCCAAATAATAACCATTAGTTAATGATTATTTGGAGATCGTGCGATGTGGTCTGGTGTGATGTAGGTTTTATAAAAACATTTTCTTTATCGTGCCAACGTTTCGACCTTTATTGAGATCATCTTCAGGGTCTGGGATTTATAAACATTGTTTAAATTATGCAAATACATGTATAATATAACACTCTCAACACGACACCCAGTAATGACACATCTACACAAAAAACCAACACTTTGAGTGAAAACAGATACTTTGGTTGAGTCCAAAATTTCTAGCATTGTATAAATTCACTTTTTTCACATTCTACATGTATTTGTGTAATTTAAACAATGTTTATAAATCCCAGACCCTGAAGGTGATCTCAATACAGGTCGAAAAAAATCTTAATTAATTGTAACAGGTCGAAACGTTGGCACGATAAAGAAAATGTTTTTATAAAACCTACGACACACCAGACCACATCTCACGATCACCAAATAATCATCCACTGCTAAAACACCACGTATAGCGTCTTTTTTAGATGGCCCGGCTGAATTCTCTTGAAGCAATGACTCTATCAAAAAATAAAATTTAAATTTAAACAAAGCGTTTAATATTTTTTAGTCTGGTTTCAAAGTTTTTCATTTTTTTGAATAAAAATTATACAGGGTACTTCAGGCCTAATTCAACTTCAAAATTTCAAATAAGCCCCTATACATCCTGACACAACAGTTTAAAGGATATTTTACGCTGTAAACAATAGTGCAATCAGATTTTAAATTGATCAAAAGTTATGGCAAAAAGTTGGAAAAAGAAACAAACAAAAAATAATCATTTGGAACAATTTATGAATCACATTTCGTGTTCGAACTGCCTGCCTTGCGCAAAGATGCAAAGATTTGCTATTTTTACCACTGTTCACCAGTGCTCAGAGGGTTATTGTTCGTTATGTAGTTGTATTACGTGTAAATTATTTTTAATAGTTTCAAAATTTTGATGAAGTAGATATATTCCCTGAAAGCTTGACGAAGAAATTGGATGTTTTTCTTTTATTTCCAATAAGCCTGGCCCTGAATATTTTAAGAATAATTCAATTTTTATGATCATGTAATTAAAAACAATTATAAATCCAAGAATGTTTCTATAATCTTATCACTTACGGATATTTTTAGCCACAAAATTCAACCCAAAAGAAGTGAATTGTATGATTGTTTTCTAGAAAAAATTTGGGAAAGGATGAAAATTTTGTATAAAATTAAGTCTTAAATTACATAAAATTTGAGTTTAAAAAATGTAGTTGATTATGATTAAATCTACGAAATAACTGACATTTATAATGGGTTTTTTAAATTGTGGCAACTTTTTGGATTTGGATGTCCGTTGAATGTTTTTTAGTTTTTTAGATTTATAATATTACATTCTTGTGGCTAATTGTTATTGATCAGATGTTTTATTTATGCCTGAAATCCCTGGATAAATCGGAGTTTTCAGGGCGAAATCCGGGATTCTAGAATTATGTTTGTTTACATAATGAAGTCCGCTGTTAAATCTGGTCCAACCTACCTGTTTCCATCTTCGCCGTTCTTTTTTGCCGATTTTATTTACGAGCAACCTACTCGTTCGTCGTAGATTGCAGTGGCGGTGCATGCAAATTTACGAATTTTCAATATCTAGGCATTAGGTTCTTTCACCTCCTAACGAACCGAAATGATATAAACGAAAGTTAATAGAGCCGAGTCTGACAACGGCTAAACCGAAACATTTGACCCGCCAAAATATGACCACTCGTAATTTAAACTATCCAACGAATTCACCCGAAGGTTACCACAGCTACAGCTATTCCCATTCCTTTTGAATTACTTCCCATGACACTTATGGTATTTGATTTATCAAATATCAAAACGGCTCGTGAGTCATTTAGAATATTTATAGCATAGTAGATTGTATGCAATAAACAAAAAGTTATGTTAATTTGTTTTTATTCTGTATAAGGTAGTCCAATAAAAATGTTAAAATCCAGTTCAAAACAAAACGGAAATTCCAAATAAAGTTATAATTCAGAATAATTATTAATATTTTGACTCCGTTTGATGCTAAACATGATTTTAAAAAACATGATTAAAAGAAGATGGCAGCGTCGGTGGGCCGGATGGGATGAGAAACTCTCACGTATCAGTAGTAATGTCGCTAGGTGGCCCCAGGGAGATCTGACTCGTAGAAACGGGCCATCCTCACCCGATTAAGGATAGGTCATGCAAGGTGGACACCCAGACACTTACTTTTGGGCCAAAGCCCGCTTATGGGGTCCGGCATGTAGAGAAAAGTTTCTCGATGTATTCCAACTAATTGAAGGATGCAACTTCTTGGATCAGTAAAGAGAGCGTATAGCAAGCCAATCGTGCATGTGCAAAGCAGGGTCAGTAGGGTCCCCTGTCCCGATTTTCGAGTGAAACAGGGTTTTTTTTTATTGAATAGTAATGATAGTAAAATTAATTAAGGTTTTTAGTTGAGATAAAAAAAGTCAGTGGCACGAGCGGGATTCGAACCCACGATCTTCGGCTTGATACGCCCCTGCTCTACCATTTGAGCTATCGTTACCTCGATCCACTCGGACACCAACCTCCCATCTCAACCACACCTTTTGAATTGTCTCTCCTTTTTGCCATTTTTCAAATGTCGTGTAATCAATTTGATTCTCGGCGACAAATGAAATGGCCACGGAGAACTTTAGTGAAGGATACTTCATTTTAAACTTATTAAATTCACTAGTTTCGTGGCCGCTTGACCAATTAATATCATACAATTAATTAAGGTTTTTAGTTGAGATAAAAACGTCAGTGGCACGAGAGGGATTCGAACCCACGATCTTCGGCTTGATACGCCGCTGCTCTACCACTTGAGCTATCGTGACCTCGATCCACTCGGACACCAACCTCCCATCTCAACCATACCTTTTGAATTTTCCCTCCTTTTTGCCATATTTCAAATGTCGTGTAATCAATTTGATTCTCGGCGATAAATGAAATGGCCACGGAGAGCTTTAGTGAAGGATACATCATTTTAAACTTATTAAATTCACTAGTTTCGTGGTCCGCTTGACCAATTAATATCATACAATTGATATTAATTGGTCAAGCGGATTTCCTTATATTTTTTCCAATTTTTTGATTATTACTAGTACAAGTGATAATCTGTTGTGATGCTAAATTGATCGCTACTTGATCTACTTTACCTTGACAACACTGTTGGGGTGACAAACATGTGGATGGTCTATCGATCAGAGATCTTTTTTTCACCGACTCGCTGACGAACAACCACAACTTACGTACTTTCGCAATTCATCTAATCCCTAAGGTATTTCATGTTTGTAAAGAAGAACGAAATTTAAGGGAATAAAAGAACAGGTCAGAATCCATTGTGAGGTCTTGTGGTCGAGGTTGAAAAGTAGAAAGAAGAAAGTCTGTTTTTAAGGATTTTTTTTTATAAAGAAATTTTTTTGTAGATACCCATACTTCATCCACAAAGCCAAATCTTTCTGAGAAGGATTTTACAATTTGTAGTTTGATAGTAAGGTAGTAAGAACCTCGGTAAAGAATAGTTACTAAGATTTAGTTAATTTTCTGGCTTTTCGGTTCCATTTGATAACATTTGTTGTTTGATATTATTTCCAGTCGATTAGCTGCTAGGGCCATAGCCGGATTCACACTTTGTCTATCTTGTTTTTTTATTACCTCTATCTTAGATGTAATACCCTTCCACACCTGATTAAAATGCATAAGTACATTGAAATACTATTAAAATGATCCCTAGAGTAAGTTTAGCAGGACTCAAGACTTTTCGATATACTGCTCAGTCCCTACCCCTTCAACTACGGTAAAATTATGAACAACCTAAATTAACGGCTGGGAGGCCAGCAAGGCGTTTTAACCTTGACGCCAATAAATACATTCTCTCAAAAGAAAAATGACGCATTCACTATCCTATGTTACCAAATTGGTTCGAGAGGTCTGTGGGTACTCGACATTCCACAGACCGTTCATACCCACTTAATTTAAAATACATTCACACAACCCTGTGATCACCAGTTTTTGATGTTAGGTCAATGACTTTCATACTCCAAATATATATAAAATTAAATAATAGTAGTATGATGTGTCTGTGGGATATTACTACACTGAAAGGGCTCCCTATATGCAACCATAAAACTGGTTGATATACTGGGATATACTTTTATCTGCTGCAAGTATCGAATCATTTTCTTATCGTAACGTCTACCTTGCTTTAAAATTATTTAAAGTCTGTGGGCAGGTGACACATCACGTTTTGCGGTACTAATTCCTCGCACTCTAGTCATACGTGTTTTTCACCTACTTGTGCGTCCATAAAAACCATCTCCGTGAACTAACTTTGATGAGAAGCTGCCCTTGCGTCAGGCGACCTATCCCCAAGCAACAACAAATATGGTTATTTCTTTTTTCCTATTTCTTCTATGCACCACGATTTGACCGTCAGTTTTAATTCATGCAGTTTGTCGGTCATTTTGGTCCAGTGGTTCTGCCATTTATACACCATTGATTTTCCAGATCCGCTGGATTCACCGGGGCCTTTATCTCTTAAAAGTCTTTCTATTGACTCAGGTAACAAACAACATCGAAGATTTTTATGGGTTTTACATTTATACATATACGAAAAACCAATTTACAGAATGAGTAAAGGTGACATGGTTAGGCTTTTCCACTATCAAAACCAAGACGAGAGACGGTTTATTTGTAGTCGGATGTTACGACTAGTAAGTGAAGTATCAAATGACAGGATGATTTTGTCTTCAGAAAAAGTTCACTTAATATAAGCAGGTAGAACAGAATAGGCTACAGTAAATAACGAGAATAGGAAAGGACCCATGATGTTCCCTGATGTACATCCCATTCATTGGAAATGTACGAAGAGAGGTCCTTGGAGCGAGGCGGCGTACCGATCTGTAGTAGGAGTTTAGCCTTTAAGATTAAGTTAGTAAAAGAAAATAAACTAATCCCATTTAACATTAAAATTTTGCAATTTATTACTAATAACCGTGAAAGTAAATTCATTTAGAATTTATTATTCAATAAGAATTAATTGATTCAGGTATGCAAACGGACGTTTAAGCAGCAGGTAGTTTATATGTGTCGCACAAAATCTTGCATGTTAAAAGGGTTTTTAACATTTAAAGGATTTAACGTGAATTAAATTTTAGACTTGTAGATCAATGGCCTCTCCAAATTGAAAAACAGTGAAGCCCCTCAGATTTTTGAATTAAGCCGCCTGTCTGAGAATCGCGTTTAGAGCTGGAATCGAGTTTCTCCAGTGATGAAACGTCCGCTTCCCATTATTTCTGCCGGTTGATTGAATACCCAGCCCTAATGGGGACCAGGTCTTGTTAATTTAGCACGTCCTTCTTGTATTGCCTAATAGAAAACGGGGTGTTTTCGCATCTATAAAATATCCGAGATTTACCCGGCTTTATTAATGTATTTGTCCGGCGTAAAACCGGTACGTTATAACTATGCTATAAAAATAACGAGTTACAACTCACGGGCAATGGTTTTACGATGTTACCCGTCTTGTTTGTGTCCAAAGACGCTTTGAGAAATTAGACTGTGACCAAGAATGGGAGTAATAATCTAGGCTACCGGGCATTCCCTTTTATGTGCAAATCTCGATACCATCTCATGAGGGGAAGAGTGGACGGAAAGTATGCATAATATCCATATGGATATTGAGATGCGAGACCGTCTGTTCTTGTGGAAGGCACATCTAAAAGGAGTTACGGGAAGTGCCGAATAGAAGCGAAGATTGCCTACCGAGTAACATAATATTTTATCGCACTCATGAAAATGGATTAGGTGAATTCCATTTGGAAAGAATCTTCAAATCAAGGGCACAAGAAACGCACTGAATAATCATCAACACCAATATACAAAATATCATTTACAGTTACAGGAAGTTGCAAATTTCTTAATTATTTTTCATTTCTAGTCTCCTCATATATTTACATTGAGAGCTTAAATAAGTGAAAGTAATTACGTGATTTTTAAATTTATTAAGCAGTCTAATTAAAAAATCAATATTTATTTAGAATACCTTGTTCCTTTCCTCGCTAGTCGTAATTTCCACCTTCAATTTTAACCTTATCCAGTTTTGGTCTTGCAAATGGAGAACAAGAATTAATAAAACTAGTTACGTGATCATAGATCTAATTTATACTTCACCAATGGACAAGACTATCTTGGGACCTATACGGACATGCAGAAATAAAGATTGAGGATAAACGAAAAAATCCAATTACTATAAAATCCAGTCAAAAATAGTGAGAAAAGTACCGAATTCCTCTTTCTCCGTTTCAAACCAAACAGTCCACAATGACCTCCTCACCCCATTATATTATGGACTTTGGTAGTATTGACATTACTAAGTACCGATAAATTCACAAAAGTTTAAACCTTCCCCCCAATCCATATGACCAATGGCTACCTTGTCCGAACATTTTTAGCAATCCATGATGCCGTTTGAGGCGGTTGTAGCTAGGTAATTCTTTTACCACATAAATTAGTAGATTTTCATTGTGCTAATTATCAAATTTGCTTGTTGCTTTAAAAAACACAGTTTTAAAACCAATAATAATTACCAAATACATAAATTAATTAACTAGCTGTCCTAGTTTTCAAAAATCATAAATTATACACATAAATATCTTCCGTTAATTATTCATTCTTTAAAACATGTATTTTACAATTATGTATAAAAAAAAGCGCTCTGCCGCTCATTGACGATTTATATCAATAAAAGTTCTAACACAAAGTTTTACAAAACTTGTAAATAAATGTGGTTTAGTGTCGTTGCCAAAGTGAAAAACGGGTGCGTTATTCATATTGGCATATGCAAGCTATCCTTTGACCCAGTTTATGAACGCGTTCCCCGGGATGATGTCCAGGAGACGACTTATGACCATTTTGGACTAATTAGCATTATTCCCGACCAAGCTTCCTTCCCATAGCACTAGCTACTGCAGCCCTCTGGCTTATTGTACCTTCCAAATTCCTTAGTTCAGTGGAATAGACTCAATCCTTCTCCTTAAAAGTCATTGACAGTCGCTGCTACAATTTGATTCTCTAAGTTTTTTCCGTACGTTAGGTCGAATCTCCATTGAGCTGTTACTTCGCATTCGAAGATGATATGGGTGGCTGTTTCCTTCTCCTCATTACATAATCTGCAGATGGGATCATAGCTGTATATGCCCATGTTGTGTTTTCTCAGATGCCAGTTAGTAGGTTAGTAGTCTTATCACTCTTCTGAGTTTAGGCCTCTTCAGTTGCAGCAATGATTTTGCCAGTCTTGGTGAGGGTTGTTTCATCATAAGCTTACTATGTCTTGAACCGCTAGAGTTTATCCACTTCTCCTCTTGTTTTGTTTGGATCCATTCTGCGATGGGAGGTTTAATATTTGTTTTTGTTATCCCAAGTATGGGTTCAGAACCTATGTATGGTCTTGCGGAGCCTCCGCTGGCTGCTTTCTCGTTACCCAAATTTCCTCTGTGCCCAGGCACCCAAGATATCATAAGGCTCTTGTGGTTCCCCAGGTTTTGGAGATTTTGGATGCATTCACTGATTAATTTTTATGTGATTCTTTTACATGCTTAATGGCTGCTCTAATGAGTTTTATTGCTCAAGTTTTGTATACCATATCATTGTACCTGATGCTCGTATGTGTTCTTCCTCTCCCTTATAGCTCGTTGAGACTTTATAGGATGTTTTGAAAAATGTTTCCGGGATCGTATAGTCAGACCCGATTTTTAAGTATATGTGTCCGATTTTGTTAATTATAGTTGTATGCCCGAATTGTTTAGTTCCTATCCAATTTAATTGTTTCTGGAGCCTAAATTAACTGTTCATATCCTCTCCTTGTTTAAATATTTGCAGTGTAGGTAGGTTTAGCAGAGTTTCTAGTGCACTTGTAGGGGTTGCTCTCGTAGGTTTGCTAGTATGTTGGCTAATGTTTGAGTAGCTGCTTTTTGTTCAGCTTTGTTCTACTAGATACTTGCTAACAAGTGAAGGGGATTCCATCAAGTTTGATACATAATAGCGCGTGATTTTTAATTATTTTGTGTGAGTGAGTTGGCATTGAATTGGAAAATAATGTGTCAAAAATCAGGCAATGAAATTTCGATGCACAATAAATACTTTTGTCCGCTTCTTGGTACTATTTTTCAACAGGATTATAGATTATTATTATTTAAGATTATTATTATTATTAGAAGATTATTATTACTATATTTTGAATGAATGCTATTACACAAAGCACATAATCAATCAATGATCAGCAAGTGAATGAATTGGATCATTTCGTTCTTTATGTACTATCCGAACTATATCGCGTAAAAATTCGCTCATAAATTTATATTTTGTTTTATTAATACTTAACAATTTCTCAAAACATGTAAATTCCCCTATATCATAAAACGCTTATTTAGTATATTTTATTAATTTGTGATGTAAAATAATGTACCTACACGAATTAATTGTTACCTATAGCACTGGATCGGGTGCTATCATGACGATCATATATCTTTTAATTTTCTTTAACGGTAGAAGTTTAGAACTTTGGTTTTATGGTAGCAATTATTAAAAAATCTGTCCTAAGGAATTCTGCAAATTTTAACAGAAATATCAGTCAATTCATTTCCAAATTCCATAGGTAAACATTGTTCACAGGACGTCACAAACCCTTTCTAATTTTACCATTTAAGGTGTTTCCCCAAAAAGAATGTTATCGTTAAATGTTAAACTTGTACTTATTAGATTAGAACGGTGTCGTTTCTTTTTCTACCTTATACAGAAGATTGGCACGCAGCATATTCCGCCATCTCATGCGTCTTCGCATTTTTCTCCGCTCAATTGCCTAGCATTCATTTCTCCTTTAGCAAATTACTTTCCTAGGTCGAAAACATCGCCGGTAAAATGGCGGTTTGATGCAAAGGGTTTCTATTAGCGGGCACGCGATGCCGGGGTCAAAGGTTAAAACAGACCTCATACGGAAACATCACGCGCTCGCCTCTGAACGAGACCACTTGGAATTCCAACTGGTAAACTAGGGTTTTCCGTCAGCGAGCGGATTTACAAAAATCATGTTCACGCAATTCAAATGCGTTCCTGTTAATAAAATTAAACTGTAATTTCCCCTAGTATCTGTAATTACGACGTTATGAACCTGAAAGAATCCATCGTTTAAAAAACGGTAGTTTGATTATTTCGAAACTTTTGGTCTGACCACACACACAAACATACTGTGAGAACGAGAGAGAGAGAGAGTGAGAGAGAGAGAGAGAGAAAGAGAGAGAGAGAGAGAGAGAGAGAGGGAGAGAGAGGGAGAGAGAGAGAGAGAACGAGTGAGAGAGAGTGGCAGGGTAGAAAACTCTTATTTGTTTTTATTCTTTACAAAATCATTTCATTTATTTCAAAATTCTTTACAGTGTTTACATCACAATTTTAAAAAAAATATATATACAGGGTGAATTGCTACTCGTGCTACAAACTTCTCCAGTAGATTCTTCACCCTAAAATGAACAAAAAAGTTCATATTGTCCATGGTCCGATTCTCAACCATTTCAGAGTAATTTCGCTTTTNGAGAGAGAGAGAGAGAGAGAGAGAGAGAGAGAGAGAGAGAGAGAGAGAGAGAGAGAGAGAGAGAGAGAGAGAGAGAGAGAGAGAGAGAGAGAGAGAGAGAGAGAGTGAGGGTGGGAGAGAGAGAAGTACCATTGTCTTCGGACTAAGATAAGGTCGGAGTTATCATCAATTCTTTTTGCGTAAATTTATTGGAAATACAAATCCGAATGTACATGAGGGTCCTCACAGCCATTAATTGGCCAACCATTTCATCTCAATTGTCTATTTTTTTTACTCAATTTCTCTAAACTGGTGTCTCAAAGAACTTCGATTATTTGTTTAATTTCTTCATTATTACATTTGATTTATGGGGCTCACTCAGCATCAGTAAATTATAGCTATGCAGGAATTGTATTTTATGGAGAAAATTGAAAGAGGTCATTTTACTGACATATCTGTTAATTATTATTTAATTTCAACCATTTTTATATTAATATTTTTGATTGAATATTAGGCGATTAATATTTACAAAATTTCTTTGCCAGTGAATGACAGAAACTTAATAACTTCGGATTATAGGCGTTATTAATTTTTGCTAAAATATTTGCGTAGCAACAGACAAACTTCAGAAAGTTACAAGGCCAATTTCCAGTTTTCTTATCTTTTCAATCCGGTAGCAGTGGTTAATGAAGACAACCCCGAACCCCCGGAGCCGCCAGATTGTCACGTCGTATATTTCACGTTGGCCAGTTTCGCTACGGAACTAACTTTCATTGCATAAATTGGAGTGAATGAAGAAAAAAGTACGTTTTTTTTTTTCAAAATTATACGCGCGGAGGTCGATAAATCGACCCTAATTAAAAAGGACAAGCGTATCCGGACCTTATAAGCGGAGAAACGCATTTATTTGATATCCAGCCGTTTTTGTTTTTTTTCGATCATTTTAATTTCATCCTCTACTATATTTGTTTTTTTGCACAGTGGAAAGAATTAAATGGGAGCCTTCAACCTAGTAAATTCTTGTGAATATAATAGTTTTATGTTGTTTTTAGAATTCTGTAAGTTAATGTTACGCAATCGATCAGAACATCATTTCATTTATTTTTCAGGTTTCTGATCATAAATGTTGTTGAACATGTCTTAGTTATCAAAAATAACTCAACCAACTGCGCCAAATAATGTGTAGGCACATAGTCTCCTCTGCCGTTCAATTGCCATCTTCAGTGGTAGTTCATTGTTTCACACAACCATTATGATATTTTAGAATTTTGGAATTTATTTTTAAAATGGACGTAAATAAACTAGAATAATAAAGAAAAACTTTGTGAATAACCACTTTCTTCCTCTCAAAGATCTCATATCTGACTATAGACTAGCCCCACTCCAGATACATCCTTACTGTTTCTTTCATAAATTTTGAGTTCAAAAATTGTTCTTTCCATTTTATTAGTTTAGAGTCCACATTTGTCAATGCCTTAGAAGTTGTCTATAATGTCCCTTATTCCGTTACATTAGCGTTTTTAGCGAAGAAAATATCTCGTTCACCTCAGCCCGTAAACGTTGTATAATAGTCCGTTTGATAAGATTCTAAAATGTGTTATTGGGTAATATAAAAAGAAAGTACCGTTGACTCAATCATACCACTATTAATCAATCATTATTTATTTTAGGTAATGATACTGGGAAACCTAACCGCAATAGTTTTTGCCGGTTTGTACAGTTTCCCATTGAACACATCTTCTGTATGTATTTCTAAGATATATCTTCCAAAAAATTTATATCAGGGAAAACACGCTGATAAGGATGTTCAAAGAAAATAATGGGATATAATTCGACATCAATCTAAAAACATGGTTGAATATTAGATTATCATATTCTTAAATTTATTCAGAAAACTAGCCTAAACCACAAACCATACCACTTTACGAATTCAGTTTACAACCAATTCTTGGTTAACTCCATGAAAAACTACTTTGTTTTCTTAAAGAAATGCTCCCCATCCTCGAACCCTCTTTCATAACCACTGCATTCTTGCTTTTCTCCTCCAAAAGTATTTTATCGTATTTATTGCTGTCTGTACGAAATATACATTGAGCAAACAATTTAGTTATAAACAAACTGACAGACCTGTCAGACCAGGAAGCAGTGTGGAGAGAAACCAACCAGTGCTGGAACTCTCTTTCATTTAATTGGGTAGGTTAAATTTAATTGAGTGGGTTAGATAGAGGGTCGCGAGGCCATCATCATTTTAAACTGCTGGGAGGATTGTAAGGGTGAGACGTTGAGAAAAGAGTTAGGGCTAGTGAGTTAGGGTGGAGGGAGAGTTTAGAGTGAAAAGTGAAGAAGCGTGTTCGGATAAGATCTTTAGCGAAAGGGATTTTAAGGTCTTTATGGATCGTTTGATTGGTGACATAGAAGGGAGCATTGAGGATACGGCGGAGAACTTTGACCGAGCCCCACAGCTCGACTCCGTAGATCCAATTAGGTCTGATGAGTGTTTTGTAAGCGGTTAGTTTGTTATGTATGCTTTGTGTTGATTTTGTTCCAATTGGTGTCTGAGTAGTCCATATCTTTAGTTAAGTTCTTGCCGTTTTAATCTTCTATGTGATTTCCATGTACGTAAAGCCCAAGGTAGCGGACTTGGTTCCATGGTGGTATTAAAGATAATAATTCTTGATTCTAACAAGAGTTAGAAATGTGGTACTGGTAGACAGGTATGATGTTTGAGCGTAAACGTAACTAGATGGCTTTTTTCTTCGTTTAACCTGATCCGCCACAGATTGCGCCAGTTGGTAATGAGGTTCAGGTGTTGTTGGATTCCTTCTGTTGCTAGCCTAGGATTGGAGTGTGTAGATAAGATTGCGGTGTTCCACATAGGTTGTAATTTGTGTGTTTGGTTGTGTGGGTATGTCAGTAGTATAAATGGTGTAGAGGATTGGGCCTAAGATACTTTCTTGTGGAACGCCAGCTTTGATTTGCGTGATAGGTAAAAAATCGGTGCCGATTCTGACTTTAAAGCATCGATCCGAGAGGAAGGATTTCATGATAAGATAGTAGGAGGATACATTTTATCTTATAGAGGAGGCCGGGGTACCATGCTCGGTCAAATGCTTCCGTAACGTCCAGAAATACGGCTGAGCAAAAATTGTTTGTTTTCTAGAGCCGAGGATATCGTGCCGACTACTCTGAAGCGCTGCTGAACAGTGGAATGAAGAGGTCGAAAACCAAATTTATGGTGAGGAATTAAGTTTTCAGTGGAGAATAGGGGAATTAGTCTTTTTAGGAGACGACGTTTAGAGATTTTCGATAAAACAGGAAGGATTGGTCTATAAGAGGATGAGGTACTGGGGGATTTGTGTGGTTTTGGTATTGGGTTATTAAAGATAGTTTCCACTATATGGGGAAATAGGCTGTGCGAAATATTGCATTATAAATAGATGTAATGTACATTATTGCTTTTTTGAGTAGATTTCGGAGGATTTTAGGGATAATAAGATCGTGGCCTGACGATTTTCTTTCTATGTGTTGACCATGCTTTTAAGTTTTTATCGAATCTGACACCTAGGTTTGCTCTGTAAACTCAAGGAAATTCTATCTACTACACACTTCATCATTCTTAAGTCCCACCTAGCCGGTTGGTACTTGTATGGGTACTTTGAGTATGGGTCGGACCGTCTGCTCCCCATTGAATAGAGTGGACGTGGAAGTCCCTAAGGGTAGTGTCCTTGACCCTCTACTGTACTCAATTTATACTGCTCATATCCATCCCCACCCCGATACCACGATTCGACACTGCGATTCTACCCTCAAACTCCCATCCCATTGTTCTCACTAGAGCGTTGGATTAATTCACGGTTCATTTTTCTAACATAGAACCTAAATGTTCTTTTGTAACAATGCTGCAAAAATCCGCCTTCAAAAGTTTAACACTGCCTTTCAATCCCACTCTAATTCCACACAAACCTTCCTTTTTTACATTTTGCCTGATTATTTATAATTATTTTTAAAAAATCTCATGGGGATTTCAACACTTCTGCGGTTGTTTTAATCAAATTTACAATAGGATTAAAATGTTATGTGATACGAGAAACTTGATGGCATAAAGTTGTAAAGAGTTTAAGTAACATGGAAAAGGAAATATGTTGCTGCTCTACCACTTGAGCTATCGTGACCTCGATCCACTCGGACACTAACTTCCCGTCTCAACCAAAAAACTTAATTAATTGTAATATATTAATTGGTCTAGCGGACCACGAAATTAGTGAATTTAATTATTTAAAATGAAGTATAAATTCAAAAGGTGGGGTTGAGATGGGAAGTTGGTGTCCGAGTGGATCGAGGTCACGATAGCTCAAGTGGTAGAGCAGCGGCGTATCTAGCCGAAGATCGTGGGTTCGAATCCCGCTCGTGCCATTGACTTTTTTATCTCAACCAAAAAACCTTAATTAATTGTAATATATTAATTGGTCAAGCGGACAACGAAATTAATGAATTTAACCCTGTATAATATATAACTTATTGTCCTCCCGCCGATTATACAATTTCACATTTTCCAATACGACAAAATCTTCTAGTTGTTAATAAAGCAAAAAAAGAGAAAAATCTTCTTTCAATATTTGATCAAAGTAAACGAAAATTACGACAGACACACTTTATACTAGGAGAAAACCATCTCGGCAACAAGAAAAATATTGTCTCGTTCGAGTAATGTGTGTCGTAAAGAATTTTAAATATTGTATTTGTTGAACTGAGTGCAGCAAAACTGGTAGTTTATTGTTATGCTGGCCACCATATCGAATGTTTGCATGTGGTATGTTGTATAAATTATAAATACAACCTATATTTCTTGGGTTTCTTTTCAGGAAGTAGGCAACCATCCAACCAATTTTCTTTTTGATATCGATTAGATGTTTTTCCAAAACGAAAACGAGACTGATGCGGGGAGGCTAATGCCCCCTACATCGATATCAATAAAAAAAATGCGTTTGATGGTTGTCTAGTTCTTGAAAAGAAACCCTAGAAATATAAAATCTCAACAATCGAAAACTAAGAATAAAAAATATATAAATATAGCCTAGTCCTCATACCTGGATGGTTAGGGATGGAGGTTGATTAACAACCTTAAGCTGGCAAGTGAGTTGTAAAATAAAACAGTGGAGCACAATATATCTAACTTGTAAATAGTGAATTTGAACAAAGAAGGGTGTAACCAATAAAATTCAGTCAATGGGCAAGCGGTAATGAAGTCATCTAAGTTTGGCTAATTTACATGTGCGTAACCTTCAATATTTGATGTTTCAAGTCGTTTTTACGACTCCAATTCTACATTATGCATTATTTATTAACGAAAATGTTATTAGTTTTCATAACGATGAGACCTTAGGGCATCGTATGTTCTCCAGCCGAGTTTAATGGTCTTCGACGATGAGCGCGATACATCACCGCGTCCCGGTCGATTCCGAATGTTCTTGTCCGCTGAAGGGCTCTGTTATGTTAATGCCACCCACAGGTACCAACATGCCGGAATTTATATGGCTACCAGAACACCGTCCCAGACGTGTACCGGATCGCATAATCGGACGGCCCTTCAACTCCCCTGGGAGAAGATATCTGCGAATTAACATTTTTCGTCCGGGGTCGGATTAGAAAAATCAACGGTCGCTTCACACGAATTCTATACTTTTTTATTTCTCGTTCAACTTTTAATGTCTAATCGTAATCCCTTATCTATCCGATCCTGCCACTTAAGAATGGTGTTAAACAATTAATAAGCGAATCTTCTCCAGCAATAAAACAAAACAATAAAAAGTCAACGGTTGGCACTCAACTGAGTGGTGAAAGTGTGGAGAAGAAAATATACACAAAACACAAAGACATCAGGAGTTCTCTCAAGTCATTATAATAAAACGTGTAACAATATTTTTAAATATTATCAATATTTAGAGCGTAATAGTTCAATGTTAAAATTCCACCTGTTGTAAAACGTTGCTCGTAAGCCCTGACGTCAAAGTTTGGAAGCCAGATTCGTAACATTCACTTCATGTTACAGTTTATGATATTTCATTAATGTAAACATTCATTATTGCTGTTTCCCAATTTAATTTATAAAGTTAAAGTCTGGTTTTTTGTCGAACGTGTTCTCTTGTGTATGATAGGTTTTATTAGTGTGTATGTGTTTTTGTTTTTTTAATTTGTTTATTTCGTGCGCTTTATGGCATAACTTAAAATTACCCGCCTCTTTTTTTTTACTTAATACATGAAGATAAAATTACAGATAAAATATGCGAAAAACTTAACAAGTATATACAATGAAGAAATCAAAAATGTAAGTATATAAACAATGAGCAATTGTCCAGAAAAATGGGTAGTATGGTGTTCACAAGTATGACAGAATTTCTTTCTTAGGAGATTATTCTTTCCGAAGACCAACATCATTAACTGTTGCTTTGTAAGGACGTATTGAACACCTTTGTTAAAAACACAAGTGGAAAAGGCAGGGATCGAACCCGCCACCGTCAACGAAAGAGTGGTACCACATCTCTCACATTAACGACCCCACTCCACCATCATCATTATTAGCTGTAGGAAAGAAAATTTGCCGTCAGGACTCAGTCCCAACATTGCCAAGGAATGTAACAGTATTGCATCCTTAACCCGTAGGCTCGCCTCTCGTTATTAAAAACCGCCACCTTTTATAATTAATAAGACTTTCATAAGTCTACGACTTAAGCCCATAGTATCTGTCTAGATGCCGAAATTATGATTTTCCATTTTTGTATTTAAACCTCTTTTATTTTTCGTATGGAATGTTGTATATAGGATTTCGTATAGGGAATGTCCAATCAAATATATTCGTCAAACAAAATAGAGAATAAAAATATTATTTATGCTCATCGTTTTGCAGTAATAGATCCGGAAATTGTACTGGACCATCAAAACATACACTAAAAAGGGGGCATAAATTTGACTTTTCGAATGTAACTAATTGACGAAGAATCTCGATTATTCAGAAGGAGAATCTTGCCTGTAGATGAAACTAAATGTACTCTCTTATTAATGTTAAATAGAATGGTAGACTTTAACATTAATACTATTTTACAATTAATTAAGATTTTTAGTTGAGATAAAAATTCAATGGCACGAGCGGGATTCGAACCCACGATCTTCGGGTAGATACGCCACTGCTCTACCACTTGAGCTATCGTGACCTCGATCCACTCGGACACCAACTTCCAATCTCAACCCCACCTTTTTTAGTTTTCCCTCCTTTTTGCCATTTTTCAAAATAAATTAATTGGTCAAGGGGACCAAGAAATTAGTGAATTTAATGAATTAAAATGAAGTATACTTCCCTAAAGCTCTCCGTGGCCATTTCATTTGTCGCCGAGAATCCAATCCGATTACACGAAATTTGAAAAATGGCAAAAAGGAGGGAAAACTCAAAAGGTGGGTTGAGATAAGAAGTTCGTGTATGAGTGGATCGTATCTGGCCGAAGATCGTGGGTTCGAATCACGCTCGTGCCATTGACTTTTTTATCTCAATTAAAAACCTTAATTAACTGTAATATATTAATTGGTCAAGGGGACCACGACATTAGTGAAATTAATACTACTGTGAATTCATTAGATTTCGTGGTCCGATTGACCGAATAACTTCTTTAAGTTAATTAATCTTTATGTCTTTATATAATCTTTATCTCTTTCGAAAAAAAAGGCAAAAAGGAGGGAAAATTCGAAAGGTGGGATTGAGATGGGAGATTGGTGTCCGAGTGCATCGAAGTCACGACAGCTCAAGTCGTACAGGAGCGGCGTATTTAGCCGAAGGCCGTGGGTTCGAATCCCGCTCGTGACACTGACTTTTTCATTTCAATCAGTACCTTACATAAAGATTGATAATTGTGAATTTTATAACTATTTTGTTAAATGAAAATTTGTTAACTTAGGCCCTGATGATGACGTAATACATGATGAACACTTGGCAAAACTACAGTATAGTTATCAGTTGACATTGTTCCGATACTTTTCTAAAGAATTATATCTTACAATAAGGACGCGTGAAATATGGGTTGTGAAGCCATGATAGAAAAAGTTAAATCCAATGTAAATATGTTGTAAGGTGTTGATAAACAGTATTAAAAAATCTACAAACATACGTGGTTACTTGGTAACTATTAGATTCTGTATAACTAATTTTTCGACTGTTATACATATTTGGTAATCTATGAATTAACAGAACACGATAATCGAAAATTTTTAAGTTTTAATACTAACTTAAATCTAATATGCTTCATATGTCTTGATCGCAAAAATATTTCTAGCAATATAGCAAGACATATGCATCTGTTGAATACCCACCAGCATGGTCAAACCATCAAAGTGTCCTGAATGCTAACTATTGCAGTGAGAAGACTGGACGGACCACATGTTGCAAAACCGACTTTATTAATTAGACTGTGTGCGTGCCGCTTGCCTGTCTCGTTCAGTCTCTACGTTAATACAGGCCATCTATGTCTCTGTCTTTTCCATAATTTATATTTAATGTTGTGCAACTTATAATTGAGTGGTATAAATTTTATAATTCTCTCTGTCAACCCCGTTACTATCTCGTCATTCATTAATGGAATACTGCCCGCTTCCTGTTCTCTATTCATCTTTTGTACGTTAGCGTATATCACTAATATCATTTACATTTACATAATAAATTATTATTTTTTAATTTTTTTATTATCAGAGATTTGTTGTTTTCTGTCTTTCTCCCGCACTTCATTAATTTTGCAAATAACCCAATAATGTCCAAAAAATAACCCTTTATTTAGTTTGCCATGAAATAAAATAGTGATTTTTTACAACACATATTACATTACGTCCCATCGCGAGTCCAAAATAAGAGAAATGACCTTCTCGAAACTGGGCAGGAACGCCAAATCTACTTGGGGCCTTAGTCCAAAAGCCCTTTCGATAGTGTAGAAGAGAGTGTACACACCAGTAACACTGTTCGGAGTTTCAGCTTGGGGATAACGGCTTACCACCAAAAATAGTTCAGCTTTGGAACAAGGAAAACGCATAGCGCTTTTAAGAACAACGAAAGCTTATAAAACTGTTACCTCCCATGCGCTACAAGTCCTAGGGCGATGACACACGGAGCGGTTTTGACCGAAGCGTTTATCGTGAGAAAAATCGAGTCGGTGCGTTGTTCATTGTTGTTGCATATAACCTGACAAACGTAGCGGACGTACCCGCCTGTCTGATTTCAAACCGAGTCGGTCGGTGGCGGAGAAGACCCAACGCGTCGGTTCTGAAAACGCCAGGCGGTGAGTGGTACCCAAGTATTGCATCAGCCCTGACACACGTGGCGTTTATTTGAGCTCTTCGTACCCCACTTTCTTGAAGGGTTGTTTGTTTGTCAGTCTTCTAATTTACTTTTAAGATGCAAAAAATAGACGTGGAGAAAAAAATTTGTAATGCGGCATTTTATTTTACTACGTAACTCGTCAAAACTGCCCATTTACATCCTGGCAAAGTTAAAACATTCTTCAGGGAGTTTCCTCATCTCTGAAAACAAATTCTTAAAATGCCCTCTTTCGCTTCTCTTCTCGACAATTGGATGAACCCACATTTTCCTGTGTTTTTTCTCCATTCTCTTCTTCCAACGACAGTACAACAGAGACACCAGAAGTATTTCTTCATCCATGGGAACTCTGTAAACTAATACATGAAGTTACATACAGTTACAGAACAATATATTTATTAAACAGGACTTGTTATACAAACTGCAAAATAACACCTTGCGACGTTCAATACTTATATGCACTGCTATAGGATACATTTAAAAACTAAGAGAAAACAAAACCGCTTCGGCCAAAACAAACATGATACCGCTGCATGTGTCACAACCTAGCAAAACCGAAGCGGTAAACGTTTCGGTCCAAACCGCTCCGTGTGTCAGCGCCCCTAGTGTCGGCTCCGCCAATACACATCCTCATGCATGGACAAATTACGGTCAGAAAGCTTACAGAAGGAAAAGCGGTAAACCTTCCGAACAGTGGTCCCTCTGTAGACGTGAAAGTCTTCGCCGCCAAGAAAACAACAGCTGCGTTCCACCGACAAATGGATAGAGATACATGACAAACAAGATGGGACAATAGATCAAGGGTAGATTAACCCATGAGTTTTTCCCCAGTATTAGTTCCCGGAAAAGTGCGTCCATGGATACTTTAATTTTTATCCATTTGCGTTTTAGTGGTCAATTGACCAAGTTACTTCTTTCAATTAATAATCTTTCTATGTAAGGTATTGGTTGAGATAAAAAAGTCGTTGACACGAGCGGGATTCGAACACACGAACTTCGGCTAAATACGCCGCTACTCTACCACTTGAGCTATCGTGACTTCGATCCTCTCGGAGACCAACTCTCCATCTCAAGCTAAAACTGTTCGAATTTGATAAGACAAAAAAAAATATGAACGGTTTTAGGTTGACATGGAGAGTTGGTCTCCGAGAAGATCGAAGTCACGATATCTCACGTGGAAAGTACGCACTGGGATTCTTTAAATCTACTCTTTCAATCTCCGGAGCGTCTTGGCTGCATCTAGCTTGAGTCCGCGCTCATTGTTGCGATGAATCTGGTGTGGTGCGGGCTAGCATTTTCGGACTCTTAAATTCCCTCCGATAGGATTCTTTGACTCAATGTTGCCCAACATTTGCCAGTGCGGACGTGAATCGGAACAAGCGCTCTTGTTTCATTTGTTTAGTTGACGTTCTAGTGAGCGTTTTATTGAAGATTTTGATAGTGCTTGTATAAACGTCGGGAACATCCTTAAAAAATTTCTGAACCCTGCGCCATCATTTAATCTCAACGTGTCCAAAAGATTTTTCCCGTGCTGATTCCCGCCGTGAAATATTTGTCGAGCCAATCATCTTTTAGGGCGATTTTTAATTCCCTTCCGATTGGATGCACTACATGCAATTCAAAATAGAGCAAGGGATCATTCGCAGGTACTGATGAATGTGAACTGAATCTTGGTCTGGACACGGTTTATTGTCGCGGAGCAGAGTCGGGGCTGCATCGAAACAATGGATCTACGCAGCCCTGACTCTGCCCCGCAACATGAATCGATTCAAAGAATCCCAGTGCGTACTAGGATGTAGAGAGGCGGCGTATTTAGCTGAAGGTCGTAGGTTCGAATCTCGCTCGTGACACTGACTTTTTTTTATTAACCAAGACCTTACATAGAAAAAATATCTTTATCGATTCCACAAAAACGACAATTCACTGTGCACAAACCGTGCGACCGATGATAACACAAATCACAGTCTGTTACATTGTCCTCCTTATAACAGAAAACCGCTCAAATCACCCCTTAAAAATAATTTGCCTGAAGACTTAAATAAATTAGTTTGCGATAAATAAAATTTCAAATTATTTAAAAACTTAAGTCGAAAACTAACATGCTGGCATAAAAAACACTATCTATCTTATTTATTCATTGTAAATATTGCATACTCGCTATTTATTTATTATTTATTGATTACTTCTCGTATATTTGTCGCTTCCCTTATATATAATATTTATTTTATTTAGTTTAGTTATTTATTATTCTTATATTTATTAATTATTTATTTTGAATAGATAATTTTAAAAAATCCTTTCCTTCCCCTGGTCACACTTTCCACCAAGGTAAGTTTAGGAGAAGATACTAAAGTAAATTTAAACATCCTTAATTGATTCATTATTAATATTCATGGTCGTGGTCCGCCGGTATGGCGTCTCCCTGTGGTACGACGGGGGGTGGGAAAAAATAAAAAAATATTATTACATTAAATCTATTATATTTCGGGGTCCGGTTGAGCAAATAAATTCTTTCAATTGATTAATCTTTATGTAAGGTATTGGTTGAAATGAAAAAGTTAGTGTCAGGAGCGGGATTCGAACACACGACCTTCGGGTAAATACGCAGCTGCTCTACCACTTGAGCTATTCTAATATTTGTGGAATTCTCGATAGCTCCAGTAATAGAACCGCGGCGTATTTACCTGAAGGTCGTGGGTTCGAATCCCGCTCGTGACATTAACTTTTTCATTTCAACCAATACCTTACATAAAGATTAATTAATTGAAAGAAATGATTGCATTAGTATAGGTTCTAACGTCATTGAGTTTAGACTTTTGTGCAGTTTTGGAAGACGTTTTTAAATTTTTCCTGACGCTAAAACATATTATTATTATTACTTAATCTTCTAAGCTATCGGACGCCAACTTCCCATCTCAACCCACCTTTCGAATTTTCCCTCCTTTTTGCCATTTTTCAAATGTCGTGTAATCAGGATGTAATCAGGATTCGATCATCGGCGACAAATGAAATGACCACAGAGAGCTTTAGTGAAGATATACTTCATTTTACTTATTAAATCCATTAGAGTTCGTGGTCCGATTGACCAAATAACTTCTTTCAATCTTAATTAATTAATCTTTATGTAAGCTATTTGTTGAGATAATAGATTACACGATTTTGAAAAATGGCGTATTATTATTTTTTTTTTTTTTAAATGGCATTTCCGTCAATTCTATGATGCCGTTTTCACTGAAAAAATTCTAAATGAAATACTACTGTCTGAAAAAGGCAAATTGATTTCCGTGACAATAATTCTGTGAGGAGATGGTGCGATAAATTTGAAGATTACCACTCCTTTTTATAATGAATTCACTCTCGTACCTTGCGGATGGCTATTATAAATTAGGATTTCTCATCAGTTACTAATCCCGGCGGAGCATTAGTGTGTTATCTTTTATTTATTAATCTCGACAACCTTAAATTAATAATTTTCCCTTCAGAACTGCCTCGCTGGACGATCGCGATTTTTTTCTCAGCTATGATCGAGCTTCCGCTAAAATCTATGCTCCACTGGGATCTTAACGTTTTAATACTTCGAGTGATTTACGTTAACGCGTGGGAATTAGAAATATCGAGGTGTGTTGTGCACGAATAAATCCGGCCGTTGCTCGAAACCGGAATGGATAAATAAATAGGCCTAGCACATGGAAATCTGGCCGTTTTTAACGGAGTGAGATATCGGCCGGCGATGCTTTATGACTTCCGTGTATGTTTTCAGCCCCCGAGGTCCTTCATCATACATGTTTTTTTCTTTTTCGTTTCACTGTCAAACATCTTATTTTAAATACCTCCTACCAGATTCTTTTGCACCAACATGACTTTTTATACCAATTGTCTACAATTTTGAAAATCATCGTACATATGGATTTTAGTAATTAAAGATTTGACCATTCAAATCAACATAAACATAGGGTTGATTTAACTCGAGCTGAAATGTTTCTCAAAACCATTATAGATTATGTTTCAGATTGATTATCACTATTTTTTCTATTTGTTCTATGACCATTACGAAAAGTTTATAAATATTCACAAACAGCAAAACTCAAGCAACTTTAATCTAAACTATCTAACTAACTGCTAATAACATTTTTTCTTAGACGTCCAGACTTTTAATAGCTACATTTTAATGATTAATTATTAAAATTATATGGAATTTATTATCGGTTTTTTTTTTTGCAAATTTATATATATTTATATATTTCGTAATTAATAGAATCAATCGTAAATAATGAAATTAAAAAATGATGAGATAGATCGATGGATAGAACTATAAACTATAGATAATCAGAAAGAGAGAGAAAAAACGAGAGAAAGTGAGATAAAGAGAGAAAGAGAAACGAAAGAAATAAATGGCTAATTACGTTTTTTCTTAGACGTCCAGACTTTTAATAGCTACATTTTAATGATTAATTATTAAAATTATATGGAATTTATTATCGGTTTTTTTGCAAATTTATGTATATTTATATATTTCGTAATTAATAGAATCAATCGTAAATAAAAAATTAAAAAATTATGAGATAGATCGATAGATAGAACTGTAAACTATAGATAGTCAGAAAGAGAGAGAAGAAACGAGAGAAAGTGAGATAAAGAGGGAAAGAGAAACGAAAGAAATAAATAAAAAAATTTATTGTGTTAGAGATATAGATAGATAGATAGATACAGAGAGAGAGAGAGAGAGAGAGAGAGAGAGNTATTAAGTAACTATGGACGTGTAAAGAAAAATATAAGATGAACACAAAACTGCAGTCTTGTCCTGACATCGATATAGTTTTTCCTCTATAACGTTACTAGCGTATTTACCAATAAACAATCTTTTCACCAGAACTTTTGTGTTTGTTGTGTAGATGAAGCGAGTTCGAAGTTGTAAACTTTTTTCGTAAACAGCTGGAAAATAAGTTTATACTCTTGCGATAAATAGTTCGAAAAGATATATCAGGTATACATATATACATAATATCCAAATATATACTATCTTTCCATCTTCGGCCCATGTTATGTGTTATTTCTATTGATTTACGATATACTGCTACATATATTATTTCATTTCAATAATTAACATTTAAATCATCAGGGCCTAATTTATTAAAAAACCAAAATTTACATGAACAGAGTTACATAACACATCTATATTACATTACAAAAATAAAATTACGTACTTAACCCAGTTGTTAGGAAAATTAAATTTATTGCTCATGTTTGTTGTTTTTTTGAAGTGAAGATGAAAATGTATCTATATACTAAAAAACAAAAACCGTCTTGCTGAAAGTCTAGTGACCCTCATCGGTCATCCTTTGGTTTCATTTTTTCATAAGTTAACACTAAATCTCAGGTACATGTATTTCTTTATCACATATACGTTATATATATACAACTTTTTTACTGTTTTTTAACTTAAAATTAATTAAAATTAATTCAGTCGCTGTTTGACAACCGACGAGGAAGGATCAGTGCCTTATCTCTCGGATACACAAACAAGTCACTTCATGCGAAGTGTTTTTCGCTTCTTATAATTAATTCATAGAACGACGAGACTATTATATTTAACAACTCCGTTTTTGTTATTGTTATTGTTTCGTTGTATTAATTAAAAGTACAATTTATTGAAATAATTTAATATCATCTTCCAACCAGTAATGGAGGGTAACGAAGAACCTCCCGATATAGACGAAACATCTAGAACAAGCAATAAAGATGCCCTCAAACGTGCGGGGGAGGATCTCCCTAAGCAATACAACAAAGTATTCATCTCCACCAAAGACATAGCAAAAGTCGTAGACGGTGAAACAAGATCGTACAGTAGACGTGATTATCTTATCGCCCTAAACAAAAACAGGTACAAGCCTACCGACTCCGGACCTTTCTACGTGTTTGTCGAAAGCATAGATTTAAACGCCGGCAATATACATCCTATGAAATTAGGAAAAATTATATGGAACTCGAACACAAGAATATCTAAGCACATACAGAACATTTCGGTCTCAGGGCGAAATAGACTAAAAATCGAAACTGACAATTATGAATCCGCAAACGCTCTCTGTTCTAACGAACTATTTAATGCTAACAACCTCTACCCATACATTTCCACCTTTTTTACACAAAAAAGAGGGATTATAAGAAATGTCTCGACTGATTTTTCCACAGACGAACTAATAGCAGGCATTAAATCTCCAATACCTGTAGTAAGTGTTAGGAGATTCACCAAAAAATCACAGGATGAGAATGGCCAAATGAAGATTTTCCAACTCAGTACCTGCCTAGTAACGTTTGATTCGCAACATCTCCCAGAATTTATTAATATCTTCGGCATGCGGTGTAGGGTAGATGCGTTCATACCCCCCATTAGGCAGTGTTTTAACTGTCTCAGATACAACCATACCAAAGATCAGTGCAGAAGCCGGAACAGGTGCATTAACTGCGGACAATCCCACCCGGAAAGTGACTGCGAAGGCACAGAGCCCTTTTGCGCTCACTGCTCGGGAAAACACAAATCGAATGACAGAAACTGCCCTGTCTACAAAAAACTAGTTGAAGAAAACAAGAACAAAGCAAAATCCAACGCTCTGTATTCTACAACCGCTACGTCAAACAAGTTCAACCTTCTGCAGAATTTGGAGGACTTCCCAGAATTGCCTACAAGCAACCAAACCATCAACTTAGGCAATCCCTCACACCAAAAAACGATACACCGAAAATTTAAGTCCAGTATACCACCCGTAAAGGTTACACCCACAGATTCGACAAACCCGTCATATAGACAAGACATCGGCAAGGAGACAGGCAATGAACAACCCTGTGAACCCCCGTCTAAAAAGCGATCGTACGACAAAAGACATATCACACCATTCTCGAGGGAAGCTAGGCGAAGCACACAGTCAGTTTCAGATAACTATGTGTTGGAGTCCATATCATCGCAAGTTCAAAAACTAGATTCTGTAGTCTCAGCTTTGAGAACCAAACTTCCCGAAGAAAACTCCCCATACATCGCTGATGTCTCCAACATTGCTGTTTTCTTTAAGCAACTGCTTACGCAACTTAAATGCGCGGATGTTGTGCCGCAGAAAAATCCAGCTATATATGACTAATATGAACACTCATATCTGCCCAAATAGTATTACTACGTTAAAATGCCTTCAGTGGAACGCACGCTCTATAATACCTAAAAAAGGGGATCTCGAGCAAGTGCTAAATTTACAGGATATCGACATAGGTTTTATTTCTGAAACGTGGCTCAATCCGGAAAGAATTTGCAAGTTCTCGGACTACGACTTTGTACGCCTTGACCGTGATAACTCATACGCAGGAGTAGGCCTGATCATTAAAAAGAAATTTCAGTTCATCCCTATACAGATAAAACAAAATTTGAAAGATCTCATGGCCGTAGGAGCAAAAATCATATCAAACAATACTCCGATCCTTACTATAGTCTCAGTATATAATTCCGCCACTAACAACTTATCTGAAAGAGAATGGGACCGCTTTCTCAAGCAATTTTCCCCTCCTTTTATTATCGCGGGAGACTTTAATGTCCATCACATATCATTAGGCTCAGAATGGTCTGACCTTAAAGGTAGGAATTTCTTAGAAGCCATAAACAATAATAACATTGTTTTCCTCAACGATGGCTCTGCGACGAGAGTAGTACCGCCACTAAGAGGGAAGAAGTCTGCAGTAGATATCACTCTGGTGTCAGCCAATATTGCNAAAAAAAAAAAAAAACTTAAAATTATAATTTAACTAGCTACAACTATGTACAAGGATTCGAAAGTTGTATATATATAACGTATCTGTGATACAGAAATATCTGAGATTTAGTGTTTTTTTTGTTTTTGTTTTTTAGTATATAGATTCATTTTCACCTTCACTTCAAAAATACAACAAACATGTGCAATAAATTTAATTTTCCTAACAACTGGGTTAAGTACGTAATTGTATTTTTGTAATGTAATATAGATGTGTTATGTAACTCTGTTCATGTAAATTTTGGTTTTTTAATAAATTAAGTCCTGATGATGGCGGAATATTCGCCGAAAGCTTGGTGAAACCCAATAATGATGTTCTTTATTCACCTGTAAAATGACCTCAAGAAGATCCAATACGATTGATAAACTCTACTTTAAATAATTAATATACATACGTAATTTCAGTGTAATGCCCTGCATATGTTATTTAATATTAATCATTATTTCTAATAAAAACTCGATTCAAGTTAGTTAAAAAATATAAATTGAAAACGTTGATGGGTGCCATGTTTCTAAAAAATCTAGCCCTGTCTATACTATTTCAAAACTCCGACCGTCGAATCAATGTCTGAATTATTTTTAAGTGCTTCAAACACTACGTTATATTGTCCTGTACATTGTTAAGAAAACTGAGTGCCCTGCTTGATGTTTTAGGCTGAATTCCAAAATTCATTCGAACATGACGAATATGATGCCATCAAATGATTTGAAATCATCCATCATATTGTATATACTTTTTTATGGCCTGAAGATAAACCATCATACAACTTTTCCTAGCCAGTAATATTATTCTGCCCAACATACCGTGTTCAAAGAAATAGTTTATTGACTTTTTGAGTTTAAAAAAATCTTTTCGGACACGTTGAAGAATACAATTGATCATTGCGTATGAAATTTTCTCAATCTTTTAGGTCGTTCTTTGCGGGACTAGTAGTGAGATATAAAAACAATTGTAAAACTAGGTCTCCATAAATTAACATTCACTACTAAATCTCACTCATTGTAAATGTAATTTTTCTATAAATTTGTGTGAATTTAAAAAACTTAACACTATGGCTTTCTATCGCTTTTTTTCCTGCTTTCAGGCTTCCATTAGAGAACTATCACAATCGTGTAATTAACAGTTGAATGTTTTCAGCCCTTGTGTTCTTCTGTAGTTAAGTTCTTTGGGCGTAATTCACTCGGACATACACAATAATTCTCGCTAGCGACTGTCTCAGCTAAGAGGATTACCCATGTATTTATAGGTGTCCGGTAAACCAGTGTGATATATCGCTCGGTAATGCCTCATACGGAGATTTCAGCGAAATCCGTTTTCCTCTGTTATCCTCCTCCGCTGTAAATTGTTCTCGGGAGGTTTCAAAAGTCTTTTGATTTACATTCCCGCAGATGCCCAGTGTCCCTCCCCGGCTTTCTTTTCTCGCCTAAGAAAAGTTTTTAAAGTCATAAATTAAACGACGTCGATAGGATTTACGCAGTGCCGTAACTGGTTCGCCTTAATTTACATAAGAAATTCTGCTATATTCATAAAAATAATGACATTATCTTAGCATAATAATCCACTCGCGGCACTCGATTAGGTATTAGCGTGTCTAGATTTCCATGTTATATATCTCAATACCTGACAGTCCTATTAGTTTTGATTTCGGATCTGTTGCCTAACTACAAGCACTTCATGTCAAATCAATGCACAATCAAACCATTTAACGTATGTCGGCGTCTGTACTTATTGGCATTTAGAAAATACAACAACCATAATAAAAATTTAATTTTACAAAATTAGCCAGGTTTTTTGAAACTTAAATATTAAAATTTGTTTTAAGGTATTAATTTACACACATAATTTCTTTTAATATGAAAACAAATGTCGGTATTTTATGCACACACCCACAAGTTAATTTTGACTAGGAATCGCGTGGTGGTAACAGATTTTATTTAACTTTTACATCTAACTATCTAACTCGGAAATAACATTAACTTTGTTCTTTTAAACGAGAAGCCCACATTTTTATTGCACAATTCGATTTATGTGCTTATTTTAGGCCACTTTTTCTGAAAGGAAAAATTTGATAGGATAGTTATTTCTGTCGGAAGACCTGGACCTCCCTCGCGTATGTCTTGTGAGCTATGGGCACGATACACATCAAAATTATTTAATTCCAATATTCGCCAGACCGACTGAGTCGATATACCGAGAATGACGATCTCTTTCTAATTGAAAGGTGAGGATTTTCGTGCTATTTCGTTTTCGGGTGTTTAGGCGTTGACACGGCACTCATCACTGTAAGGTAAAGGTCCCGGGTTCGAAACCAGCGGCCCTGCATTCGAACCCGACATACTTATAAATGGGCTTTTTTTCAAAAACATCGGCATCCCGTGAGGGTTTATACGACCTCTGTTGTTGCGAACTTAAGAAAAAAAATACAATAACCATAACACGGTCAAAATAAGTGAGAACATATTTCTTTCTTGCAAAAAAGTCCGGCATACTCAGAAATGTTTGATCCTATCAATATTTTCTTTTCAAAAAAAGTAGCATTAAATGAGCTCTAAAATCGAATTGTACAATAAAAATATGGCATCTTATTTAAAATAACAAAATTATTCAGAAATCCTGAGATGCGCTCTGGTGTGATGTAGGTTTCAGAAAAACATTTTCTTTATCGTGCCAACGTTTCCATCTTTATTGAGATCATCTTCAGAGCTCAATAAAGATCGAAACGTTGGCACGATAAAGAAAATGTTTTTCTGAAACCTACATCACACCAGACCGCATCTCAGGATTTCTGAATAATTATCGATTAACGGTCACTAATCACCACACATAAAATAACAAAGTTAGTGTCATTTCCCAGCTAGATGAAAAAGTTATGTTAAATCTGTTACCACCACACTATTCCTAGCCAAAATTAACTTTGGATTTGTATAAGACCATTTTTTTGCTAAAGTTAATCGTTTCCAAATTAAATAGGTGGTCTATAGAAATTGGTACACTCTGTGTATATAATATTTTGAACTGATCGACACCGGATCAAATTTTGGATCCGTCTACTCCCAGGCTTATCTTCACGTCTTCTTCAGGAAAGTAATTTTTTAGCTATTCCACGAACAATTAAACAGGTTGGCAATCATCACCAATTAATATTTCTTGATTTATTCATTGAGAGGCTCAGAAACTTTTACGTATCAAGATCTCGGTCGATAGGTTGCCCTCGGATGAATGAATAGAACAAAAAAGATCATACTCACCCGACTAAGATTAGGCCATGCAAGGTTGACACAAGGACATTTTGAGCAAAAGCCCGCGATTATGTCAGCCATGTATAGAAATGTTGTTATGTCTCCCAATTAATTGAAATTTGTCATTCCTTGGCAACATACAGAGAACGAATGCTACCCGGTATGAGAATGGTTCTTGAGAATGAAAGCAAGTAATTGGATCCCCTGTTAAGGTTTTTCAAGGAAATAGCGTTGTTTTAGTGTATGCAGTATCTATCAACTTTTTCATTTCCTTCGACGGCCTGTGATCTATCGACTTTTTTCCTTCAATGTGTTTCATTATATACACCCAACGATGAAAGAAAAATATTAAATCATGACAGTGATTGCAGATTTGAATATCCTAAATTAAAGGAAGGTTAAGGTCGCATATAGAAAACCAAGTCATAAGTTACTATGTTCACAGACCTGTCGACAAAACCTACATTAATTCTTTTTTACAGAATGATGTGAAGATGTGAGGCACTGGCCTAATATCAAAACCTACGCGACTACATCACATATATGCACGTTTATAAATGCGTTTTCACGAAACAGTAAAACATCTACCACCAAATTTTTTATACGATAATAAAATTAACAACAACAAAAATTGGTTTCTTTCAAAAATCGGAACGATTATCCAATGATTCACTTCTAAATTCGAGCACGATTGACGTAAGGGAGAAATTCTTATACGCTGAAAAATGTTAATGGCCTTTTGGTCACTGAAATTAAACTTTTTCAAGCATTCCAACAACTGAAAATGGTCAATAGAAATAAATGTCTTAGTATAATCCACGATACCTACACTAAAGTAGTTTTGATCTAGTTGGCCATTTAAGTAATCACAAAAATCCAATGGCAACGTTTCCGTGCCTTTTCCTTTTTGAAAATCATATTGACATAGGTCTTGAAAATATTTGTTAACTGGAAATTTTGTCATTTTTACTTTATGTATTTTTCTATTAACTACGGAAAGATTTGAAATTGTCCTGTAGTTGTACATCGTAGTTGTATGTCTTTTCTTATAGGTAGTTCTTATTACCAAATATTTTCCATGTGTGGGTAAATTCCCGTATTATTTTATTGAGTTGTTTAGCTGAGAAATGATTGTAGATACGTGTGCGGCATTGTTTTTGATATCCACAGCTCTGATATTATCGAATCCTGAAGATTGTTTGGGTTCAATGACACGCATATAATTCTCAATATCCCAGGGGCTTGCTAAGGTTATGTGGAATGAATTTGTTTACGATTGAGATGAAGTTGTCAACGATAGAGATTTTTTAGGTTTTGGTAATAGGTTGAATGACCTCTTTTACTATTTTATCAAAATTATGAGCAAAATCATTAACGAGTTTCAAGGGAGAAATATTTCAAAATTGATGTGTTGATGCTTAGTTTAGAATTCTTAGGACAAATATTATTGATCTCCAAGTAGTTCTTGATTGACTATTGGCTTTGAGAATGATATTATGATAGTATTTTGTTTATTTGCTTTTTTTGTAATCAATTTTATCGAGTTGTTTTATCGTGATATAAGATTAGATATACCAGGATTTGACTTTAATTTTTCCAAATAATTTATTTTGTTATAAGTGATTTTATTTCAGCAATAAACCAAGCTTTGCAGACTTAGGTCCAAAAGTAAGTATCCGTGTATAAACGGCGTATTCTGAGGCGGATAAGATGATCGTTCTTCTGCCTTTGGACTCTATTGTGGCTACCTAGCGCAAGAGCATCTCGGACGACCCGGTTCACTGACGTTTCCTTTTTTTTTATTTTCTTTACTACTCGTTTCTTGTCAGTTCTAGTCACATACGCAGACGATACCACCATCCTTTTAGCGGACTGACCCAAACACGACTGGATTTCAGGAACGTCCAGGATGGTCTCTCCTGTTTGGAAGCATGGTTCAAGTAATGGACTAAAAAATAACCTCCTCCTTTCGCCGTATTATCTCTTCTCCGCTATTTGACTGTTTACAAAATGCATACTTGAACTCTTTGCTAGACCAAAAATAGTCAAAATGAACTTCTCGAAACATGACAACAGATCGAATCTCTCATTACAAAACGAACGCTTCATTTACTTATTAGTACATAAGCTGTCTGAGTATAAGAAATCGAACCGGTGGTTCGTCCTAACTACAAAGAATCCAATCACAACAGTCCAAAATGCGTTGAACCATTTCCCAAGCTATCTTTTCGTATCGAACCTTACACAGACCTTAAAATCCCTTTGTCCTATAAACTGTAAGGAGTCGATTAAAGCCGGGAACACACCCGATGCAACGCCATGCGACGCTACCCGATGCTACCCAACGCAAATCCAAAGTCCATTTTTCATGAGATTGTAAACCCCGTGCACATCTACCCGAAGCTACGCAACGCTAACCTACTCTACGCTCTGCGATCCTCACTGTCCAGATTTTCGTCGGGTCGCTTCGAGTACAGTCGAAGACAAAAAAACGGACAAAATATTTATATTAAAACTACGTGTATATTGTAGTTATATTAATTACAACGTACTTATTTTAATATAAGCCAAATTAACCGAGATCAACAATTCATAAGTTTTTATAAAAATTATTTAATTATGATGGTTAGGAAGCAAATTTATCAACACACCGGAATACTACGATTTATTGATAGAATGAATTTAACTAACAATTTATTACATGGTTTTGCTCATACAATTAAACAATTTTCGTCGGGTGGCGTCAGAACAGGACACTCATATTTTTTGTAGTTTATTTCAAACTATGTATATGTAATTTTGTCGTTATATTAATTAAAACATTCTTATTTTAATATCACTCAAATTAAACGAGATCAAAAATTCATGAGTTTTTATAAAAATTATTTAATTATGATGGTTAGGCAGAAAATTTATCAAAACCCCGGAATAACTTTACTTAATACTATTAAATTTAACTAACAATTTATTTCATGCTCAAAATAATGCATCAAAAACAAAAGAAGCGTTGCGATTGTGATAGTGATTATTGTGATAAACACTGTGGACTGTACGTGGCGTGCGCTTGACGTTGAGTAGATGTGCACACTCTACAAAAACGTGGGAAGGCGTCGGGTAGCATAGGGTAGCGTCGCATGGCGTAGCATCGGGTAAGTGTGTTCCCGGCTTAAACGTAGCTATGAAACCCTGGAGCCTTTCCTAACCCTTTTCATCCAGAACCCTTTGCGACAATCCTCTAAATGATGTAGGTGCGGTGAATATGTCCATTCATTTTTGTAAAAGATAGTTCTTAAAACTGAGAGTAAAAGTATCTTTTAACAAGGTGATCCTCGCCTATCGCCCCAATACCCCTATGATTTCCTCCCTATCGAAGAATGTGATAAATTTCAATTAATCATTCTTTTCATCTGCGGTTTTTGGTTGAGATAAAAAGCTAGTGTCATGAGCGGGATTCGAACCCACGATCTTTGACTCAATACGCCGCTGTTCTAACTAACCACTTGAGCTACTTCGATCCTTTCGGACACCAACTTCTCATCCCAGCCTACAACCGCTCGTGACACTAATTTTTCATCTCAGCCAAAAATCATAGATAAAAGAATAATTAAATGGAATAATTTATACGATCCATTATGACCACTAAGCAAATAAGGATTAATTTAATAATTAAAAGAAGTAATTACTTCAATAACAGTCTCCCGTAACCACTTCATAAGTCGCTGACAATCGAATCCTGATTACACGACAATTTGAAAATGTAGCGCCATTGTAACATAATTGGAATGTTAAAAATGAATTTGAAGTCGATTTATTCAAAGATTTTAAAACAAGACGTCGTATTCTAATATGAGCGGTTTTTGATATTGACATTTTAAAAAGATTTTTTTCTTTTAATAAATCAATAAAGAAAAGATAAGATGATGTTTCTTGCTAAATTGGATCACTATTATGTAACTATAATAATTTGTATGCAGTAGAGGCGATTTATCCAATGACTTCCTTCTTTACATTGTAACCGTTACTTTTTGATGTCCACATATCAAATATTTTTTTCGAAAGTTCCTCTGCGTGGAAATATGTCATCTGAAACCAGTTTTCAACTTTTCTTTCTCAGTGTTTTTTAAATGTTCTAGAATGTGTTGCCAATGGATCAGTTGGCAATAGTTTAAATGGATTTAACGTTTATAACGGCCAATCGACCCATAACCCGCGACTATCGGTCAGATCGTAAAATTAAAACCGCCAACATTGCAAGGATGGACTTGAGATCCCTGTTCCAGTTTTTCATAGATCTGGATCCCGTTTCATAGCCAACTGCATCAACTATTTTGCTATCTACTACCTTATAAAGGTCCTCTTAACTACGTAACTTTATTTCGTTATGTTCCTAACGATCAGTTTTTACCATTCCTCGGTTGAATATCTAATTAACGCCTGCAGTTGCGAGACTATGACGATCCTATCGCAAGGCACACGCCCTCGGCCAACGAATCATCTTGTGACCTATGCAGCGCGTCCCTCCGTGCATTTGCATAAATCAGCATTGGCCGTGATTTACTTCCACTATCGCGACACCTGCTCGGGAGCCCCTGATGAAGTACGCCGTCGGCAGGGCGAAACTTATCGACGATCCGATGCATAATTAAACCAACTCGGATAGGAAGAAGCTCATCCAATTAATTTTTCAATAACTATTTATAAGGAGAGTCACATTCCTGGAAAATGTATCTGAAAACGATATAAATGAAAATGAGACGGCCATTTGTAAAATATAACGAAGTTCTGCCAATTAAGCCACATTGTCATTTATCTTCATTTCTGCCACATACCACAACGTTTACTTTCTCCTCTATTGAGAAGCAATTTAAAAATAAAATATTGTGTCAGCAGGTTACACTTTTATCGGAATTTTTTCGCTGTGATATAAGACTTTCTGTCAAATGCTCTTTCCAGCCTTGTTTTTTCCTGACTAGTAAAGCAATGTACAGCAAACCTCGGGAATATTTTTGCATAAAAACCATAAGAGTAGTTTGTTTCATTTTATCAGAACAGTGTATATACTAGGTGTTTTACTGACAACTATAAAACCCGTGGTTAACTGTCTCACTAAATTTCAGAATTTGTACTGTTGGGGACAAGTTTGCTTCTTTCTTCAGATAAAGACCATTGAAATAAGACAGGTTTTATCAGCTGAATTTATTAAATGATACTTGTGCAAAACACCGAAAATCAATTAGTCATATTGGTATGTTCAATATGCTACATCTCAACTTTCAAAGCATAGTTGAAGCTATGCTTTTTTTATGGCCTTATATTTTTCCATATTAGCCATCGATGAACAATAAACATTTTTTTTTTTTTGGGGGGGGGGGGAAGATATGAGTCCTAAATTCCAGAAGAGTCAGTGAGAATGGAAGGACCGCGGTTGCCCTAACCACTCGGCTATCACGTCCGCTGATTAAATTTCAGCATTCAGAAAAAATGGATCTTACCTTCAAGTAGACTCGAATTTTATTATCCTAAAATGAGTGAAACACTAAAATACTTAAGGGATATTCACAATCTTTGTGTTAACCCGGTTAACTCTGTTACGTCGTGTTAGATCCATAAAAATGGTGACGTAGACTTGTAAAAATCGGCTAGTTAACATTGCTCGATCTAACAGGCCAGGGCGAATGTTAGATGTTAGGTCGAAAATGTAGTCACTTTGCTATCCGTTAGAGCGTAGGTAACCAACATGGCAGCCATGAATTTCCAGCTGTATTTTGTATCTCGGTGGAGCGAGTATCTGGGTCACCTGTTCCGATTCTTGGAGGAAACAGGGTAGTTTTTATTGTATATAGTAATAACAGTTTTTGGTTTGTACCATGTGCTGAGAGTTCATTAGCGTGAATGTGTAGTGTGAGAGGGCTGATTGCAAAATCTTGAGTACAAATCGACAGGCAGATTAGTTATTCAAAAAGTGTAGAGAATTAAGGATGATTGATTACTCCACCATGGTATGTCAATAGGTAATAATGTGCGAGACATTGGAGAATATCTGACGGTTTTGGGATCCTACGGGTTTCGTGCTGAAATGAACTAGCTTTGACTACACCCAGCCGTGTAGCAGCTGTACAACAGCCGGGTGGGTGATTCTGGAGTCCTGTCGGTAAAGTACAAAAGCTGGAATTGCCATTTGTTAGTACTTTTCGAGTGCATAGATATTATTTTGAATGAAAGAGTTGATTAACTTTACTTTTTTATTAATTTCTGGCATCTTAACACACAAGAAAACCAAAACAACCGACAACAAGCAACAATGACTGTTATAGTTTTATTTTTGGTTCCACCAGTCGCCACGCACAGCATTGAGGAAAGATTAACGTTTAACATGCCAAGAAAAGAAGGACGTTCACGGTCTTATTGGGCTTTTCTCCATTCGAGTTAACACGAGTTAACATCTTACAAACATCGTAAATACCCCTAGTATGTATATTATATATACATATATATNTCCATACAGTCCTGTAACTATCACCTATATGCCGATGACTCCCAAATATCCTTTCACACTTCCGATCTTCACTCGGCCATTCTCAAGATCCAAAAAGACCTAAACTCCATCAACGAATGGGCTCATAAAAATTCCCTAGTCCTCAATCCGTCCAAATCCACCGCCATAATTATCGGGTCCAGGAAACTCCTTAATTCCCTCCCCAGTATCCCACCTCTCGTGCTAAATAACCATCTCATCCCCTTCTGCTCTTCGGTTAAAAACCTAGGAATAGTCTTTGGCCAAAACCTTTCCTGGCATTATCACATTTCCCAAATTTCCCGCCATTCCACTGCCTCCCTCAGCCTGTTTCTTCGGTCCTGGCTTCTCTTACCTTTCTCCACCCGCAAACTCCTTGTATCTTACCTTATACTTCCCTTCTTCGATTATAGCAGTTTGGCATACGGTGGTCTCTCGGAGGGGGAGAACGCGCGATTGAAGCGTATTATGAATTGTTGCGTAAGATTTGTGTACGGCACCCCACGGGGATCCCGGGTGTCGGGTTTGTATTCCTAACTTTCCTGGCTATTCCCCTACTTCCGTATTGCATTCTTTTCCAGTCCATCCACACTCGTCATCCTCCTTACATCATCAATCCCTCCAATTCAACTCCTCACATCTCACTCGTAAGACCCGCTCATCCCCAATCGACCTTATCCTTCCCCAACATACAACCCAAACCTTCGAAAGATCCTTTCTGAACCGAGCCCCTAAACTCTGGAACTCCCTTCCTCTTTCTCAAGTATGTATCCCTCTTTCTATTCGTTACGCTGCCTCCTTTTCCTCCTTTAAATCCCACCTGTATAATCACCTCCTCTCCCTCCAAGCAGAGACCTCACGTTAACATTTGTTATTTTTGTTTAATATTCTCGTAATTTTCTCTTCTGGCCTGCCTAACTGGTGTACATTGTGCCAAGATTTTTATCTTTTTTTTACTTTTAACTTCATAGAAGGAACTTCCTTTATTTATTTCATGTAAATTATTCTTAGGGGACACCAGTCCCAGAATAAAGTTATTTTTCTTGTTCTTCTTCTTCTAGTATGTAAAAGGCCAAAAAAAGTTTGTTTTTTTGAGAGAGAGAGAGAGAGAGAGAGACTGGCATTTATTTTTTAAGAGTTGAGTTGTCGTGGCGTACTGAATGCGCCTATATGGTTAATTGATTTTCTGTCTTTTGCACAAGCAATTTAAATAAATTAACCTGGTAACACGTGTTTAATTTCAATGGTTTTATCTGGAGTCGGCCAACAACACAAATTCTGAAATTTAGTAAGACAGTCAACCACGGATTTTATAGCTGTTGTTAAAACATTACTTGACCAATCCCTAGTACTCAACATACTGCTCAAGACTCCGGAACAGATAGACGACGCGGTAAACGTGTCAGTACGTTACCTCTACACAAAATAGTATTTTGAACTCAACAAAATAGACCCAACATAGAAACACCAGTAGTACCTAAAATCTTCCATTTTACATACTTTATTACAGGATAACGGTTTGCTCATGCCGCTTGGCAGAGCTCGAGGTATCCGTCAGCCAGACAGACCGATAATTGACTCAATAGACAATTGAAGACAGATTTACAAAATCTCAAAACCAAGGACCGTTATAGCTTTATTTTTGGTCTACCAGTCGCCACGCACAGCATTGAGGAAAGATTAACGTTTAACATGCTAAGAAAAAAAGAGGGCGTTCACGATCTTACCGTATATTTCTGTATTCGAGTTAACATGAGTTAACATATTACAAACATCGTGAATACCCTTTTAATATTTATGTTCAGTTAAAAAGTTTAAATAAAATAAAAATGATCTTGAAATAATTTTATTGAACGCAAACCCATAAATAAAATATAAATTAAATTGAAATTTTTCCTATTAAATAAAAACGAAATTTTTTCCAATCGCAAGACTGGCGATTATGCAGACATTGACACAGTCCAAACTAAATACATATCTTTATAATTTTGGGTAAATTAATAAGTGTTCAGAGCAAATGGATATACTCAAGGTATTCAGGGCCTTTCGATTTGATTGAGATCTCGAACACACCTGAAGGGTGTGGGATAGGGTCAACCGGATAAACTCGGCCCCCCTCTAAGTATATTCTATATATCATGTTCAGCCAACGCGCGACACCGAAGTGATATAAAAATGACTAATCGATCCTTGGAAAAATAAAAATGTATATTTTGATAACACAAGAAATAAAGACATGTTGGTATAGACAACGATCTAAACTAACAGCAAAATGAAATGCAGTTATTGGCGATTATTTTCATTATTTAAAAACTGGATTTTTAAAGAATAGAAAATAATTTTATTTCAATTTAGAGCTTAACATAACTTAAAAGTACAATCTAAACATCCGTCTGCAGGAGGTTGTTCCTGAGGTGTTATTTTCTTATGGACCAACAAGATACACTCTCGATTTGAAAATTTTTTAATTGAATATATTACAATTAATTAAGGTTTTTAGTTGAGATGAAAAAAAGCTAATGGCACGAGAGGGATTCGAACCCACGACCTTCGGCTAGATACGCCGCTGCTCTACCGCCTGAGCTATCGTGACCTCGATCCACTCGGACATCAACTCCCCACCACAACTCCACCTTATGAGTTTTCCCTCCTTTTTTCATCTCAACTAAAAACCTTAATTAATTGTCATGTGTTAATTGGTCAAGCGGACCACGACAATAGTGAATTAATGAATATATTATTGGACCACAACCCAATAAATTCTCAAATCCAGAGTTCCTGAGGTCAATGGGACAGAGAAAATATAATGAAATAGCCAAGGTAGGCATATATAATATAAAATAAAAATGTGTGGTGATTAGTGACCGTTAATCGATAATTATTCAGAAGTCGTGAGATGCGGTCTGGTGTAACGTTCGTGAGATGCGGTCTGGTGTGACGTAGGTTTCAGAAAAACATTTTCTTTATCGTGCCAATGTTTCGATCTTTATTGAGATCAACTTCAGGGCCTGGGATTTACAAACATTGTTTAAATTTAACAAATACATTTGGATGTGGAAAAGTGAATTTATACAATGCAAAATATATTTTTTATATTCAATGAAAGTAGTTCTACTCACTCAAAGTGTTTGCCTTCTGTGTAATTGTGCCATTCTTGCTTGTTCGTGTTGAGAGTGCCAGTGAGATTTTGCTGTTTTATGTTTATATACGTTGGATTTTGAAGGGGTGGGGAAGGAAATCCTCTCAACACGACACGCAAGAATGGTACAATTACACAGAAGACAAACACTTTGAGTGAGTAGAACTACTTTGATTGAATATAAAAAATATATTTTGCATTGTATAAATTCACTTTTCCACATCCAAATGTATTTGTTAAATTTAAACAATGTTTGTAAATCCCAGGCCCTGAAGATGATCTCAATAAAGATCGAAACGTTGGCACGATAGAGAAAATGTTTTTCTGAAACCTACATCACACCAGACCACATCTCACGATTTCTGAATAATAAAATAAAAAAATATATAGTTTTGTAGACTACTAGAAAAATGCTAACAAAGTAGAAAGTAGAAAACCAAATCAACAGAAAATGAACGATGCTATGAGAGGATGAAAACGTTTGATTTGTGTGTAATCTAAAATCAACAATTGTGCTCTTTTTCTAACTTGACAATGTAATTTTTGGCTTGTCATGCAGTCAAAATCTGAAATTGGAAATATCAAATTAGAGAATGGTTGTCTTTTTGATTTATGGCATAATTGGTGTACCTTTCAAAGTCAGTGGGAGATCGCCGTAGCCGAGTGGTTAGGGCGTCCGAATCGATGCGCCACGCTACTAGTGGTCGTGGTTTGAATCTCCGCATACGCCATGGAGTTTTAATTGTGAATAATACGAAGAAAGTATTTTAAGTATTTCCACATTTTTCCGCGACTTCCAACGATTAGTTTGAGGTTAAGCACTTCGGTATGGCAGGGATTACATAACTTAAAAGTCAGTTAGCAATATTGTATAATTCATACGGATTGAAATTGAAAAAAAAAGGAGAAATAACAGTACAAGCTCTACAAAATCGAAATAAAAAAATCGCCTAAAGACAAAAGTAATAAGAAATTACTTTTTTTATCCATTAGTCGTTTAATTGGATCTAAAGGTTGGATTGCTCCATAAAAGCGTTTAACGATTTAACAAGTGCTTAAACAGTGAAAAACTACACTCGTTGATACACACCTCTTCAGGGCAGTGTGTGCAAGTCCACTTATGTTTTAAACAGTAGACATGATCCGGGGCGAAAGGTGTGAAATTTCGAAAATAATATGAAGTCCTGACAGTGGAAGGAGAAACCAGGAAAATAAATCAATCCCAGTCTCTGCCCCCTGGACAGCGGCCGTATTGAAATCGACCTATCGCTTTTTTAACGATTTTTTTTCCCGGCGAAAAAATCTTCAAGAAAAAATAGGGTAGCTGGACGTAGCCGACGAATCAATCACTCCTTTTAGGTGCGTGGCTTGGCAGTTGCCCAAAAGGAGTTAGACGTCTGTTTTCAGCTTTTTATACGCGTCTTCTGCATCTCGTGAATCACAATGGTGTAACGTGTCTCTGCTTTCACACAATCTTGGTTTTAAGAGAACACCTTTTTGTTACAACACAGAACAGGACATAAAGACCTTACCCCAATCCAAACGCAAACTATACATCCTAACACATCGTTTGAAAGGTTTTTAATGGTGCAATCGAGTTTTAAATTTGTCAAAAAATGACAAAGTAATGACAAAAGTTTGAATAAAAAAACAGCCTTTTGGTTGGCATTTGTTTTTCACATTTCATGTTTGAACTGCCTGCCTTGCGTAAAGATGGAAAGATATGTACTTTTTAACCACTCTTCACCGGTGCTCAGAGCGATAGAGTCAGGGGAGTTGGATAGACAATTAGTTTCTCTACTTTGCCACGTTGAACTTAAGTTGCCGGGTCAATTGGAGACAATAGTCAATTGGAGTAAAATCGGGCGACCGAGGAGCCAACAGATCGGGCCATGAGGTCCTATCCACCCATCCTGGAAGTGACTATTCATAAACATCTCACCTGCAAAGAATTGCATGTGGGGTATCTATCAAGCTGGAGGATCATACCTTGTCGTTGTTTTAAAAGAACATCATCTAATAGTATGGGTACAACCACCTCAAAACATTGAGGAACTGATCACTATTTAAATATTTTCGTAGAAATAAGGCCCAATTAATTTATTTCCGATAAGACCACACCTAACATTGATTCTGTGAACCACTTGATGATGACAAGAGTATGAAATTCTCTGATTTTCCTCTGTCCTGTTCGAAAATTCCAACGGTATAGTATGTGATTAGAGGTGAACTTGGATTAGTCGGTCCATATGTGTGGAAGATCGTTTTCTTTTGCTTACCACATCGACATTTATGCAAGGAACGTTAGACGCCTGTCATAATAAGAGTCCGGAAGTCCATGGACAAGTTAAGAGCAATTCAAATTCTAAGCCGGGAGTACTTATTTTAATTTTATTTTTTGAAAAACCTAAAACCCTTCCAACATTTTGGAGAGAAGAATTCGGATTTTCGCGAACATACAGTAAAATATTCAGCCCCTCGTCGACATAACGCTACCGGTTTCTTGGTGATAGAACAGCAACTGATCCGAATCTCCCACATATTTGACGCACAATCTAAAATATGTACGCATTACAAGTATCTTAAAAATAATTTGATCTCTAAGCAGTGATTTCCGTAAAACAAGCACTGATCATTTTCATTTGAAGGAAAAGTGAACTATGTTTTACATATTCAGCTTGTTCTATTCTGTCTTTATAGTTTTTTCGTAATATTTTTTACTATCTTAAGGTAGATTATAATAGAGTTTTCGCAGCGATAGTAAACAATTTTTTCAGCTTGAAATTCATCACCGTTGACATAACTAAAAAATTATCTGTGTGTCAGTGAACAAGTAGCTCAACCAGAGGCCTACCGGTTGTGTTATGAAGTAAAATTACATTTCAAGCGGATAGATTTATAGTTGTACACCTCAATACAGCATTAATTATATTTAACAATCTTAAAAGCAAAAGGCTGCTTAGATCAATTGCAATAAAGTTTTTTTTAAAATTCTTAATGACGGAAACAACAAAAACAAAAATAAAATGCCGAAACATCAGAAAGAATAAAGCCGGGAACACATTTACCCGATGCAACGCTATGCGAAGCTACCCGAATCCTCTTCACATTTCGGTAGGGTGTGCACATCGTCATGCGCACGCCACGTACAGTCACACAGCGTGTATCACAAATCAGTATCACAATCGCAACGCCTCTTTTGTTCTTGATGCATTATTTCGAGTAAAACCATGAAACAAATAATTAGTTAAATTTTATAAGCTCAACCATATAATTGAGCTTAAATTTAATTGTTTTAAATAAAGTTATTCCGGTGTTTCGATAAATTTTCTACCTAACCATCATAACTAAATAATTTTTATATTATATTTATATTAAAATAAGAACGTTGTAATAATATAACGACAATAATACATGTAGTTTGAATAAAAATATGAGTGTCCGGTTCTTTTGTCTTTGACTGTACTCGATGCTACCCAACGAAAATCTGGAAGGTGGGGATCGCAGAGCGTAGAGTAGGGTAGCATAGCATAACATCGGACAGATGTGCCCGGGGGTAACACAATCTTATGGAAAAATGAACTTAGGATTTGCGTCGGGGAGTATCGGGTAGCGTCGCATGGCGTTGCATCGGGTAAGTGTGTTCCCGGCTTAAAGCAATTCATGACAAGACTTCTTGTTACGCCCTGCTTATCTGTTTGATATCGCACAATTCATATTTGCATTGTTCATTTTTGGTCATAGTGCTTATTTTTTTAAACGTTCTGCACTTTATACTACTTTATACTTATTTGTCTTTATACAATGGCTACAAGCGTAGAATAGCTATTTTAAAAGGATAGAGAACTCTTTCGTTTATTGAACATTCTGTGCTGGCAGAAAAAGCTCCTATTGATTTGTAAATCGAGGGAGCAAAATTTACAGCGTGTCTTCACAGAAAAAAATACATTGAATGATTGGTTGTTCAGCTACTCTTCAAGAATGGCTTCATCCTGCAAAACAGGGCAATGAACGAATGCTAAAAAGCAGAAATAGATATTAAATCACTTATTAAACAGAATTTCAATCTCAATTCTATCTTACAACGAGCTTGATAGTTCCATTCTAATAATTATTAATAAAATTTAAATTTAAATTAAAGAAATAAAATATCATGATTGTTCTAAATCAAGTCTAAATAGAAATTGTTTATCTGTAAAGTAGATATTCATTAGTGTGATTCCTAAACGGTACAGATTGTGATGATAGTGCTTAATCCTGATCATGTAAACTTTAAAACTCCATATGTCATCATATGTCAAATGTCTGCTGAATAACATCTGCAAACAAGAAAAAGGAATATTAATCGCTAATCATTCTATCATTCTAAAAGAGGGCTTCCAAACACTTTTATTAATGATGTGAATTAATATTAAGGATTAGAGAAATCAGGCTCCTGTACGCTCTATAAGGACAAACAGCAAATTTCTCTTAATACGGACGTATAATACTTTTAAATTATCTATTAGTTATTCAAACTTCTACTGCATTTTGGGTTATTAAAGTTAAATGAGCACAAGGTACAACTAAACGTATATTATAGATGTATTTAGTCATGAGTTAATTAATAAGTTGGAATTACAGTGTTTCGAATCCTTTTTGCATTTAATCAACTCATACACTAGTAATTTTAAGTTGTAATTTTTTAATCGAAAACGTTCACTTTTTGCCTAGTTGACTTTTAAAATTGAAACGTTTAGTTTTAGAGTATCTGCGTGATAATGTCAGTGATTTGGAATTATATCGTGGTAAAAAAACGATGACAGTACATCGAAAGAGGAGTAAAAGGCCAAAAACCTCATGATTTTATCTCATTCCGTTTAAAACTTACGATTTTTTAGTTTTTATTTAAGAAAAACACGTTTCTTTATATAAAACATGATTGTTCTCCACTTTAACTTAACTTTTTCTAATTTTGACCCTATTTTAGGTTTAGCTCAGAATTTGTTTTTAGATCAGTCTACTTTTCTGCTAAAAAATTAGTCTACTTTTCAAATAACTGCACAAACATCGTGAAATTTGAGAAATGGTAATTTTGGATCAACTTCTCTAAATCGTACCTGCCTTACGTTAAATTTTTTTAATTGTAAAACCAGCTAAAAACCTCAACATTTTATGAGCTTTCCAACGATCTGTTTGAAACTGTTGATATTTTGATGCGCAGTTTGGAAGTTGGGAAAACAAGGTGTGGGAAGTAGTACCCTTCTTACTTTTACGTATTCCGTGCTCTGCAACATTATGTTAATGTGAAAAGTCTATTCGACGACGGAATCATAAAATTAATTAGGAAAATGCGGTTCTGAAACAAAATGGCACATAATGTTGTATATCATTGATTAAATATGTTTAAAAAATACCTGAGATTTTCATTGAATTTATTATTAAAAACACTACGAACTTATTTTCCACCCGATAAAATTCAAACAAAATTTTCTTTTCAGAACAGTAGATAGTAGATTGATAAATATTTACTTCTCAACATTCCCTCCTGTATGAGCTTCCTGTAATCGCAAACCCGTTCGTGTTTCGATTTGGACGACCTTTGTTAATCTTCCTTCATAAAATGGAATTTATTACGTTAATTATAATTCCAACACATTCAAATTTTCTGAGTACTTTGATTATGAAGATTACATATAAAATTGCAATAAAAAACTGAGTTTCTACGATTTATCGATTTATTTATGGTCGCTATTAGTACTTTCCTTAATTAAGACCATCATTCTCTAGCTCCTAAGATTAAACGAGGCTTTCATGCAGAATATTTTAACTCTGTCTTAGGATGCTGTTCCACCCAGAATGATTCTTAAACCTGAGCCATTCGGCAATTTCTTCTCTTATGTGGCAGTTTGAAATTTTACAAAAAGGTCCCGGCATCTGCGGGAATTTGTCACTACCCGCATTTACGCATGCAAGCTCACATTGCTTAGAAATCTCCTTTTCTTTTAGCATCGCATCGTAGACGGCGTAAACACCGTTTTATTGTTATTTAATAGGTTGATTGTGATACAAATATGCATTTTTTGTTAACATAATGAAATAGTTGGTTTTTATAGTTTGGTCGCTTTTAAATTTTGGCTGACCAAGATGAACAAAATGCACCAAAGCTTGTATTTCAACACTCTCTTGGCCTCAACTTACAGGAAATCTCAAACATTAAATTTCAATGAAAAACTACGATATTGTAATATAATTATAAAATATAACTATTAATTTCAATTAATTAATCTTTATGTAAGTTGTAAGTAAAATATAATGGTAATTCCATTAAAGTTCGTGGTCCGATTGAACGAATAACTTTTTTCAATTCATTAATCTTTATGTAACGTATAGGTTGAAATTAAAAAGCCAGTGTCACGAGCGGGATTCGAACAACGACCATCGGCTAAATACGCCGCTGCTCTACCACTTGAGCTATCCTGACTTCGATCCACTCGGACACCAACTTCCCATCCCAACCTACAATTTTTCGAATTTTCCCTCCTTTTTGCCATTTTTCAAATGTCGTGTAATCTATTCGATTCTCGGCGAAGTCACGATAACAAGTGGTAGGGCAGCGGCGTATTTAGCCGAAGGTCGTGGGTTCGAATCCCGCTCGTGACTCCAGCTTTTTCATTTCAACCAATATCTTACATAAAGATAAATTAATTGAAAGAAATTATTTGGTCAATCGGACCACGAAATGTAATGGATTTAATAACTATTAATATTGAAATAAAGAAGGAATTAGAAGAACGTAAATATCTTTTATACTCTACAGGATGTTCTTTTTTAGATTGGTGAATTTTTCTTGAAATAATGATGTTATAAAAAAAGTGTTTAATATTTCTTAGCCTAGTTTCAATTTGTTTACCTTCTTTTGGAGAAAAACTATACAGGGTATATCAGGCCCAGTTCAACTTTAAAGTTGATTGGTGTTTACTACCAATACATCCTGACATAATTTTTAGGATTTTTTTACACTAAAAACAATGTTGTAATCGTATTTTAAATTGGTAATATGTTGTTTATATATTAGTTACATTTCATGGTCGAACTGCCTGCCTCGCATAAAGATGAAAAGATTTGCGTTGTTTAACCACACTTCACCGGTTCTCAGAGCGATAGAGTCAGGGGAGTTGGATCGACAAGGATTTTCTATCCTTTGCCGCAGTTCTTCAACCTTGGCTTAGACACTGTTTTATAGATGGCCCCACAGAAAACAATTAAGTGAAGTTAACTCGGGTTACCGAGGATGCCAACAGGTCGGGTCATGAGGTCCTCCTATCCACCTGTCCCGGAATTGACGATTCAAATAACGTCTCACCTACAAAGAATTGTGCGCGGGACATCCATCAAGGTGGAGAATCATTCTTTATCGTTTTTGCAGACTAACATCAACTAGTAGTGTTGGTAAAAGCTTCCTAAAAAATCGAGAAATTGAGCACCATTAAAATTATTACTTTTAAGTTTTTAGTTGAGATAAAAAAGTCAATGGCACGAGCTGGATTCGAAACCACGATCTTCGGCTCGATACACCGCTGCTCTACACTGCTCTACTGCTGAAAAATGGCAAAAAGAGGGAAAACTTAAAAGGTGGGGTTGAGATAGGAAGTTGGTGTAGAGCAGCGGCGTATTAGCCGAAGATATGGGTTCGAATCCCGCTCGTGCCATTGACTTTTTTATCTCAACTAAAAACTTTAACTAATTGTAATATATTAATTGGCGAAGCGGACCACGAAATTAGGGAATTAAAATTATTTTTGTAGAAATAAGGCCCAATTAATTTATTTCCAAGAAATCCACACAAAAAAGCGTGTATACTTTTAACAACTTGATGATGACAAGAGTTCAAAATTTTCGGATGGTCACTGCCCACGTTCAAAAATTCCAACGGTTTATTATTCCATTAGAGATGAACTTGGATTCATCAGTATATAGGATGGAAGTTTTACCGTAACTTACTTCGTATTTGAAATTTTGAAATTGATCTGGGCCTTAGATAGCCTGTATAATTTTTCTGAAAAAAGGTAAAAATTAGAAATTAGTCTAAAAAATATTAAACACTTTTTTGTGTTTGATAGCGTCATTGGTTCAAGAGAAATTCAGCAGGGCCATCTAAAAAGATCCCCTGTTTATATTGACAAGATTTTTATATTGTACTGACATTGTTATATTGACACGATTAACTGGGCTGATTCCAAATCATTGGATCCTGTCAGAATTATTATCGTTTCTTATCATGATATTAAAGCAGGATAAAATTTCATAAAATTCTTTCTGTAATAAGATAAAAGTCTATAAGATTTCACGGCGATTTGGCTTAAGAATAAGACAGACCAGTTTTTTGGGATTCAACGGAAAGCTTTGATTTAACATATACGGGGATGCGGATTCTTGTCGCAAAGGATTCTTCAGCCGAACGACGAGAAGGTTGAAATTAATCGCGACAGCTCATAAATATTTATCAATGGCTTCTCGGCCGATTTGGATACGAGAAAAGCTAGGGATTCAGGCCGAGTCTCAAGAATATATAATAAAAATATCTAATATTGTGATCACTTGCATAATCCACTTTGAGATGAGGTCCAGATATTGCGTTAGGACGTGTCCCGGATTGAGTTTTAATTAGAGGATTTATTCCTTGTACCATTCGACTCGACGGGGGAAAATGCAAATCAAAAACAGGAGGGGACCTTTCTCAACGTGGAGAAACTCGCGTTTTGATCGATCACCTTTTAACGAAATGCCTTTCCAACGATAAACGGCCAAAAACTGACGTTTTGATTTCGGGGGGTTTCATGGGTTATCGCTCATCCTTAATTCATGGAGAAGTGAAGTGAAAAGAATTTTCCACCTTGAACTTCAAAAGGAAGACGTAATCAAATTAATAAATACCCGTTCAGTTCAGGCGAAATATCTAATGTAACACAGTTAGCTAAAACGTGAAAAAAGTCATTTATGCAAGAATACAAATATGTATACAAAAATTATTAAATTCAATTAACCGATGAATAATAATTCGTACCACAAATATTTTTAACTTGCGCAACATTTTTATTGAAGACGATCAAAAAAAAATATAGTGAAAAAATTCCAATTAACCATAAAAGATGCATTTTCACATGTGACATCCAGTTTAAGCTCATATGATTTAAACACTTTCAAACAGGAGAAGAGGGCAGTTTGCATAATTCGGCCACGACAATTTGTACCAAAATTAAATGGATGAAAGGCAAGTTAATTTGCCCGATTAATTAACAATAAATCTTTCATTTTTAAATTAAATTGTATGTTTTAACAGGCTTAACTATACTCAATCTTTAATACAAATTTATTTTTCAATCTAAACAATTTATTGCTATTATAATCGTACGATTCATCAAATACACGAGCAACCCCTTGATCTACCCTTCAATCGAATTGAGGACATCAAAATTAAATATTTCTCATTATTTCCGAGTTCATCAATGCCTTCTCAGTACATGCGTTTCAATAAAACTGATCCACGTATAAACCATACAATTATCAAATGTACAATCTTTCAAAACAGCAAAGTTACAAAACGAAACGCACATTTCTTCGGGTTTTAATAATTTCTGTCGATTTGTATAACGTTAGCAACACGTGCTAAATTTATATCATGCTAAACTTGAGATGTTCAGTGAATCTTTAAAAGCACAATAAGGACTTTGTCATTGAATAATCACTTGTTTTACAAAGGTTTTATAAGCTGGTCATAAATCCTGAAAATAAGACGGATACTTAATTCAGATGGTCCAACCTATTTTCAACATTTTGCTCTGGATGACCATCTTCTTTTGAAAGTCGTTCACCCACACAAAGACTATTCAACGGATATCACAATAACTTGTTCTTCTCGGTCGTTAATTTTATGCTAAATCATTAATCTTCTAATACTGAATATTAATACAACATAACAATATTTTATTATATAATATCTTAAAACTTTTTCTAATAAATAACACGATATATTTGTACAGGTTTGCTGAAGTTACTAAATATTATTTTAATAGGAACGGGAATGTAGTAGTAAGTGTAAGTAACAAAGTAACAAAAATACTAAAACCATTATACTACATATATAATAAAGCATTCTTTAATTTATATTATTAGTTATTTATGTTAATACGAACATGAAATCGAAGTAAAAGATTAAGTAATTATTCAGAAATCGTGAGATGCGGTCTGGTGTGATGTTGGTTTCAGAAAAACATTTTCTTTATCGTGCAAACGTTTCTATTGCTAACGTTTTTTATTAAGCTCCAAACTGTCACTTTTTGGGAACAAATTTAATGGTAAAAATATTTTTCAGTGAGTAAGGATTACTTATTTAATTATTTAGTACATACTTTCTGCCTTAAAATATATGATGAAAAGTCTATGTCTCAGTAACAATTTCCTCTTGACAAATTAAGTGTTGTCCACTGTAATACGGTCCTGGGTCATAGTCCTCGATGAATATCAATTGAACTTCAACACGGAAAAATCGAAGTAGATTCTCTAACAACCCACTCACCAAAAATACACTAAAATTAACAAGAATTTTAACGATAATGGCAGGAATATATAGGGATAGGGATAAAAACAAAATGTAAAAAGTAAACCACAAAAACAAGAACGACGAAAAACCCGACAGAAAGATGGAAAACTGACTGTAAAATGTCTTAAATAAAAATAGCTTAAGCGAATTAAATATATATATATATANTCTCAACTCCACCTTATGAGGTTTCCCTCCTTTTGTCATTTTTCAAGATAGCTCAGGTGGTAGAGCAGCGGCGTATCTAGCCGAAGGTCGTGGGTTCGAATCCCTCTCGTGCCATTAGCTTTTTTTCATCTCAACTAAAAACCTTAATTAATTGTCATGTATTAATTGGTCAAGTGGACCACGAAATTAGTGAATTAATGTAGAATTAAAGTTGAACTTTTGCATAGAACAATTTCAATTATAATTCACAAACAAGACTTAAGAACAATACAATGAACAATCCCAAAAATTAACTGTAAATAAATAAAAATCGTTAAGAAGCAGTATAGAAGTCAAAAAATGGAATAAAGTTACTTGGAAAAATAGAAATAGTGCACTATCATAAACCTTTACAGAAAGAAGATAAACTGATTTTAAAACTGCTGAACAAATAAAACCTTTGCACCAATTAAATAAATTTAATATTTGTGTTAATAGAAAATAAGTATATAAAAAAGCAAGACATTCACTGAAATTTATTCTATTATCTTCTTTAGTAGAATAGTAAAATATTAATTGAATATCTTCGTGAAAAAATCGCAATTACGATATTAAAAACACTTAAGAGAAATGAATAATCTGGAAAATTAACTTGCAATTTAAAATACTGGATCTGGAACAGAATAAGAGTCAAAAAGAATAAAAAAGTATTACATAAGTACTATGTAAACAATCCATATTTTAACTAGCAATAAGGCTTGAAAAATCTCAATAAATTTGCCCGGGATCTTACACATAATATTTTTAAATTATAGCTACCATTTGTGGACGGTTACTTAGGGTCTATAAAGTTTATAAATTTAGATCAGTCCTTGCAAAGGAAGCATCAAACAAACAAAAAATAAGCAAAATAAAAAATGTGGTTATGTAAAGAAAGTTGATGTTTTAAATTGACTTGGATTTCCGCTTAAGGACAAAAGTTAATAAAACAATCTAACCCGAAGAATGCCTCTCTGATGATCTGCCAAATTGAAAAAAACCGACCAAAAAAATCGTGTTTGTACATAACTCGAGAGTTACACAACCTGATTTACGGCTGATTCCGATCGATTTCTGCGATCGATAGCCCAATTTCGAAGGTTGGGCCTTGGTCCGGAATCCAAACAGGCGATGCTTCTTCCCCGATGAAATACGACCACTCGCGATTTTATGTGCAATGGTGTGGGTTTTTTATTTCTTGGTTTTTGTACTCGTCACGCGATTTCCCAGGACTGGCCGAAGTTTCACCTTAGACAAAAATAGGAAAATTTTGTCTATATAAACAAAATCCTTGGCAAATCCGCAATTCCCTTTGGAGACGGCACAAATCGACAAAATTGCCTAAAAACACATCTGTTAATGAGGGATATTTCTTTTATGTAAACAAGGCCAAAAATTACATCCTTGAAAAGTTAATGGCGTTCCTGAACACAAGTTTCATTACAGAAATATGTAAAGAATTTCTGTTCGGATCAAACGCTCTTCCTTCTTTCACTGACGGAATGTTCAAAATTGTTCAATTCATAACAAAAATATAGCATAAAAATTAATAAGCTCATCACTAATTTGACAGTTTAAATAAAAATGTGAATACTAGGTTGATTTAGCATTTTAAATCGTGGATGATATTAGATTTCAATTGCTTAATTTAAATTTAACTCTCTCGTATATCTTGGAAGCTCCAGGGGCCGGTTGTCCACCACGGGCTACGTATGACCTTTAAGTCATTAAGCCCGATTTGAAATTGTAATTTTCGGTCGTTAATGAACACTAATGATAACAATTCATCATGCACAATTACAATTCGCCTTGCAGGGTTTTTAATTTGTAAAGTCAACAGTAAATTACATTACGCTGGAAATAGATAGATTTAGCATTTTTATCAATCGAGAAAACGATAACCAAGAGACTAATTCATCTAATTATTCTATAGTAAACTAGATCAGTGCTATCTATTTTATTAAGTTTCTAAACCGCGCGGCATGTTTTTCATCCATTTGTTTTTAAACGATTTTAAAATTAAACCTTTAAAAAATTAATTAAGAGCCCCTTATTTAACTCGACAAATGAGAGGATATCCAAGTATCAAATTTACAATCTCATTCTATAAACACTAAACTCAGATTAAAAGCTAATATTGTGTGATCTCATTTTTAAATGTCTTCGAGTTGATGAACTGTTGATTCGATCGGAACTGATTCTATCTGATCGGCCTACACTCGCCGTCGACTTGCGTCGTAAACGTGTTTCGACATTAAAGACATATTGACGTTTGGAGATCTCCTGTTTATAATATATCACTTTTAATTGACCAGAAAAATGATACAAATAATGAGAGATGACAGCAAAGAGCTTCCATAAGAATCCTAGATGGCAGTTTGGAAATTCATTTGGTTGAACCATGACAATAATTTGTACATAAGTACTTGGTTTCACTTCGAATTTAAACAACTTCCGTTTGTAAGAGTAAGAATATTCATTTAATAAAACAATGAAGTATAAATGTGATATCTTAGCATCGTATGATTATAAAGAAAATGATTAGAATGAAAATAATATTTTCTAAACTAGTTTTTAATGAATTTTGTATTTATTGTATCGGGTTGTCCGGAAAATAATGCAGGATTTTAAGTTTTCATTAAAAAAAATCTATATAAAATATTCTGTTTACGTTTACAGGATTACTCATTTGTATGAATGTCAACACTTATTAATCCTCTTCCAAATGATATTGTTTGTTTACCTCTGTAGCATTCCGCNAATAAATATTCAACTTGGTCCGTATTCACTCGTTGGTTTCAATGTCATTCGGACGTGTTTTGGCTTTACGTTCTCCTTGAATGATGATGGCACTAAAGCGAAATGCGTTTAGTGATATTAAAACTCGCGAGTATAGACGGACCAAATGAGAGCCAATTCGACACGTGTTCACCCAATGAAAGGCTAAATTTATTAATTTAACAAAAAAGTTTTGTACGGTTTAGGTGTTGACTCGGCTTTCGTTACTTTAAGGCAAAGGTCCCTGGTTCGAATCCAGCGGCCATGCATTTGGACCCCGACATACTCTCGAGTGGGCGAGGTGGATCTTCAATTCAGTGAATAAATATTCAACTTGGTCCGTATTCACTCACGGTTTCAATGTCATTCAGACGCGTTTTGGCTTTTCATCGTATTTTATACTAAATTTCCTGTATAAATGAATGTATTTAGCATGAAAATATGGTGTGAAAGTCGCTAGAATGTCAGGAGCCCGATAGTCTATAACTCAGGTTAATTTCGTTCTTTGTACCGGGTTTCGAAGAATATCGAATTATGGCCCTACTGAATTGACATTGGAATGAATATATTTAAAAATGATTGATGTATGTTTAACTTATAATTTGCATTTGGGGGCTGAAATGACCTCGTTGTCGATATTCCAACGTAAGGCTCGATAGGCAGGACGGACAAGGCCGTTGAAAAGTAAATAGAGTACAATAAAATAACAGGTGGGTTTCTGGACATCGTTAGGTTTTTATATATAGACGATGTTGGACACTAAAATTGTTCTAAAGAAAAAATAAATTTCAAAATATTTTTTGTTCTCGCAAATCTTTTGCCTTTCCCTCTGAGTTTTTTCCAAAATAACAAAAATATTGATGTTTTAAAACGTCTCAAACGACCCACGGGAACTTTTATTGGGCTACAGGGAAATAAATGCACAAGAAAACCTGATAATCATATTTTTTCAAATTGCTTAAATTTTTCTTTGGTCCATAGGGCTCATTCGCAAGTACGGTCGGACAGCTATATAATATTTTTCGACCTCATTTCACCAAAACAGTTTCGTCAAAATGGGCGATGTATCGCAGCGCGCAGCCTCTCCTTGAACGATATCTTCTAATTAAAACAAGCTGCTGATCGTTTCCTAGTGAGAACTTGTTTGGTAAATAAATATCGGTTCCTTTCGTTCAAACGTGGAATTAGACAGGAAATTAATGAATATGTGGAGTAAGAAGTCTTTTTAATATTCTACTGGGTTTTTGGAAAATAAAAATTTACCTTGGGAAACGAGCTGTAGATAAAAAATATAAAAAAGAAGTGAAAATATACAAGAATAAAAATAAAAATTCGGGATGCCCGCTGCCGGGCTGGGGCGCTTTGGGGTTCTGGAGATTTCTCGTCCGGAGCCCATTACTCAGCTCCTCGAAAAATATACATATGTGGCCAATCAGCTCAGTACTGAAAGCAAAAAAAAAAAAATTGATAAAAGGGAGGCGAAATTAAAAGAAATAAATTTGGGCTAAAATAACTTGCACAAAAGGTAGAAAGCAAAAACTAGAAAATGAACAGTAGTTTTTACTAAATCAATTGAATATCAAATTACCAAAAATCAGCTTTAACAACTTACAGGAACTGCCCAAACAGAACTTTAAAAAATTACAAATATTTCATTGTGTTTAGTCGATTATTCTGGAAATATTGGTATTCACGATTTTTGTGTTAACTCTGTTACGTCGTGTTAGAACGAGAAAAATGATGACGTAGACTTGTAAGAATCGTTAGTCATTAACATTGCTTGATGTAGCAGGCCAGGGCGAATGTTAGATGTTAGGTCGAAAATGTAGTCCCATTGCTATCCGTTAGGGCGCAGGTAACCAAGTTGGCAGCCATGAATTTAACAGCTGTTTTTTGTTTACAAGTATTTTCATTCTTAAATACGCAATAAATAAATCAGTCCAAAACATATCTTTTGTTAATTTCTGACCTGTCGTTATACTCTCATTCACAATAATACATCCCCTATCCTATAAGTTGTAGGCGTTGTCAGCAGGAATGTTAGTCTTTTAGAGATAATTTGTAACTTAATATTAAGTGTTTAACATAAATGTACGCCAAATTGGGCCTACTGATTTTATAAATCAGTGATAATTATAAGGTAAAACCAAATAAATTTCAGTTACTAAATGAAAAGCTGCTTGTATAGCAATTATTTATGTACTAATGTTACCTACTTACTATCTTGGCATAAATAATAATTCAATCTTACTTTATAGTGCAGCCAGTTATACATCCCACGGTACACTGTGTAAGTGATGATCTCATTTTTTCTTCCAATTTTGAAATTTTCTAGGTGACCCCTTTATGAAACGACCATCTTGGGATAGTGATTTTCAACGGTGGCCTTTACGCCCACTTTATCATTAGAACGGTCAGTACGTGGCCGGTAATTGATCATGGTATGCAAGACGGACGAAGTTGATCTTCCGGGATATTCTCTCGACAACAATAAACAACAGGCTTAGATCTATGAGGTGTCGGTCCTACAATAGCTGATAGGAGTAGTGCCTGGTTAGCGCTTGCCACTTGCCGACCACTGCTCACTATATCTTCAATGACAGCCGGACTTCGTTTTTGCCTTGAGGCCAGAACATTCCTGACAATAGTCATTTTCTTGTTGGTGGCATTTCATCTGATTTACGACTTTTAAAAGGTGCTTAAGAATGATTTTTACGTTTAATTTATTAGTAGTACATAATAATTAAAGCCTGATATGATGGTTTTTAAATGATGACACATAAAACATTAATTTAAAAAAATCTAATTATTTACATATCAAATTATAAGGGTGCTTAAAATTCCGAAATTGTCAAACATTATATATCTAATTTATACGCCAATCTCTAAATTGATATTTTATTTACACATCTAACCCAGCCAATAACTACAATGACAATTTTTTTATTCTCCACACATGTCAGTAAAGACACCACAGAAGTGATTGCAATTCGACAATCACAAAACAATGTATTTGGTCGTAAAATAAGTCCGACGAGAATTTTGGTGGTAAATTCACTACAAATTTCTGACGTTTCTAATAAATTTAGTTAACAACCACTTTGTTTCATGTCTTTAGCCATATTCCATTTAATTTTGTAATTTTGTCTTTTAAGAACTTTGTGAACATGTGTTTTCTGAAGTCCTCTAGTTAAATGATGTTTTCCCATGAATAGAGTTTACCACAGCCTAGAAAAATTGAAAAATGAATTTGAAGCAATGACAGGCTTACATGGTGGTTGTGGTACCACATCACAGTCAAGCTTTTACAATTTCAGGTGCACATGGAGGCGAGGGTTATCGTGGCCGGAACCTTGTGCGATTAACCAATAGCAGACGTTTGTGGTTAATAACTTTAATCTCTACAATTGTATGCAGTATAAATTATAATTATCGGTTTGATTGGGAGGAAAAAGCTCATAATAAAGCACTCCTTCCAATTCTCCCAACCTTCCATTTATCTAGCTTTTGGAGTAGTAAATGATGAATAACTGTAATTTCGCAAAGGTTTTTCTCTTTGAACAGTGTTATGAACGACCCACTTTTCAACCCCGGTTATCAATCTTTTTCACAATGGGTCCTTGAAAGATCTTCTTTCAGATGCATTGAGACACTTGTAAGAGATATCACACACCCACAAGAAAAGTGACGCAAGTCGAAAAATTATAAAAACCGAAAATTTAGTGTTTTTAAGTATTCGGGTGTGTGATGCTACTGGAAAAATGAAACAGCTGGAGCTGGACTCTTAGCTGCTACTCAGCACTATGTATAACTTTTGAATTGGCGGGAACGTACTGTCATCATTCACGAAATGTGGCATACCTTAGTTCCGTCTCGAGCTTTAAAGCATAGGTATGAGTATTTATCAGGAAAAGTGGCACATTTCGTTTCACGTCAGTTTTTTATGTTTAGTGAAGGATTTTTTGCAGTGCAGCCAAATCAATTGTACAATTATGTTTTTCGTAATGTGATATTAATATAGGCCCGGATAATGCCATAAAAGGGGTCGAATAGCTTGGTAGTAACAACTGCATTTGCTTTCTTCTTAAAGACCATACCTTGATCTAGAGTGTTCATGAATTATTTTAGTTTCATTGCTTTTATTTTAATAACATTCTTAATTACAATATTGTTTTTCGTATTTTTTTAGCAATGTTGTCTTTTATATTTATTATTATTTTATAGATCCATTACTTTATCGTTTCAATGATTTTTTAAATGTTTTAATTACACTTTTAATAATGCACTCCAGTAGGAAAGCACATTTGGGCCAAAAATATTTTTAGTAAAACTTACTACAAGGATATTTATGCTCGTTTGTTAGGTTTGTATGTTTTCATAATTTGATGAAGTCGTGAGGAATGGTCACAACCCTTTCACACAAAACCAATATGACACCAAAAGAATAGCACCAAACTTTGTGCCCTGAAGATGACCCGAAGAAAGGTCGAAACATAGGCAAAAAATGAAAAAGGCATTTTTCTAAACTACCTCATTCATGTCCTCTCCTCACGACTTCAACAAATTATGACAATAATAATGTTGTTATGCCTTTTAATAATATATATTAGCTTAGTCTAAAAATGATAGAAAAATATAAAAGGGAATAGAAATAGAAGTCTAAGTGTTACGTTAAAAAACGTCTTTTCGAGAATTATAAAACTTGTCGATATTCCGTAAGTTCTTTAAGAAAAGCAATGTAGCGTGATGGCGAACGTACAATTTGCCGAATGGTGGGCCCTGCCCCTTGGATGAGAGGGTGTCGAGTCAGGATTTGGCCCCAAGGGTGTCACGGTGCTATCGCCTGTCCCTCCCGGGCCCTCCCAAAGATCCTTGGCCCTCCCGACGTCGTCTTCCCCTTCAGGAACAGCGAGGCGTGACTGGCCCCGGGGGAAGCTTTTGAGCCGGGCTCTTCGCGAATTATAACCCGGTATACCTTTGGAGAAAGGCTTATTCGAGAACGGCCGAAATATTATTATAAAGAGACTTTTTTTTTCCAACGTCACTTTTACCATCCGAAGAACGAAAGATCGCGGACGGACGATACGTCACGACTTCTGATATGGGCGTGGAGAATGCAACGTTTTTACACATGAGCGATTATAATTTGGAAAAGTATTCTTATAATGTAACATGTATTTTCGAACGAAATAATTTGCAACATAATGCTTAATACTCCTTCATAATCGACTTGGAGCGCCGCCCTTTAGCAATCGGTAGGAAATTTTAATAAGTTTCATTTGGTCACCTTCAACATTGTCCAATTCCTAATTAATTAGTAATTCGGGAATTTTGTGAATAAAACTTGGTTTCTCTCTCTCTCTCTCACTCACTCTCTCTCTCTCTCTCTCTCTCTCTCTCTCTCTCTCTCTTTCTCTCTCTCTCTCTCTCCATCTATCTATCTATCTATCTATCTATCTATCTATCTATCTATCTANTCTCTCTCTCTCTCTCTCTCTCTCTCTCTCTCTCTCTCTCTCTCTCTCTCTCTCTTTCTTTAGCGTTCGCTATTTCACATTTTCTCGCTTTCTCTCTCTCCTTTTATGCGACTGTATCTGTAACTGGCATCTACGCGAGTGCAGGAAGAATTTGAGTTCGGCGTTGGCCACGGAACCGGCGCCGCTTTGCCCCAAGGTATCGTCTGATCTGCCCTGACACCTCCGTTTTAAACCACTTTGCCCCCAGAGCCAGAAGATCCGAATCTTGACGAAAATAGAAGAAGGCGGGTTTTGATACATCTTGGATTTTCGAGCGCTCCGAGGCATCCGGGAAACGTTTACCTGTCGGCCTCAAACGCCATCTCAACCCGTCTTTGAAAAACTATACAAAACGCAGCATTTAAAGCCACTGAATACTCAGTTATATTATATCACTCTCTACTATTTCTATAATTCATCACAAAGATTATTGTTAGCTTGGAGAAACGATGATTAACGGCCGCTGAACACGGCTGACATCTCACCTGGCTAATGAACAATTTTCTGCAGTGCAAATCTCATCGGAGTTATAAACGCCGTGACACGCCCCGGCTTTCATTTCCTCGCCTCAGTCTAATCAACTCGACATACATATGTATCGACACGTTTTTATAAATAATAGATGCCTATCCTTTTAATTAAAAGTAGGCACGAGCTATTCTAATCGATACGTACAGATGGAACTACCCACGGTGGGCGCGCTTTTTCAACCCGATCATCCGTCCGGAAGCTAATTGGTCTATATTAAAAAATAGTAAAAGTCCGGATGGAATTGGATTCGAAGACTCCCATTCCGCGTTGCACAACCCTTATTGCTAAATTCTCAGCCCCGTTGGCTCCATTACAAAACAAACAAGGAGGAAGATCTATCGACAGGTTTCAGCTTATTTAATACATTTCTAAAAGTGGCCGTTTTTTAATGGGATCTCCGGCAACTTTGTTCTGCACCGTCATTCTCAAAAGTCCTTAATTATTTTTAGAAATGTTTTAAATTATCAAAAACTGAAGAAACGTAACACCGCCACAGAACTAGATGATTTCTAATATTTACTAAGAAACCTTTAGAAAGCAGCAGTAGAACTGTTAGTTTTCATGTTATCTTCGAATTCACACACCTAAACAAACAAAATCTACAATTTATTGTAATTCTTCCTGGATAAAAATTGATTTATAAATTCAGCGAACAATAAAAGTTAATTGAAATCTTTGAATAGAGAACAATTTTTTGTAAGTGGTATACAATAAAATTGCATTATACTCTAAATTTCAATCCTACACACGTTTTTTAAATATCAAAGTGTAAATTTAAATGTACAAAGAAAAATGGGCAGGAAAAATTGGTCAGAAACAGACTAACTACATGTCAGTCTACATCACTTTACAGATTTCCATCAAATCATGTTGTTGGTAAATTTGTATATGGTTGAAATTTGGGTTATTTTCAATCCACTTTGCGGCGGTGTAACTAAAATCAAAAATTCTCTAGCGATTGAGCTATTCTCACTTCGATCTACTCGGATACCAGCGCATCGGCGTATTTAGCCGAAGGTCGTGGGTTCGAATCCCGCTCGTGGCATTCGGTTTCTCATTTCAACCAAAACCTTACATAAAACGATTAATTAATTGAAAGAAGCAATTTGTCAATAGACCACAAAATATAAAATAAAAAACTTAAATGTTGGTTGTACAGATCAAACCAGCGTGGATAGACCCACCAGAATAATCGGAGGCCACCTATCTACTGGTTCATTACAGAGATATCCGATGATCTTCAAAAATTTAGCTTTAATTAAAATAAACGTATTATGATTAATTAGAGATTTATTATGTGCAGAAATATTAATTCAATCTTGTACAAAGACTAGGTTGGTCCGCTGAGACGTCCTAGTCCAAATTTAGCTACATCGCCTTGCTGACCTCCACAAAATGGATGTTAATAAATGCTGATAAGTTTCTATATCTACAGATGAACTTTGGACTACTTCCAATGGACTTGGCTTGCATTTAATTAAAATCAAAGACGTATATTTAATCCTGATTTTCAAAATAACTTTGTTAGCCAGGACAAGATAATCGAGGACGACTACCTCAAAAACAAAAACTATTAATACCCATAAATAATTAACCATTGTTAAAGAAGACCTATAAAAATTTTAGGTTTAATGAGTGCTCTTTATGTGCACTAATGGCATTTGAGGTTTGTAGACAGGCTACGTCGATCCCAGATGACATAACCACAGGTTAGTCTGTATCACATGGAAGAACTCCACCAAAACATGGGTTTTAATAATTCACTAGTTTTCATGACCAAATAAGGTATTGGTTGAGATAAAAAAGTCAGTGTCACAAGCGGGATTCGAACCCACGACCTTAGGCTAAATACGCCGCTGCTCTACCACTTGAGCTATCAAAGCTTCGATCCACTCGGACACTAACTTCCCATCTCAACCCCACCTTTTGAATTTTCCCTCCTTTTTGCGTTTTAGATTTTAATAATGTTGGTAATTTCTATACAGTTTAACTTTGGATTACTTGCACTGAACTTTATTGTACCGAACATGTAAGTAAAACAAAAGCCTGTCGAAATCTTGTTTGACAGACCAAGCGTGGATAGGCAGACTAGGAGGATCCGAGACGGCCATATTGGTTTATCACGCAGATTACACAAACATTGCGTACATTGTATACATAGTGCACAATGTACGATATAATAATCTGGGGATACCGGAGGTTCGAAACTATAGAAAAAGTGCAACTTTTTTTGTAAGAAAGTTGTTCACATTGCCATCTGGTACACCAAACTATATATTATATTTAGAGACCAACATGGATTTAATTTTGGTGTATACACTTAAGCTTCACTACTCCTATATTGTGAAAGTTCTAATTTCTCCCGATATTAGATACACAAAAATAACATCGTTGTCGGTCATAAAGACTAGTTCGCACACTGGAAATATTTGTTTGAAAAGCACAGCTGGCCCTTCCTCTTATCCTTAAACAACCTCTGTGACTGGCAAAATTATTTTTCAATTCTTATTAATCAAATTAAAAAACTACATCACGAAGAATGCCGGTCACGTGTCAAAGCATCTACTCATCTCACACATTACAAGGAGGTACAAATTTCTCCTGCATTGTTCCACCCACATGAAGATAATTTTGACGGTCTTTGTCTCAATGAGTTGCGATGGCTATTTAAGCTAAGAAGTGAGGTTTTGCACTTAAACTCGGCTGTTTGGATCAGAGGGGAATCTGTTCTTTGTGTAATTCGCGCTCTATTGAAACTGTATCCCACTTCTTGGCGGAGTGCTCATCCCTGGGTGAGATTCGGTTATTGCATCTCGGTTGTTTCACTCTCCCCAGGTTTGACCTGTTACGGTTTTTGAGTAGCTCAAATTCGCGGCCCTTAATTCGTTACGCTAGGCATGCATGGTACTACAGATATGATAATTACGGAGTTTAATTTTTTATTTGTATTGTATCACCTTTCGCATTTTAACAGTTGTTATTTCTCCGTTTTATTAATTTTATTGCCTAGGCTATAACTTTTACCTTATTTTATTGTGTATTTTTTCGTTTCTGATTATTTAATCAACGACGTCTGGCAGACGGATCCAAGATCCATGTCCTTAAATGCTTTGAAATCAAAATTGTCCTTTTTTTCCTTTCTTAAGTTCAATAAAGCATTATTATTATTATTATTGTACGACATATTGTTAAAAAGTGTATTGATTCAAGATAAATTTGGGCTTTTTGTATGCACCTATCTAAATTAAAACGTATTGAAATCATCTTGCGTACCTACACCAAACCATTGGTGTTAACAATGCTAGTATGTTCCTTTACGATATATTTTTGATTATTTGCAATGAACTTTGTGTGTATGTAATGAAAGACCTGTCATATCTGATCATTGTGGTTGGATAGACTAAACCAGCGTAGATTGGCAGAGCTAAATGAAGGAGACCAAGTTCATCATCAGACGGAAACCAACATAAAATTACCACAACATTTTAGCTTTTGTATAAATAAAAGTATATTAATTTTACGTTTAATTTGCAGCTTTTAATGTACACACATTTTAATTGATGATTATAAGCAGACTATCCTGATTCGTGAAGGCTTGAATGCAGAATAAGTTAAATCGCCAATAGACTTCACAAAATGATGGGTGCTCATCATGTTTGTAAGTCGGTAGACGGTTGAATTTTTCAATTTCAATGTTGGTTACCATCAACACATGATAATTGCAGAAATACGATAGAATCGATCCTAGAGATTAAATTCCCATTCATTAAGAACCCTACGAGTCAAAGAGAGCATGTCCGGACTTTCAACTAGAAGCCGGCCGAGGGAGCACGTAGCCGGGGACAAACGAACATAATCACATGGCTGCCGGTTGAAACGACCTATGAGAAAATTGGTTATTTACGACCTGACGGTTCATTATTTGTCCGTGTGTAACCTATAATCAGACGGCGCTTTGGACTCTGACAAGCTCCTGTCCGAAGCACACAATGTACGTCTGGGTCAAGGCCGCCCATTCTTACCATGTCTTTTTAATGGATTTTCCATGAACTACGTTCTTTCCGGGAGCAGGCTTCCTTTTGATTGACATTTTTCTCATTCATAGAAAATAAGGCATGTTTTTAGAAAATAGCATATAAATCAGATTTATGAATATTATATTATACATAAACAACAAAACTACAATATATGAAGTCAATATTAAGCGCAAGAGTGGCACTTTTATTACTATTACAGTCATTGCATAATAATTTATAATTATTCTTTTTATGTAAAGTCTCGTTTGAGATGATAAAGTTAGTGTTACGAGCGGGATTCGAACCCACGACCTTCGGCTTGATACGCTGCTACTTTACCACGTTAGCTATCGTGACTTCGATCCCCTCGGGCTTTAACTTCCCATTTGAACCCNAATGTAAACAATGTTTGTAAATCCCAGGCCCTGAAGATGATCTCAATAAAAGATCGAAACGTTGGCACGATAAAGAAAATGTTTTTCTGAAACCTACATCACACCCGACCGCATCTCACGATATCTGTATAACTATTCATTCCTTTCTTAAATACTGGATCAACAACAAAAATGTTAAAATTTTCGAAATCGCACAATTCACTCCACTTCTGTATTAGTTAAGTTTACACACGTTTTTTAACAGTTTGATTTTAGCGGTGACGTTTTTGGAACTTAGAGTACTCCATGAGAAAGCTTATTAAATGAAGAACTATTTATGTTTGGCACCCCTACAAATATGTTTCTTGATAAAAAATTATGTTTGAAAATTTAGCAAAAGTTTATCCTTTTTTAAAATTCTTCATATTGGTGGAATTAATAAACGTACTTTTGATAAGATTACAAATATTATTCTTATAGGAAATTTAATGCAGAATTCAAAAATGCTGTTAAAAATCGGAACAGATGCTCCAGTTATTGGAAAAATACCATTTTTGGTGATACATATTTTATCCTACGTAGGATGAAATATAATTTTTCGGGTTGCTGGACCACCCTGTACATATAATTTTCTCACCGTTCCTCTCATCCTCTTTTTGTCTCTTGCTCTCTGTTAAATCATGGTTTGTTGTTATAAGAAGAAAACTTTCTTAATAGCCTTCGTTTTGCTCGAGCCTACTTTCGGAAGTGCAAACTCGAGGGAAGATCCTTTTAAAACCAAAGCCTGTAAAGTCAAGCGTCGCTGTAGGGTAAAACATTCTCCGGACTTTATGATAGTACTACGCGGAGGAGGTTCCCATTAACTTATTATATCCCCTGTGATTACGTTCACATAAATTATTTCCATCCTTGCTTCAACATGAAATCCATCCTTCTTTTAACTTATGATATTGTCCAAGTTAAGGATCACATTAAATTACTATGCGTGTTTTACGTTGGCCGTATATTAGTTAATGGATTTTCCATGAACTACGTTCTTTCCGGGAGCAGGCTTCCTTTTGATTGACATTTTTCTCATTCATAGAAAATAAGGCATGTTTTTAGAAAATAGCATATAAATCAGATTTATGAATATTATATTATACATAAACAACAAAACTACAATATATGAAGNCTTCAACATGAAATCCATCCTTCTTTTAACTTATGATATTGTCCAAGTTAAGGATCACATTAAATTACTATGCGTGTTTTACGTTGGCCGTATATTAGTTATAATTGTGAAAAAATAGGAAAAAGTCGGTAGTGTGCTAAAAGTTGCTGCTAAAATTAAAAAAAAATCAATTTTTTATGTCCATCCCAAAAAGTAGAAAAATATTAATAGATGGAAAATAAAATATTTTGTCTAAACCAACAGACGGGATAATGACCTATCATTCTATCAGACCACCTATTAAGGTTATGATTATATAAAAAGATAAAACCTACTAACTAATACGTCGTAATGTGGATCTAAAGGTGTGTCTCGTCATCAAAAAAAAAAGCTCTGTATTTTTGTAAAAATGATTACTGGCATTAAAGTAATAACTGAAACAGTTTTGGAAAGATTTGACATTCATTCGGATTCGGCTTAATTATCGGTTGTAATAATTTGTCCGTTTGTCTCCCGTCAGACGTGATTTTTCTGCCCAATTTGCCTAAAAATAAAACCCGAAAAACCTAATACATGTGTTTTTCCACTTCTGTCAAATAGGTCAAATCTTCGTTTTTGAAAGTCCAGAAATTAACTGTAATTTCAGTTTTAAGTTGTTTACTTTTTGCAAACCTTTTTCGTGAACATCCCTATTCCTTATGTCAAAATTTCAACATACTAGTTGCTAATTACAAATATTTATCACGTTTTGTGCATATTTTTTGAAAAGAAAGATCAATCAGCTACAAATCACTACCTTGTCTAAAAATGATCATTTCCCTGTTGAAATTTATTAAATCAGTTATTAAACTGAATGTTATGTACATGTTCAAATTAATAAAAATAATTCAATCGCATTTAAATATATGTTTACACCTTAAATTTAGATACTACACTTAGAGAAAAAAAATACACGTGTATTCGTTTGTTTATTTGTCAAATAACCAGTTAGAAACATTATTACTTTATGAAAACGTATACTCAACAATAATAAGTTGTGGTTTACCTTTATAGAATGTTACTAATTCTTTTACATTCTGTATATTCAAACTTAAAAAAAAAAAAGTTCAATCTCATCATGTTTAGAGCCAACTTGTCGAGTGAGTTAAATGGTTGTTTAAATTGTTTTCTTTGATGAAATAATTTTTTTTCCTTAAAAGCAAACAGTAAAATACGAGTGTCCGTGTATCTATCACTAACTAGCGTAGTATTAGAAAATACGAATATTTTCTTTTTGCTGACCACCTACTTACCATGGTTAAATAAAAAAATTAATCCCAATATGGTTCCTTTATTCCCAATTGTAAAACAGGTCTTCCCGAATATATGAATCATTATCCTCTTCCTGCGGCATATACATCGGACTGAACATTAACCGAAAGTTGACTTGCAGTCCCCATATCGGACTTGAAATGTCAGAATCAATCTACAGACACAACACAACTAAAAAAACTGTTTGATATGCTAAACACATATACTACTGGGAACAGATCTAATCTAGTAAGTGAATACATTCAAAATCTCCAAAAACTTAACAACCTGATGATATCCTGGGTGCAGGATATAAAAGAATATTGTCTAATGAAAAGGCAGACAAACTGGCAAATGAAGGATCTGAAAGACCTATAAAAGCCTAAATCTTATTATTGGGAGGACAAAGACAGACGCAGAATTCTTCTTCTCAGAATGGATCCGAACATGAAAAAAGTAAAATTGGACCATTAGAGGTGATAGGAACAGCAAGCTTTTGATAAAGAACCCCCACCAAAAATGGCGAACTCATTGCTACAGGCTTACTCAGAGGAGTTATAGGCCTATATACCTGGCGTTGAAATCTGAGAAAACATCAACATAACATTGGCATATTCAATGATAAGAAAACCCTAAAGGAAAGGAATTGTACCAACGACTTCAATGACCTAACACTTCATAAGAGAAGGATCGAGTCCATTACACTGATCTAAGGAACTAGGAAAAGTACAATAAGCAAGATGGGTGAAGTGCTTGGGGAACATAAAACCCCAGCACCTAATCTCCATCATCATCAACTGCGCGCTTAAAATCATCTTGCAGGTTCATGGCACGAATCGATGGGTGACGCACAATCACTCTTAAACAAGCCAATTATGTTTTATGATATTACCTATTTTACATAAGTGATGCGGAATAATAATTTTTAAAATAACCTTGTCTAATAGTGCTCGTTGGCAAGTAGTATTTCTCGACCACCTATTTACTTCAACGGGATTTCACTACTCCTAATGGAAAACGTAGTTACTTGGGGCTCTACCTAGACAAACGTACTTGGAATACGCACAAGACTAAAATGTAACGAACTGAACACACGATCAAAACTTCTAGTGAATTACAAAACATTAATATACCTAGTGGTTCCCAAACCTATGTGGGCTTATGGTATCGAACTCAGGGGGACACCCAACAGTTGCAACTCCCAACGCATCCCAAGATTCCAATCAAAAGTCCTAAGAAAAATTGCTAACCTTCCTTACTATGTATCAAACATCACTCTACACCGAGACCTTAATATTCCATTATTTCCGGAAGTAGCGAAAAGCAATTACAAAAAATTCCATCAACCCCTTTCCCCCCATTACCATCCTAGATAATCCTCCTCGTCCACTGAGACGCCGATGGACATGTTATTCCCTAAATGACGAAGAAAATTGAAAAGTGGTTAGATTTATTTATTTTTTAAAGGAGGCTCAACACTGGGCGATTTATCCTCACATGATTTTTCATATCAATTTCATTCTTATAACACTTTTACGGTTGTAATTGTTTTACAGATGTAAAGAAAGAAAAAACTGATTTTTCAAGTTGTCGTTCGTTCAGCAGCATATGCGCCTTTCATCTGCAAATTAAAAAAAAAGGTTTATAATAAATAATGCCAAATATAAAGAAAGTGTACATTATCCTTAATGACCCGAAAAAAATTGCCAAATCAACGGCTAAAATACATGAATCTCCAAATAAGGATTTTAGGATTTAAATAGAACTGCAAAACATGTAACAATGATATACATATAATTATCAACTAATAACCTACTATTTAATTCTAAAAATGACTTCCTCCAGTTTGATAGTTGGAATTAGTCTGGAATGCCATGTCGGCACGCACACTTCGATGAAAACGTTTCTCCCATCAAGGTCCTTTCGAAAATTTAAAATAATGTGTTAATTAGTATTGTAATAAAATTTTCATATTTAAATATGAAATAGTTGGGGACCGCGGTAGCCGAGTGGTTAGCATGAGGGACTCTCACGCCGCGGTCGTGGGTTCGATTCCCACCGTCGCCTCTGGCCCTTTTTTCCCGATAACCCCCAATTTGAACACACAAGAATTCGTACTGGCTAATATGCAAGATCATAAGGCCAATAAATAATAAATAAATAAAAAATAAATAAATATGAAATAGTTAAACCTAAATTTTTTTATTAGTGCGGAAGTAGCGAAAAGGGAAAATTGCTCATGTAACGTTGTCACAATTTGTGAATTTGTTTTTTATAAATAAGATTTTTTCTTTCTTTCTCCAAAGTGATTAATTTATAATTAAAAAATGAATTGTAAGTACTTTGTACTAAGTATTAACATTAAAAATTGTCAACCGGATTATTTATTTTAACCAGTGAAAATATGAATATTAAATAAATTAAAACTTTTCGAGAATAAAAGCACGTTAAAAAAATTGAAAGTTATTTTAGCACATTGATAAAGTTTTCCGATTTCAAAGCCCGCCGAGCTTTCGATTAACGCAATCATCCCGCCGCTGATTTACAGGCCCGGCCCGATTTCGAGAGATGATCCCTGCTCAGTGACCCTTAGCAATTGGAATGGGATCCTTGAACGGCTAGGGCGTGGCTATGCAAACTCGACTCAAAGGAGAACGAGCCAAAGGTCAGTAGAGTAGGAAGCCGAACTTCGTTCTTCGCAATCAATAAACAAGTACAAATCTGGAACTTGAGAACTTAATCCTTCCCCGTTCGGCCCGCACCCGGCCCTCCGTAGCTAATTGATTAACTATCATCTTGCGTTTTTACGCTACGGTGATATTAATTATTTTTGACTGATATAACAGTTTCACGCCGCCATCTAGATTATTGAATAAATTTATATTTTTTTCCGATATTACTTTTTTCGACATGGGTTGCGTATCTTTGAACATTCTCAGTATGACTGATGAAAAATGAAAGTAGGTAATTTCACCATAATTTAGCTCCCATTGATATTCGTCTAATGCCGTTTTTAATTGCTGAAAGCTTTGTGCATAGGAAAGAATTTTACATAAATAAAGGGGACGACGAACTTTGTCAATAAACTCCTGCTTATCACCTTTGAATGAATTAACCCCTGGTATGGTATGGTATGGTATAAAGGACACAAGAAGCGGGGTTTGTGCACCCCAGGCATTGCAGTCTTTCAGCTTATTGTACCTTCCTAGTACCTTAGTTCAGTGCACTGGACTTAATCCTTCTCCTTAGAAATATCAGGTCATTGATTGTCACTACTGCAATTTGATTACCTAAGTTTTTCCCATATGTTAGGTTGAATCTCCATTGCTTCGCATTCGAAGATGATATGAGTAGCTGTTTCCTCCTCTTCATTACATAATCTGCAAATGGGATAATCGTTGTATATACCAATGTTGTGGAGATGTTTTCTCAGATGCCAGTGACCGGTAAGCAGTCCTACCACCCCTCTGAGTTTGGCCTTCACTAATTGCAACAAGGATTTTGCCAGTCTTGGTGAGGGTTGTTTCATCATAAGTTGACTACGTCTAGCACCGCTAGAGTTTATCCACTTCTCCTTTTGTTTTGTTTGGATCCATTCTGCGATGGAAGATTCTATATTTGATTTTGTTATCCCAAGTATAGGTTCGCGACATATGTGTAGTCTTTCAGATCCTCCTCTGGTCAGACTGTCTGCTTTCTCGTTACTAAAAATTCCTCTGTGCCCTGGCACCCAAGATATCATCAGGTTGTTGTGTTTCCCCAGGTTTTGGAGATTTTGGATGCATTCACTGACTAATTTTGGTGTGATTCTTTTACATGCTAATGTTTTAATGGCTGCTTAGCTATCAGATCTTATGACAATGTTTTGCCAGCGTTACATCTTTTAAAATTTTCCAGGGCACAGGCATGTATTTCTGCTTGAATGATCGAAGTGTACTTCCGTAATAAGTTGGATCGCTCATGTTTTGGGCTTGTTCAGAAAACGCCCGATCCGGTTCCTTTGTTTGTTTTGGGGCCATCAGTATTCCATATCATTGTATCTGATGCTCTCCTGTGTTCTTCCTCTCCTTTATTGTCCGTTGAGACTTGGTAGGAAGTTGTCGGGATCATATAGTCTCCATTTCTAATAATGGGTTTCTCAATTTGTTGATTATGGTTGTATGCCCGAATTGTTTAGTTCCTATCCAATTTAATTGTTTCTGGAGCCTATGTGAGCTTTTTCTAGCCTCTCCTTGTATAAATATTCTCAGTCGAGGTAGGTTTAGCAGACTTTCTAGTGCACTTGTAGGGGTTGTTATCATTACCCCTGCAATACATAGTTTGCTAGTCTTTGTATGCAACCTAATATTTGGGTAGCTGCTTTTTGTTGAACTTTGTTCCACCATTAACCCCTGGTCCTGTCAGCATTTTCGCTGCCACCACTCACTCGGTGCACTTTGAAAAATGAAAGGTAACGTGCAAATACCGAGACCCTTAACTTAAAATATACCACTCTTGCTTCTAAAACCGGGTTAATTAGTGCATGTACAGTGTTGATGTGATTGTTTTTACTCATCTGACATTGTCAATGGTTGTTAGCATCAGATTGATGGTGTATGTTTGTGTTTGTGTGGGTTGTATTTTTCTGTCGGCTTGTTGATGGATTAAGTCTAGGTTTATAAACTCCGAACTTGTCAGTTTCCCTCGAAACGTTCAAACTATACCTCATACTACAAGGTGCCGGGAAAAGAATAAACTTTAATCCATTTGATAGACCAAATAACTTCTTGCAATTAATTAATCTTTATGTAAGATATTGGTTGAAATAAAAAAGTCAGTGTCACGAGCGGGATTCGAACCCACGACCTTCGGCTAAATACCCCGCTGCTCTACCACTTGAGCTAACGTGACCTCGATCCACTCGGACATCAACTCCCCATCTCAACCCCACCTTATGAGTTTTCCCTTCTTTTGCCATTTTTAAATGTCGCAAAAAGATCTCTCTTCTAATCTACTGAAATAATATTCTCCTCCCAAATGTGGAGAAGGTGGAGTACTCGGACTGTACATTGACAAACGTTTGACGCGGAATCCTCACACATTACTGAAACAAAAAGAAATTAAGACACAACACAAGGCTCTTGCACGACATCTTGACAAACGTTCTGATGATGTATCTCTCAAAAATGAAAAACTGCATTTACAACACCATAGATAAGCCGATATGGACGGTCTGAAAGTATGCCCAACACGAATTTTACCTTCAGACGCAAACACACACAAAATTTATCAGAATGAAATTTCATTTCCAGCAACGTACCACTCCAAATACTAGTACTGAACGTAGACAAAAAGTTGACATGGAATCCGTATACTAGACTTTAAATGGACAGTAATAAAAACAGACAATAAAAGGACTGCATAGACATACGTTCAAAATTACTATTCAAAACAAAAAAATACTTAAACCGGTCCTTCTATATCAAATACAGATTTACATACTGGAATTGAACGGGATGGCTAAAACATTAAATCTTAATAGAACCTAATCCCTCTGGTCAAATCCTCCTCACGAACACCAATGATCCCGGGATGTCATTTGGGCACGGTATGGAGAGAGACTGGGTACGTTTAACCCCAGTTTTCCGTAAGGTGTAAAATCAAAAATGCTTTTTATCTACATCCTCCTAAAACAATAATGGTGACCCATTGTATCTTCCTCGGAGGCGGTGCTGGGACAGCTGCCACGGCAGTTGCACTCCGTTCTATCTTACAGTGATATATTGGTGCAGCCAACGCCGAAGGGTTTAGGCTAATAACAAAATAGGTAATAAAAAACACCGATGCTTCCCCCGAAGGTCCAGGGTTCGAATCCAGCGGCTTTGCATGCACGACATATTTACAAATGGGCTTTCTATCAAAAACTCCAATACCCCGAGGGTTCATACTACCTCGCAGTTAATTACTCTCGCAAAAAAGTAAATAAATAAAACCATCCAACGGATTCCAGCATGCAGTGGAAAATGCGTAATGTTGGCCGTCGATGGGAGGCGCACATTCCCTTAACTTTTGTTTTTATATTTGCAGGTAATGATGTTTTTGTAATTAAAATCACGGTTCGGAAAAAGCTTAACCGAATGCCATTGCTCGACTTATTGCAACCTGTTTGGTCTTTCACCTTTCACGACAAACATATCGACTAGAACAAAACACCTATATTTACCGAAAAGCAGAAATGTGTCTGATTGACATTAAAAACAAGGATCAAAACAGACAGATCAAAATACTGTTAAAATATGCTGACCTTCTTGATTACCCAAAAAGTAAGACGCAAGTGATTAGCGAATCGTGCTGTGGCCGAACTGGCTGGCACGTGATATAACGAGGTGCTTAATTGAAAGGGAGCACTAATCGCTCGAAAACGATTCTCTAAAAGAGGCAAAAGGAAATCGAGTAACGTTATCACGTCGTTTAAGGATTCACCTAGCACATCCTGGGATGCAACAATGCAGACTGGAAACTGTACCCCAGGTGCAAACATTGCGAATCTTCACGTAGCTCATAAAATTTCTTCATCCTATCTATATTTATTTATTGGCACGATGAACGACTTTATCCTGAAAGAAGTTAGTAAGAAGTCGAGTCGTGGCGCTAAATTTATACAGACTCCCTCTCGCTGCTCCGTCATGAATTTCGTTTATGACCCGCGGGATTCGCATATTTAATATACAAAGATCTCTGTATAGATGTCAGGTTCAATCTTTTAAGAAGATCAGAAATGGCGCCAAAGAAAGTTGATGAACGAGAGAGGTGATGCCATCGACAAATCAACATGTATGCGTCTGTTTCCCATTCTGCTGCTGAAATTAACAGTCACGCATATGTCCTGGATGGATATTATTTTTAATGTTGTTATTTTTATTCTAGATAATCAAGCGTAAAAATCAATGCTGGCAAAAACAATTTTACCATTATACTTTAATTTCCGTCTACAAAAAAGAAAATTCAGGGTAACCTCCAACGAAATTGTCTCGCCACCATGTAAAATTCCCGCTGGAGTCCCACAAGGTTCGGTTCTAGAGCCAACCTTGTTCAATACATTTATGAATGTACTCCCTAGGCTAAACTGTGAAATAGCTATGTATACTGATGATATAGCAATATACTGTTCATCGTGGAGCGTAAGTGCTATAACTAACAAATTGAACCGAAACCTCCAGAGGATCGTTAGGTTTTGCCACAGATGGAAACTCAGGTTAAACACAACAAAAACTGAGGCAATTCTATTCACAAAACGACAACCTTATTAAAAATTGGAAACACAGGAGGATCAAACGCATTTTACTATGAATGGTTTGTGTATTTATTTACTGTGATATTATTTACTAAATTATTTATTAAATTGTTCAATTTTACTTGTTTATATATGTATTTATTTATTTACCAAATTAGTAAATGTTTGACTATGTATTGTACAAGTCTATTCAATGATTTTAATTTATAATAATTAGTAATTATTTATTAACTTGCTTATTTATTAATTTATTTATGAATTTAGCTATTATTGAAGTAAATGTGTTGTTTATCATAGTTATCTATTGTACATAATTAGTCAATGATTTATAATTTATGTAATTATTTCTAACTTCCCTATTTATAAATGTATTCTTTCTGCAAGTGGTTTTAATAATAATTTTCACCACTGTTCTTATTTCTGTAGGCTAAATCAGCAAATATTAGCCACAAGGATGTGTGTNTGGTGTCCGAGTGGATCGAGGTCACGATAGCTCAAGTGGTAGAGCAGCGGCGTATCAAGCAGAAGATCGTGGGCTCGAATCCCGCTCGTGCCATTAACTTTTTTATCTCAACTATAAACCTTAATTAATTGTAATATATTAATTGGTCAAGCGGACCACGAAATTAGTGAACTTGTAAAAAGGTTGATAAAGGGAAGTATGCTATCAATACTCTGTTCCCTTTAATGTGTAGAGAATCTGGGATGAGCCCCCAAATTAAACTCATTATATATAAAACCATAGTTTAGACAGTGCTGTTATACGTCTGTCAGGTATGGAGCTAACACCAATATAAAGTGCCTACAAACTACTCAAAAGAAATTTTTAAGATTAATAACATCCTCTAAAAGAAGTGTTCGTATAAGCTATGTGCACGAAATTTTAAACATCCCATATATTAAGGATGATATCAAAACGACAACTGGCTCCTTTTGTTAACGTAGCACTGAGAGTACAAATATGACAGTAAAGAATAGGAAACTATAACTTCATTAAAAATTGGAAACACAGGAGGATCAAACACATTTTACTATGAATGGTTTGTGTATTTATTTACTGTGATATTATTTACTAAATTATTTATGAAATTGTTTAATTATACTTGATTATAAATGTATTTATTTATTTACCAAATTAGTAAATGTTTGACTATGTATTGTGCAAGTCTATTCAATGATTTTAATTTATAATAATTAGTAATTATTTATTAACTTGCTTATTTATTAATTTATTTATGAAATTAGTTACTATTGAAGTAAATGTGTTGTTTATCAAAGTTATCTATCGTACATAATTAGTCAATGATTTATAATTTATAATATATGTAATTATTTCTAACTTCCCTATTTATTAATGTATTCTTTCTGCAAGTGGTTTTAATAATAATTTTCACCACTGTTCTTATTTCTGTAGGCTAAATCAGCAAATATTAGCCACAAGGATGTGTGTCCTAGACATTTCCCCTTGTATTCAATTTTTACAAAATGTTTTTACAAAATTTCCATCATAAAAATTTGAATTTCTTGCGATTTAATAGAGTAATGATTTCTGTATCCGACTATTCATTTATTAGACTTAATAAATTATTAAACAACATTTTTAAATGTGTGGTGATTAGTGACCGTTAATCGATAATTATTCAGAAATCGTGAGATGCGGTCTGGTGTGATGTAGGTTTCAGAAAAACAGGGCCCTATCAACACGACACGCAAGAATGGCACAATTACACAGAACACAAACACTTTGAATGAGTAGAAATACTTTGATTGAATATAAAAAATATTTTTGCATTGTATAAATTCACTTTTTTCCACATCCTACATGTATTTTTAAATGTATACAATGTTTGTAAATCCTAGGCCCTGAAGATGATCTCATTAAAGATCGAAAGTTTGGCACAATAAAGAAAATGTTTTTCTGAAACCTACATGACATCAGACCGCATCTCACGATTTATGAATAATTAACATTTTTAAAAACAATTTACAATTAGATACTAACTGTTTACTACCAACGTCTAATCTTAATAAATCATAGTTATTTATACGTTAATTTTTTGTGCAAGTTTCATATCCCAAGTTCAGATTTAATAACCTTAACATTTCTATAAATGCAAATAGAACATAAATAATGGCCTATTAGAAGTATAACAAACCAATATAAATGTTGCCCCATGATTTCGCACGTGACATAAAACAGAACTTCCTGCTTTACTCACAAGTCATTTCTTTATTTGAATTAAATATGAATACTAAATGAGGCCTGTATGATTTAGTTGGTAAAGTAAAACACTTATGCTTTATTTATTACTTAATAAGGCATAACGGAGTGATTGATTATAAAGAACATGCTATTAAATATTGAAGTACACAGTTTTAAATTTGTTGTGCTAAAATTGAAAGAACCTTAAAATTAATCTTAGTGTGAGAAAAAATACGAATTACTTTTAAAAACGGTTTGTTGTTTAAATGCCAAAAGTTGTTTTATCAAATTAAGCCTGTAAGAGTGCCAATTTTGATATTTTTTACGGTGAAAATGTTTACATTTTTAATAATTAAACATTATATTTTTGTTAAAGGGTGGATTTACTTATTATTGCAGTTTTATTTCTTCTGTAAAATAAATGGCAAAGTTTAATAGATCATAAAAGAACGATTATTCTGGACTCGATCTGTCAACCCTGGGAGAACGCCCATGGTGGCCAGAGACGAATAAAATATAAGCCACCCCGGAAATGTGTGAACTTTACCTTACATTGAACTTATGTTAATTCGGACCGTGGTCAAGTACAGGTCAAGAGGCAGGAAAACAATCTTCCGCCAGGAAATCTCACATCAGCATATCTACGATCAAGACCTTTCGAGAGAGAGAGAGAGAGAGAGCAGGTTTGTCAATTTAGCCGATAAAAGTGGGCAATTTCACGACAATTCGGATCAAGGACTTCTGAATTCAGAATCAAGGGTCATTTTGAAAATGAAATTAATGGAAATTGGGTTTGATTGCAAGTTTATTTAGAATCTACGATGAGTTTTGAAACCTTGGATTATCAAAAATTGCTTCAGATAAAGAAAATGCACGGATTCCTTTGGTGTTTTTGATCTTCGGTTGGTTCAAAACATATAATTATTTTGACGGTTATTTACATTTCCTTTTTTGTTTGGTTACTGAAATGAATACCGTTCACTAATGGCGTGTTAGTGCCTTTCTCTAGTGGAGCCCTGTTTTTAACGTGTCGCCTAGCTACTTTATTTTTCTAAACCGCCTATAGCTCTATTCCTTGTTTTTTTTGTTTACAGGCCACAATTACCTTTTGACAATAGGTTTTGTTCTCAGGAGAAAGGTGTGATTCCAGTTTCCAAGAAATTTAACTTTTCCGACCTTTAACGGTTTCGAATGTTAAAAACGGAACAGGTTGAATGAATTAATCGAAAATGGATGAACTTATTGAAATATAGATCCTGCACACTGTAGCCAGTGTCTCGATTCGTCTATGAAAAAATCAAACCTGATCAACTCCATTTTTTCAATTGAATGGAACGTAGTTTGATTTTTAAAAAACACGCTTCGGGCGGATTTTTTACCCGGTGCAGTGACCTATCATTGCAAGAAATGCAGCTACCAGAATGCAAATTGAATCGTCAAGTTTACTGCCGACGTTTATACTCAGACGGTCCATTCGCTTCTTCTATGACGTATGGGTTCTCATGCCCTCTCGCACTTGCTATACAAGGCATCACCCGGGATAATCTTAATAAGCCTGACTTCGCCGGGGCAATTCAACTTCATAGTTTATACGGGCAGATACTAGGATCTTCTCTTTGCTCTCTCCTTATTAGGAGTCGGCGGGTATTTGGGGCGGAAGGGGGAAGTCAAAAGAATTCTGTATTGCAAAGCAGTCTTGTTGCTCCTCGGGAGGAAAGAATAAAACAAGCCAGTTTATGGCCAACCCACTGATTTTCATAGCACGAGGTAAAACAGCGCGAAGAGTTGTTTATTTAAAAGATCTATAAAACAAATGAAGATGGATAGCCTGGTGGAGCCTACTTGTAATAAAGAACCGATTAACATATAAACTTGCTGCTTAACAGCTCTTGTTTTATTGGGTTTTCAAAAAAAATGAACCTTCAAAGAAAACCAATAACTAAAACAAAAGCACAATATTTTAATTGTTTCACAATGTATTCACAAACGACTCGCCATCTGTCTATAATCATCCCTTCTCGACCACTTTCGACTAGTTTCTTTTACATCTTTCGCCTAGATGCTCCAGTAGTCTAAAAGGATCTTACATCATTAATTACCAATAGCGATTTTCTATTTAAGTATTAAGTCACAAAAACATTGAAACTCCCAACTTTTTGCCAAGCTTTCGTTGAATTTGTAAACATCTTCAGGGCATAATACGAAAAAACGTATAACTATAGTCGAATTGATAATTCACAATATTATCTACTTAGTGAATTAGTATTTCAATATCAGGTACATATGTAGATGTTTATAAATCCTTGATAATAAGTAAATAACATATAAAAACAACAATTACAATATCAAAAATAATAAAAAATAAATAAATTATTTTTCAACAATGTGGGTAATTCTCATAAATATTACTTAGACCCACTTATTGTCTGAATATAGGGTTATTCACGATGTTTGGAAGATGTTAACTCGTGTTAACTCGAATAGAGAATTGTCCAGTAAGATCGTGAACGCCCCCCTTCTTTTCTTAACATGTTAAACGTTAATTTTTCCGCAATGCTGCGCGTGGCGATTGGTAGAACCAAAAATAAAGCTATAACATTACTTGAAGGCTTGTTGTAGTTTGTTTTGGTTTTGCTTTGGGACAAATTCTAAGATGCCAGAAGTTAATAAAAAAGGAAAATTTGTCATTAAATATGCTAGGGGTATTCACGATCATTGTGTTAACCTTGTTAACCCTGTTATGTCCGGATGAATCGGGAAAACTATTGGCGTAGATTTATTTAGAAATCGTGAGATGCGGTCTGATGTGATGTCGGTTTCAGAGAAACATTTTCTTTATCGTACCAACGTTTCTATCTTTATTGATATCATCTTTAGGGCCTTGTGTGCCTGCATTTCAGCAAAAAAGTTCTCTGATTGAGAGCCGATGCGAGTTTCTTCTCATTGTTGGCGATGTCCTTCAGTATACTTTTCGCTTCGTGTCCATATGTAGTTGCAATTTGTACTGTATATATTTGTATATCTCACGATTTCTAAATAAATATCGATTAACGGTCACTAATCACCACACATTTCTACACGAGAAGAACGAAGAACATGGGATTCTATGAACAAATTAGACGTTAGGATACAAGTTAGATATGTTGGACGAATTGAAACGTGTCTTTGTAAGTAAATTTCGAGTGCATAGATAGCATTTTGAATGAAAGAGTGATTAAGCTCTATTCGAGCTAACACGAGTTAACATCTTACAAACATCGTGAATACCCCTATTGTCTTTCCAACAAACTTATACATCTCAACAAGAAAGAAAGAATCTTGGTAATTAAAACATCTTACAAACATTTTGAATACCCTTGCTATCCTATGCACTCGAAAAGTACTAAAAAATGACATGCTTCAATTCGTGCCGATGTACCTAATTTGTATCTTAATATCTACAACTTTAAAGGATAGGGGATGTATCTGCTATGAATGAGAGTGTAAAGACAGGTCAGAAATTAACGAAAGAAATGTATTGGTCTGATTTAATTAATTCGTATTTAAGAATAAAAATACGTGTAAACAAAAAACAGCTGTTAAATTCATGACTGCCATGTTAGGTACCAATGCCCTAACGGATAGCAAAGTGACTACATTTTCGACTTAATACCTAACATTGGCTCTGGCTTGTTAGTTCGAGCATTGTTAACTAATCGATTCTTAAAATTCTACGTCACCATTTTTCTGGATCTAACACGACGTAACAGAGTTAACCGGGTTAACACAAAGATTGTAAATATCCCTTAAGTATTTTAGTGTTTCACTCATTTTTAGATAATAAAATTCGAGTCTACTTGAAGTAAGATCCATTTTTTCTTAATGCTGAAATTTAATCTGCGGACGTGCAAACAGGACCTAACAGAGTTAACAGGGTTAACACAAAGATCGTCAATACTCCTTATAATTGAATATGATAAAAAATAAAATAAACGCCAGATACGATTTTTGTTTACACTGTATGATCAGTAATTGTTATTACCAATATTATCGTTGTTTACTTTCTCCGCTGGAAGATTATCATTTCCTAAGGTTGTCTGCTATTTTATTTTATTTACTAAATTGATCACAAAGTTGAGAGTTTTAATGTTTCTGAGACTTAATATCTGTTTATGACACATACAAATCTACACAAGATCTATCCAACTCTTAACAATAAGCAAATATCAATTTTTCTGAATTTAAGAATACTTCAAGGTCTTAGTTTTTACTTATTGTTGTTCATGTTTTAAAATCCCATCGACCCATCTCTTTTTTTCTAATTTGGCTTCTAGTTTTTCTAGCCGCTCAAAAAGTTGGGTCGTCCTGAAATTGTATTATCATTTCCAACATATTCCGCTTACCGTACGGTCGTTTGTTTCGGAATGTCTGTATGGGCTAATTCAGCCTAGATACTTGTATGCCGACATTAAAACTGTAGCAGAAGAAGTTTACATAAAGAGGTTGAAGAAAGGAAACATGTATGTTGGTTGATTAAATCCAACTTAAGCAGGTAAAATGAATGAAATTCTATTTTAGAAAAATGCAAGTAGGGAGTATAGGCGGTGATTTATTTGTATAAGGCCGATGAGAATGTTATTCCTAGAATAATGTTTTCTTAAGGAGAAGCAACGGGGTTTTATTGCGGTCTTGATTCGAAATGACCTAACCTCGTCGAATAAACCGTTTGCTACGAAATGGTAAAATTATTGCTCTTTAACCGGCCTTGCAATGTTTTATGTTTATCTGACATTTAAACAAAGCGGACGAGATTGCAGGCCACCATTAGGAAACCGGTGGCCGTTCATTTGAAATAATCATATCAGCCCTCATTAGCTGAATAATCGTAACCAATTAAAAGTGTTGAACCCGAATCGGAGCCTGGTACTGGAATTTCGGAACTGGTGAGTGCCCTTGACATTTGCCCCTGGATTGAGGGCAGTGGGATGCTCCCCGTACGTCAAGCATGTAAGCGCATAAGCACGGCCTCTCGACGCCCAAACGGCCCCATATATTCCAAGTCCCCAGTGAAAAACAACGCGCATATTTCAGGACGGCCCATGTTTTTCACATACGCGGGGGAATTCCTTTTCGACGAAAAGCATCGAAAAATATGAGGCCATGCTAATTTTGTTGCTAACAGTTATGTTACTGGCCCAGATTTAAAAGATACAACTTGTATAATTTGAAGTATAATCGTAAGAAATTAAAAATATTGCTCGTTAATCGCATAAACCACGAACAACTAATATAATAAAAAACATAAGATGCTTTCCAAAATTTTTTATATTAATGTAAAACCTTTAACATTTAATTGTATTTTATGTTAAATTGTTATGTGTAAATACTATGATAATACCACCCGCAGCCAGTTGACCTGCAACAGCAGAGTACTGCGTTGCATGATCTATGGAATGAAATTCTTTATGAAATTGGTGGCAACTTTATTAATATTAAGTCTAACAGGTGCATAGAGGTTTTAGCTAACAGATGACATTAGGGGTATTCACGATGTTGAAAGATGTTAACTTGTGTTAACTCGAACAGATAAATGTTCAATAAGATCGTGAATGCCCCCTTCTTTTCTTAGCACGTTAAACGTTAATTTTGAGGATTAGTAGAACCAAAAATAAAGCTATAACAGTCCTTGAAGGCTCGTTGTTCTTTGTTTTGGTTTTCTTTTGTGTTAAATTGTAAGAGGCCAGAAGTTAATAAAAAAGGAAAATTAAACGAATCTTTCTTTCAAAATGCTATTTATGCACTCGAAAAGTACTAACAAATGATACGCTTCAATGATGCCGACATAGTTAACTTGTATCCTAACGTCTAACAGCCTAGTACTTTATAGGCTAGGGGATGTATCTATTACGAATGAGAGTATAAGGAGAGGTCAGAAATTAACAAAAGAAATGTATTGGTCTGATTTAATTAACGCATATTTAAGAATAAAAATACGTGTAAACAAAAAACAACTGTAATTGGCCAATTAAATATTACGATTAATTAAGGTTTTTAGTTGAGATAAAAAAGTCAATGGCCTGAGCGGGATTCGAACCCACGATCTTCTGCTTGATACGCCGCTGCTCTACCACTTGAGCTATCGTGACCTCGATCCACTCGGACACCAACTTCCCATCTCAACCGCACCTTTTGAATTTTCCCTCCTTTTTGCCAGTTTTGCCTTTTTTATCTCAACTAAAAACCTTAATTAATTGTAATATATTAATTGCTCAAGCGGACCACGAAATTAGTGAATTTAATGATTAAAAATGAAGTATACTTCACTAAAGCTCTCCGTGGCCATTTCATTTGTAGTCGAGAATCCAACCCGATTACACGACAAATGAAAAATGGCAAAAAGGAGGGAAAATTCAAAAGGTGCGGTTGAAATGGGAAGTTGGTGTCCGAGTGGATCGAGGTCACGATAGCTCAAGTGATAGAGCAGGGGCGTATAAAGCAGAAGATCGTGGGTTCGAATCCCGCTCGTGCCATTGACTTTTTTGTCTCAACTAAAAACCTTAATTAATTGTAATATATTAATTGGTCAAGCGGACCACGAAATTAGTGAATCTAACGTCTAATATTGGCCCTGGCCTGTTAGGTCGAGCCATGTTAACTAACCGATTCTTACAAATCTACTTCATCATTTTTCTCGATCTAACAGGACCTAACAATGTTATCAGGGTTAACACAAAGATCGTGAATACCCCTATTATACAAGGTATTAATAAAAAAAGGTATTAAAAAAATTCTATACATAAACAAAATTATAGTATTTAATCATTTTATTTGGCTAGGTTTTAAAATCCTTTAATTAAATTTTCCTTCAGTAAAAACATAATAATTTCTAATAAATGTTAATGCAATTTGTAATAATATTAAAATAAAAATGCCAGGGGAAGTAAATACGACAAAATGGCAATATACCTATTTTTTTTAGCAGTTTGTATTACATAGTTGAGCCAATCACTTCTCGCAGTCCACGGGCAATTCCAGATTTTGTAATTTACCGACAGAACTCCAGAATGAACCCACCCGGGTGTTGGCAGTCCGGAGTTAGACCTCAGTCTTATCCGTTCAGCTACCTAAGTTGGGCTCCATCCAGGTGCTGTCAAAATTAGGTCATTTCAGCACGGAACCGTTCATACTCTCACACATTCTTAAATGTCTCGGACATTCTTTACTATTTACATACCATTCTCTCCGTTAGTGTGGTGGAGTACTCAATCATCCTCGATCAACCTCTACACTTTTCCCATAATTAACATAATTGAGTGTTCATTTGTACTCAATATTTTGAAATCAGCCCTCTCACACTACACATTCACGCTAATGAACTATCAACACTTGGTAAGAACAAAAAAACTGTCATTACTATATACAATCAAAACTACCCTGTTTTCTCCAAGAATCGGAACATGGGACCCAGATAATCGCTACCGTGTTCAAACACAATTAATATATTTGGGGAATCAGGGGCTCTTTATATGGAGCCAAGGAGTTGCATCTTTAGTTAGGTGGGACACACGGAACAACGTTTATCTGCATGCCGGACACATATAAAAGCTTGACTAAGAAAATTAATGGTTAATTTCTAACATTTTTATTTTATCTCTATCCTTCTTCTTTACAGCTAAGTAGCAAAGTTAATAAGTTAATCATAATTGTTCAACATATTATGAAAACGGATTAATTACGGTTTTTATTCTTAAGTTTCGTCCAAAATCTCTTGTATTTAGAAGAGGTTTTACAAATTTAAAAGTGATTTATTTTAAACATTGAACGGTTTTTGTACGACCACAAAAGAAAGCCGAAAGCCGACTGATGGAACATGTGTGATGTACATGCTGATGACACTAGGCGGAAGGAGTTTTCACCTCACAAAATTTATAATGCTGTTAAAAAGAAATTTCCTTTCAGAGATAATTCTTCTACACCTGCAATTGCAAATTGATATGTAGGACAGCCCTATTGAGCCATTATGAAGAATACAGCAGTCTGCTTTCTCTATGATTTCAGGTAAAATAATTGGACTAAAATCCAACATTACTGAATCACATTTTTCGAGTTTGTTGTTTCATTCCAAGTCTTTATTTTGATAGAAATATTTATAATGAAAAATTAATTTGTTTTACTTTGATAATTATTATCCTGGTTATAATTTCAGGATCTCAGATATGACCTCTAAGTTAAGTACAACGGAGCCTTAAAATAATTTTCCCTGGTCTTTGCAAATGTATGACTGCTTGAGTTGTTCTGGCTCTAATAGTTAACGAAAAGCTAAAAATAAATGTGTTAAAGAAAAAACTTGTGGAAAATATTTTAAATATTTATCAAATTCGGAGACGAAGTAGTTTTTATTATTTATTATTTAATCATTATGCATCAGCGTTTCCACAGTTGTTTTTAGGGGTTTCGCCTTCTAAATATTTTTTTTAAATCAATGATTCTAAAGAATCTTTTTTTTTTAATTCATAAGACGTTTTTGGGTTGTCTAAGAAATTAGAGAAATGAACAAATTATTATTGACTTTGGACTGAATTTTCATATGAGCTGAGACGTATATTGAAACCGAAGACTGGTTGTTATGATTCGTTGAACCGGAATATGAAGTATTCATGAATGAATGACGCAACTAATCGTTGGGCCTGAGGTCATCCTCATACGTCCATCCCCTTGGTATCTGGAAGCATCCGTCCCGGAATGGGCAAGTGCCACCTCCGCTTGATTAGGTCATGCCAATTTGTCATAAAGACGTCAATTCGGCATATAAAAAAGTTAAACGCTTGTATCGATTTTACTATGGTCGTCATGGTTAAAATTAGTCAGACAGTATTTCCAATAGGTGAGGGCCAATCTTGTTTTAGAAAATAATTTAAGGTTGTCATTACTTGACAAAATCTTTAAACTTATTTAGTATATAATTTTTGCTTAAATTGATTATTATGTTAAGGCTACAAGTTTTAAATGCTCATAGTGGCTTTTACCTGGTAACTTTTTCTTTTCTGGTGTTTTAAGAATATTGTACGTTCTTCTAATATAAAATCTTTTTCATAAGAAATTCAACTGGTTTCGAATTTATTTTAAATTTGATATATTTAATTGTTGGCTAATTTAATTATTGATTAACGAAACAAGACAATGTTATAATGTTAAGTACTTCTATTTTAATACAAATTCATGATTCCGATATGCCTATTTGCATTTATCGCTAAAAAATATATTAACATAATGACGAAAGTCAAGGTTGTAGTAAATACTTTTTACAGTAAGTATTGTACTATAAACAATTAAAAATTGAGATGAAAATATTTGTCATAGTTGGGATTCGAACCCACACAGGTCACAGTCGGCGTATCGGAGAATCCGAAGACCGTGAGTTTAAGCCCCATCCGTGACACATCTTATCACCCAATTTTTAATTGAAATGAACTTCTAAACATTCACCTCTTAAAAATTACACTTCCTAATTCCCCAAAACTTAATACCGAACAATGGGCCGATCTTTCCTTAATTTTCACTTCTGGTATCCTTCTAAATCCTAACATATATCTCACTGCATTTACAGACGATACAATTATCCTTTCAAAACCCAAACATAGCTGCATCCAACATCCAAGCCCATGTAAACGATATCCAACAACGGATCAAAAGAAAGAGAATAAAAATTAACCAAAATAAATGTATCCACATTTATCCTCCGCAGTATGAAATTTCGAAGCTTACTTTAATAACATACACCCTCTGGCTGAAGACGTAGTGACATACCTAGGCTTGTTTCTCGATAAAAGACTATCATAGAATCCCGACATTAGGCTGAAATTAGCAAACGTTATTAGCTTCAATACAAATCAAAATTTGCCGCCGAGAATCCAATCCGATTACACGACATTTGAAAAATGGCAAAAAGGTGGGGTTGAGATGGGATGTTGGTGTCCGAGTGGATCGAGGTCACGATAGCAGCGGCGTATCTAGCCGAAGATCGTGGGTTCGAATCCCGCTCGTGCCATTGACTTTTTTATCTCAACTAAAAACCTTAATTAATTATAGCAAATCAAAATTTTCGTTAACGAGCAACAGTTAATTTATAAGACTGTATTTCGACCTATCTGGACCTACGGATAGTGACGTGCGATAACAATCGATATGAGTGAGGTATCGATTATTTTCTTTCGAGTAATTTTGTTATGGAATATTGTCATTCGATACAAGCACTGTATCGAATACTTTTTATAGTATCGGAAAATATACACAAATAGGTTTTTCGTCGAGTGTTCTAGTAATATTGCATTGTTATTTACCGTTCGAAACTTACCTCTCATCAAACTGGAAATTTACTGCTAGAGCGCCTACTAGCGGCATATATTAACAAAATTAATGTGGATTTTTAATTGGTAACTCATAATTCTTTCCCGCGTCGCACCTCGCACTTTCAATTTCAGTAATTTCTTATAAAATGTTTTGATCTTCAAGTCCCTAAAATGTGTTCACCTTCCTTTTCGTAGGTAGATACTACTCATGTCTCCTCCCAAAAGTAAGAGGTTATTTTATTAAGAAAACTGAATCGTCGGCATCTTGTAACCTGTGGGGATACAATGGGAATACTCTTATCTTTTCAACATTTGAAAACCTGTTGATCAATTTTCTCAAAACTCGATAACGATAAAATTGAAATATCAATTATGTTGAAATGTGTTGGCAGCTTTTCCTACGAATTGTATGAAAAAATACTTTAAAAAATTTATTATTTGAACGCATGTGCGTATTTTAACCGAAGTTCATAATAGTAAGTTGATCATTTATGAATAAACGAAAAACTACTCATATGAGTAAGTACTCGTTAGTATCGATTAATTTTTGTCGATACATGAGTATTTCGAATATTTCGTTCAATACCAGTATCGAGTACTGGTATCGAATATTTTCGGGTATCGCACGTCACTACCTACGGAATAGAACTGTGGGGTGAACCAAAAGGGTTCAGTAATTGCAGTCAAAAATACTCCGTGATATCACCATTGCTCCTTACTACGTATCGTACCAAACCCTCCTTACCGACCTCCAAATTCCTTTTGTCAAAGAACTATTCATCCTTTACCGTTATATAAAATTCCATAACGTCATAAACACCCACTTTTCTGACAAATATGCTCCCTACGAAATCCTGACGGGTCAACCTGCCGTTCAAGACGACTGTGGTCAAAGAATCTACTTTATAACCACAAGGTTTAGGTCGTCATACGGTTCATTAATTTTACATGTACATTGTATAAAATGGCATAGCTTTTACTTCACTTTTTGACAAATTTAATATCCAATTGCACCACCAGGGTAAAAAATCCTTTAAAATTATACGTCAGGATGTATAAGGTCATATTTCAAATTTTGAAATTGAACTGGGCCTGAGGTTGCCTGTATAATTTTTATCCAAAATAAGGTACAAATTTGAAACGAGACTAAGAAATATTAATAACGTATTTTTGTTTTTTGATAGCGACATTGTTCCAAGAGACATTCAGTCGGGCCATCTAAAAAAATCTAAAAAGTACACCTTGTATAGTGTTTTATATAATGGATGGATGAATTTAACAGTTGTTGGAATGAGAGAGAGAGAAACAAAGAAGGATATCATATAGACAGATAATGGTGTGTCTTTATGTCCAGTTCTGTGTTGTGACAAAAACGTGTTATCCTCAAATCAGGTGTTCTCCTAATTGTGTGAAAGCAGGGACACGTTACATAATTGTGATACACGAGATCCAGAAGACGCGTATATAAAGCTACAGACGTCTAACTACTTTTGGGCAACTGCCAAGCCATGGACATAAAAGGTGTGATTGATTCGTCGACTGCGTCCAGCTACCCGATTTTTTCCTATCTTGAATATTTTAGATTCGCCGGGAAAAAATGCTCTAAAAAAGCGATAGGTCGGTTTCAATAAGGCCGCTGTCCAGGGGGCAGTGATTCGTATTGATTTATTTTCCTGGTTTCTCTTCTCAGTGTCAAGACTTCATATTATTTTTGAAATTTCACACCTTTCGCCCCGGATCTTGTCTACAGTTTAAAACTTAAGTGGATTTGCACACACGTCGCCCCTGGAGAGATTTTATGGAGCAATCCAACGATATATCCAATTAAACACGTAATTAAAAAAAAAAAACAAAAAAAAAACGAAGTTTGTTATTACTTTTGGCTGTAGACGATTGGGAAATCTCTGAGAGTACAAATAGACTTCATGACGCGCAATACCACCACTAATGAAGGTAACAAAGCTGTCATACATATCAATTATGGAATGGAATACTGAATGAAACGAGTAGATACTACTATAAAATGTATTTATTTCCAGGAATTAAGATTTGCTCTCATAATGCGAGTTTGACAAACAATGACAGAATGTAAATAAAATGCCAGCAAATTGTGTATGTTAGTTTTCGACTTACGTTTTTAAATAATTTGAAATTTTCTTTATCGCCAACTAATTTGTTTAAGTCTGGAGGCAAATTATTTTTAAGGGGTGATTTGAGCGGGTGATTTCTGTTATAAGGAGGACAATGTAACTGACTGTGATTTGTGTTATCATCGGTCGCACAGTTTGTGCACAGTGAATTGTCGTTTTTGTGGAATCGATAAAGATATTATTTCTATGTAAGGTCTTGGTTAATGTAAAAAAGTCAGTGTCACGAGCGAGATTCGAACCTACGACCTTCAGCTAAATACGCCGCCTCTCTACAGCCTAGTACGCACTGGGATTCTTTGAATCGATTCATGTTGCGGGGCAGAGTCAAGGCTGCGTAGATCCATTGTTTCGATGCAGCCCCGACTCTGCTCCGCGACAAAAAACCGTGTCCAGACCAAGATTCAGTTCACATTCATCAGTACCTGCGATGATCCCTTCTCTACTTTGCATTGCAGTAGTGCATCCAATCGGAAGTGAATTAAAAAATTCCCTAAAAGATGATTGGCTCGACAAACATTTCACGGCGGAATCAGCACGGGAAAAATCTTTTGGTCACGTTGAGATTAAATGATGGCGCAGGGTTCAGAAATTTTTTGAGGATGTTCCCGATGTTTATACAAGCACTATCAAAATCTTCAATATAACGCTCACTAGAACGTCAATTAAACAAATGAAGCAAGAGCGCTTGTTCCGATTCACGTCCGCACTGGCAAATGTTGAGCAACATTGAGTCAAAGAATCCTTCGGAGGGAATTTAAGAGTCCGAAAATGCTAGGCCGCAACACACAAGATTATCGCAACAATGAGCCCGCACTCAAGCTAGATGCAGCCGAGACTCTCCGGAGATTGAAAGATTCGATTCAAAGAATCCCAGTGCGTACTTACCACGTGAGATTTCGTGACTTCGATCTTCTAGGAGACCCACTCTCCATTTCAACCTACAACCGTTCGAATTTTCTTTTTTTTTGTCATTTTTATTATCAAATTCGAACGGTTTTAGGTTGAAATGGAGAGTTGGTCTCCGAGTGGATCGAAGTCAAGATAGCTAAAGTGGTAGAGTAGCGGCGTATTTAGCCGAAGTTCGTGTGTTCGAATCCCGCTCGTGACACCGAATTTTTTATCTCCACCAAGACCTTACATAAAGAATAATTAATTGCAAGAAGTAAATTGGTCAATTTTCCACTAAAACGTAAATGATAAAGAATAAAGATAATGAATGTTTACTTTAGTGAAGAAGCAAATTATTGGAATTAAGAAGGAGAGAAACAAAATTCGTTTCTTCAAGCTCTTTGCCATAACTTTAATATTTTTTACCATTTTAAAATCCGATTTCACCATTGTTTTCAGCGTAAAAATTCCTTTAAAATTATGTGTCGGAATGTACAGGGTCGTGTTAGAAATTTTGAAAAGTTGAACTGGGACTTTGGTACCCTGTATAATTTTTCTCCAAAGAAGTAAAAGTTTGAAACTAGTCTAATCAAATATTAAACAACTATTTTTTTGTTTTTGGACAGCGACATTGATTCAAGAAAAATTCAGCCGGGTCATCTAAAAAGGACACTACTCTGTATCGTGGTCAGCTGGTTGTCTATATATGAAAAATATTTCCGTGATTGTACATCTAAAAAGGAGTAGAATGCCGTAGACCTCATGGTTTTATCTCAAACCGTTCAAAAGTTTCGAATTTTTAATGTTTATTTAAGAAAAACACGTTTCTTTACATAAAACTTTTTTTTAATGGCGTCATTGGTTCAAAAGAAATTGAGCCGGGCCATCTTAAAAGAACACTGTATAAATGTCATATACGTTCTGTTATACAAACAGTTAATACCTAATTCGTCCATAGGGCAGAGTAGAATGCCGTAAACCTTATAGTTTTATCTCAATCTGAAAAGTTACGAACTTTTATTGTTTATTTAAGAAAAACACGTTTCTTTACATAAAACCCATTTGTTATGGCAACATTGGTTCAAAAGAAATTGAGACGGGCCATCTTAAAAGGACACTGTATATGTCATATTTTCTGTTATACAAATGTACATCCACAGAGCAGAGAAGCTGACAAACTCCCTACTTTTTGAGGAAAAACCCTTTAGTCTAACAAACATAAATAAAAGCATACAGACTGGCCTTTGTTGCAGTGAACGTTAATGTCCAGGAAACCGGACATAACACACTATCAACAAGAACGTCAGAATATAAAACAAAGTTGTGTTTATATTTCATTTCTTTACGAGAAATTTATGTTAGGTTAAGTCTGATACATAAGAAGCCCAGTTCAGTGAAAACGGGAGCGTAAGGACTCAAAATGACTGATCGAACGTTCATAAGATCATTTGCAAAATGGGCGGCCGTAGACGGAAAACAATCTGCCCAGGAATTAATCAGCCCAATTACGCGGGGCGAGACGCTGTGTTAAAAATGCGAAAGCGATTGAAAATAGGCAGGCGACTCTGATTGGAACCGATGGGCCGATTAACATTCAAATTAACAAATTGTCCGATTTCGTTTTGGTCCGACGAAACACGCCATTGGACGGCCTAGATTGACGGAGTCCAATCGCACTTCGGTGCCAACACTCGGACGATTCTGTATCAAAAGAGTTTCTCCGAATGTTGAAACTAACGACGCCGTTTCACTTTCGTTTCGATGAATTTTTAATTAGAACAAATCATACGTTTTTAATTGACCGCGGAAGATATGAAATTAATTTTTAACACTATAACACAACCAAGTTTAGGTTCATGCATAAACAAAGTCCAATAACTGATATTCTAATGACAATAAATTTGCCATGCCATAACTAAAAATCAATTATATATCAATCAATGCAGTTAGTTTTTAAACTATAATAATTCATAACAGATGTGGTTTTAAAGCTATGCTCAATTTAAGCATACGTTACTTATTTTTATAATTTGCCTAAAACACTACATTTCGATTGACACTAAACAATTGAGGAAATATTAAAAAGCAAACTTTCAGTTATTAGAAGTTAAAAAACAAACCACTATTGCTTAGTTGTCTACTGTCGACCGTAATATGAAAGTCCAATTTGTTGGAAATATTGCAATAACATATATATCCCAGAAGAAAGAAAAAATATTATATATATTTTATACATTTTGTAGGCGATATATTTAATCAGCTTTCCGTATCAAATCGGAGAGACTTAATGCAATATTTTCAAGCGATAAACATCGTGGCGGGATGAGATATGATGCGGTGCATAATTACAGGATCCCCCCTGCATCGGTGACATCGATTCACGCTGAGAAACTTAATTTCGGTGAAAATCTGGGTTAGAAAGCTAAGATCACCTGTCGATGGTTTAGGATGGTAGGCCTGATAAGTTTTATGCAACTTCCGATTGTCCGAAGACCTTAACATTTATCAGAATTCTCTAAACGATCCGCACGTGTTCCGGCTCAGAAAAATCCAGCAGAGTTAATTTATATTCTTTAATTAGTTCTTCAAGGAGTGAAGCTACTTTTCCTATGTGATTTTGTGCTGTTTTTTCATCATATATTTATGGCCACTATGAAAGGGTTTTGCGTTATTTAAAGTTCCAATTAATTATTCTTTTTANAGCATATAGGTTTATCAATCGGCCTGTGTAATATTTCTTACAATTATTTCCTTTTTGCTTATCTTTCTGTCTACCTACTAGGTACATGAACTATTACTATATTTCTCACTCAACACTGTTTTAACTACACTACTTCTATTCATCTCACTCACTCTTTATTCTCGTTCTCATTTTTGGCTATTTTTTCTCTTATATTTCTATCTTTCTTGTTACATCTTTACAACCTTTCTCACTAGAAAAATACAATTGTAATCCCTCACCCGTTCTCTTTCATTCTTTGTCCTTTTTCTCACTATCTCTGCACTTATCTATCTCACTATCACTCTCTCTCTCTCTCTCTCTCTCTCTCTCTCGTTTCCTTTTATTTATTTCTTACAATTCCTTCCTTTTTGTTTTCTTTCTATCTATTTATGTTATTACTATGTGCTATCGTTCTGACTCTACAACAACTCTATTCATCACACACACACACCCTTTATGCTTCTTTATCATTCTTACTATAATATTATTTTCTTCCTTTTTCTTACCCTTCTATCTTCTTTGTCACATGTTTAGTATAATTCTCACTTGAACAAGACGATTGTTTTCTCTGTCTTTATCGCCCTCACCTTCTTTTGCTCGCTTTCTCTCTCTCTCTCTCTCTCTCTCTCTCTCTCTCACACACACACACACACACACTCACTCTCTCTCTCTCACTCTCACCCTCACTCTCTCCCCCTCTCTCTTTCTGTCTCTCTCATCTCTCTCACAAATTCTCTACATGTACTTATCTATATATATTTACCTCTATCTCTATCTATTTATCTATCTGCCACATGCGCTCTTTATTCCTCTTTCTCATTTCCCTTTTTATTACATTTCTATTCCTTGCCATAGTTATAAAATATAATATATATAATTATACAGGGTGAATTGCTACTCGTGCTACAAACTTCTCCAGTAGATTCTTCACCCTAAAATGAACAAAAAAGTTCATATTGTCCATGGTCCGATTCTCAACCATTTCAGAGTAATTTCGCTTTTTATCGATTTTGAAAGATATCACGTCCTGGCGTCGGAAAATCGTGATATCTTTTAATCTAAACATTTCTCTTAAAATCTATAAGCACCGTTGAAATCCCCGTTAATTTTTAGAGAGAATCAAAATCATAATTCCATTGAAATTTTTTAATTTAATTTAATGCCCATTTAGTATGTAATGCTTAAGAAGTTTACAAACAGCTAGAAGGTCAAGGAAGAAAGACCCAAACGTTTTGCCACCTTCATCTTCTTATTGAAAAATTAACGGGGATTTCAACGGTGCTTATAGATTTTAAGAGAAATGTTTAGATTAAAAGATATCACGATTTTCCGACGCCAGGACGTGATATCTTTCAAAATCGATAAAAAGCGAAATTACTCTGAAATGGTTGAGAATCGGACCATGGTCAATATGAACTTTTTTGTTCATTTTAGGGTCAAGAATCTACTGGTGAAGTTTGTAGCACGAGTAGCAAGTCACTCTCAAACATTAGCAATCCTTGAACCACCATTTTTTCTCTTTTTGTCATCAACATCTTGGTCTCACAACCACTAAATAAGAAAATGACGAGTGCGTTGGAAGCGTTATTAAATCAGGTAGTTTTCCTCAAATTTGCTGCCTTCTGAGACTAAAATTAGAAACTCTGGATTACTTTATACACTTTCCGATTTACACAATTTTCCACTCTTTTTGTAGTTCTGGCTGAAATAAAACACAAAAAATTAGCCCAAACATTTTGCCACCGTCATCTTCTTATTGAAAAATTAACGGGAATTTCAACGGTGCTATTAGATTTTCAGAGAAATGTTTAGATTAAAAGATATCACGATTTTCCGACGCCAGGACGTGATATCTTTCAAAATCGATAAAAAGCGAAATTACTCTGAAATGGTTGAGAATCGGACCATGGACAATATGAACTTTTTTGTTCATTTTAGGGTGAAGAATCTACTGGAGAAGTTTGTAGCACGAGTAGCAATTCACCCTGTATATATAATATATATAGCATAATGTACTTTTGTTTTTATTGATATATTTTCTACTGTACCATTCTTTTATTTATACTCACTTTCTTCCTTTTTTTTAATTTACATATTTTCTACATTCACACTCTATTAGATGCCCTTCTCTTCTCGGCTTCTTTATTTCTGGTGTTTTAACTATTTATACTGCCTTCCAAATATTTATCTATCATATTCTTTTCAAAATTTTCACTAATTTTAAATTACCAATGTGTTAGTTATTCCGGAAAAATTATACTAAATAAAATCAATTGTTGTGTAAGGCAAATATTTATTATTTCGAAACATGGTCTCTAAATCGGGATGGTGGCTGGGGCTTGGAGATATGCACATTAAAATAATAATTCGTAATTTCTTTCCGTAATCCAATTAAGAGGGCATGATGATCAGATTACAGGATGTCGTGGATCATCCTACCAGAATTACCAACCTCAAGGAGTGGTACATAAAATTTGAATATGAAATTGACAGATATTATCAAATTAGCTAGCTAATTTTTGTTTAATTGTTAAAGATCATAATCGAAACTACATAAGTTTAATTTTTCAATTGAACTCTGTATTGCTTCTCACATTAGATTGTGGTTTGGATTGGTTTAGATTTTTGCGCTTTTTACCTCATTAGATGATGGGGTTGAATTTTCTCTCAACTCTCCAGAAAAAAGTACCAGTCAAAATCTTCAAATTCATCGAATTTCCATCAGTAAATAACCTGCTTCCCCTTCGAAGGTGACACTTTTTGCTTAATTTTAAACAAGCTATCTAAAAATTTACATATTTTATTATAGTGCAAAAAAATATATAGACGTACTGTTAATAAGTATCACCAAAGTTTGAATTTTATTTCTTTTATGTTTGCAGATGACGTGACTTAAGTAAAACATAAATTGTGATTACGAGACATTGGAGGTATTTCAAAGGTTGTTCGAAACTCGTGATCTCCAGGACTCGTCTTAGCTTTAACTAACTTATCTTCTTTTGTTATGTCCAAAGAACGGCATTAACTCCCCCGCCAATAACGGTCGTCTCCCATTAAGCATAAATATTTCAGAACGAGAAAATAGACCCTTTTCGTGAGATCACGTTCAACACTAAAACATTGTCCCTGGCAGATATGCTTCGGCAAGACTTTGTATAATAAGTTCAAACCCGGCAGGTCCGGTCACGGCTACTTTCGTACGAACAGCGGGCCGTCTGTTTCCAAAATTGTCGCGAAACCCGCCCGGTCAACATTGTTATGCGCCTCTGGCTCCTTGAAATTGCAGGGAGTAGAAACGTGTATTTTTATCGCGTTATAACCGGTCGTAATGGTCGATGTCGGTTATGGGGGCACTAATGGACTGTACAGTACCACGAGGATGCCCCGGGGCTGATCGCAGTTTTGCCGCCCAAGATTCGGTCACGGCATCTCATCTGCCGTTGCCCCGCGCACGCCCACGGACTTTCGCGATTTTACGGTGAATCCATCGAGGGGTAATAACTAACAATTGAAGGGGGAGGAATTTGACTTGTCTTCCGATCAGACGTGCAACAATCTTAAAAGCCAAAGAACTGATTTAATGTATTAATGTCAGCAATCATTCAAAACTTGGGAAATGATCGGGTATGAAACTCAGGTCTGGGGTGGCATGTATTTTACTGAAATTGCGCCATTTCTTCATTTTCCTCAGTCATATACCTTCAAACCGACTTATTACCTATACTTAACTGAATAATGCCACTTTATACAAATAATTAGTTATCATATTCTCATTTCTTTAAGAAAGGAAAAATATCAGATTTTGAAATAACAAAGGAAACCTTCAAATGAGTACAACTGTAAATCATATTTCCATTCCCTATATTTCTAAAATTATTTCTGGAATGTTGTGCGTAGATTCAATCTCCTATATTAATCGTAGAACCAGAAATGGTTGTGGCTCTATTATTCTGTGCTAAGTACGTAAAAAAGAAAACCATCAAGTCTGAGTAAGCAGTATGTTATAGGACGAAAATTGTACCCTCAGTTCATAAAAAACTTATTAGAATCCACCAATAGACATCATTTTCATTAGTGTACATGTATTGAGACCGACTTAGTGCCACATTAGTTTTGAAATTTCAGAGGAAAACTATCAGAAATAAAAATAATAAAGAAAAATTACGGATGTTATCATGAACTACGAAAAGAAACTGAACAAAACTACGTTTTACATACTTCTCAAGCTAGGTCATTTACAACATTTCCAAATAAATGATTAACCAATATAACCTATTTTTATGATGTAGGAATATTTATTTATTTATACTTACAAAAATATATAAAATCACACAGGTCTAAACTACTCAACAATGAATAGGGATATTGTAAATTTTGTAGTATTTACTTTCGCTAAGCATTGTACTTTTATTTATATTACAAATGACATTAAAATTTATTAGAATTTATTTTTTTTTTACTGAAAGAAAATTTAATTAAGGGGTTTCAAAAAATATCAAAATAAGGTTTTAATTACATAATTTTTTATTCGACACAATATTTTATTTTACCAAATTAATACCATGTATAATGTCTTATGTTAGCTAAAAATTCTGTGCACCTGTTAGGCACACTGTTAATAAGGTTGTCACTAATTTCATAAGAAATTTCGTTCCATAGATGTTGCTAGGCTGCACTCAGTAATTGCAGGTCAATTGGGTGCGGATGGTTATCTAAAAGCCTTCTCTGCAAACGGATCCCATATGTGCTCAATGGGATTAAGGTCTGGAGTCAATGGTGGAAGAGGCAGACGGAAAATTACCAGGTTTTCTAAACATTGATGAACAACTCTGCCACTATGAGGTCTGGCATTGTGATTCAGAAATCGAAAATCCCTGCCAATGAGATCCATGGTTTAGGGATATATTCCTTGATAATTTCTTGAACATAACTGACAGAAAAAAGTTTGCTTCAACAATATAGAGGCAGTTCGTCCTCCAGTGTCCCGATCATTACACTTCCTCCTCCAAACTGCACGAACTGGGGCACTGTACGCATCCCCTGTTCTCAGAAGACTCTTCGGCGCCCGGTATTACTGTACAGACAGAAACAAAACACTATGGGTTCTGTCTTGCAGCAATGATAATATTTCTCTCCTCCCGTAGCGTCGTAATGCGCTGAGATCCATTACTAGAACTTCTTTGTTATTTCTAGTCTTTTGAAATCGGGCTAAAGACCAGGAGACCATGCTCGGAGAAACGCCAACTTCCCCTGCAATATCCACTTGCCGGTGGCCTCGATGGTCATTGGTTATTCTTTCTGTAATATTGCGTACTTCTAGTTCAAGATGATGTCTTTTCATGGTTAAAGAGAAAACAGTAGGGTTAAAAGGGAGAAAAGGTGTCTGTTTACAAAATAAATATATTCTACATATATAATTAAAAATAACAGATTTAGAATAAATTACAAATATCCCTATTCATTTTTGAACAGTTTAGTATAATGGTTCGGTAGAAAGAGAGAGAGAGAGAGAGAGAGAGAGAGAGAGAGAGAGAGAGAGAGAGTGAGAAAGTGAGTGAGAGGAGTGGGGAAGAGAGAGAAAAAGAGAGAGATAGAGAGGGAGAGAGAGAGTGAGAGAGAAAGGGGAGTAAGGGAGAAAGAGAGGAGAATAAGGGTAAAAAAGAGATTGAGAGAGGCAGAGAGACAAAGACAAAGAGAAAGAAAGAGTAACTGAAAGAGAGAGGCAAGAAATAATAATAAACATTATTTGCAAAGGATAAATTCAATAATTTTGAGCAAATTTGATTGCCTTCATTTATGATTTTAAGTAGAAGGGAGTATTTTAAATTATTCATTTTGCATTGAGGAAAATTGAAAGTTGGTCGAATTTCTAAAGTGTGTGCTTGTGGAATCAAAAGTACTGTTTTCCATACTTTAAATTGAACGTGTAGAAAAGTGCTGTTAAAAAATCACTGCCGTGACAAAACTACACTACAATCATTAAAATTTACAGCTGAGAACGATAAAACTATGGTTTTTATGACGACCATGTATTGTGTAATTTAAAGCCACGGTGCTATCTGATATCTTTTTAACGCAACAGCCTTTCGGTTTGAGCTCTTGTGTTATTTTATGGCTTTTCAGTGTGAGCTATTTTATTTTATATCTATTTAATCTAGTCCATAAAATCACTAAACAAGTGATTTTAATTATTTTTTATCTAGTTTTATTGGTGACTATACCTAACCTCTGAGTTACTTTCAATAGCAATTAACATTGAACAAGTAATTATTTTTTATTGGATTATATTCTCACTCAACGTTACCATATTATTGCCGTGCTAAATTCCATGTAATATTTTATTAATAAATTCAAGAAGGGGAATATTTTTTATAGAAAGTTTTCGATTAAAAGGTTAGCCATAACTTAACGACCCATTATTCAATCAGTTTGAATACTACTTAGTTACAAAGATTCAAGCCTGATAGACGATACAACCATGTATATTTACAAAAAATAAAAATACTCAATAATAATCATAAATTCAAGTAATCAATGGGAGTAAAATGAAGAGGTTGGGTTTGGTGGATGTTGAGTATGGCAATTTCATAAGTTGGAGGCACGGATGAGGAAGGATCGAATGATTGTATTTATGCTTAGATGTATAGAGGTCAGAAGGGTGGACGCAAATTTGAAAGGAGCTTATAGAGGATTTGAAAGTGTGAATATTATATTTATGTAGGGAGAGTAATGGGAAAACAATATTGCTTGGTGTAATAACGGTACCGGTAGTGTGGACTTGGGGACCGAAAGAGAAAACGTACATCGTTTAAGCTTACCTTTAAGACGTCTGTGCCTTTTGTGTTTTGCCGCTCCTAAGCCATATCTGGCTCTTTGCAGCTTGCTTACCTTTAAGCCGGGAACACACCCGATGGCACGCCATACGACGCTACCCGATTTTACCCGATGCCTTGCCACGTTTTGATAGGGTGTACACATCTGCCCGACGCAAGCACACGCCGCGTACAATCACACAGCGTATATCACAATAATCAGCATCACGCTCGCAACGCCTCTCTTGTTCTTAATGCACTATTTTGAGCAAAACCTTGTAATAAATTGTTAGTTAAATTTTATGAGCACAACCATGTTATAAATTGTTTTTAAAACTTAATTGTTTTCAGTAAAGTTATTCCTAACTTCACTAGTTTTCGTGGTCCGCTTGACCAATTAAAGGAGGGAAAATTCAAAAGGTGTGGTTAAGATGGGAAGTTAGTGCCTGAGTGGATCGAAATCACGATAGCTCAAGTGGTAGAGTAGCGGCTTATTGAGCCGAAGGTCGTGGGTTCGAATCCCGCTCGTGACACTGACTTTTTTTATCTCAACTAAAAACCTTAATTAATCGAATGTTATTCCTAATCTTCATAATAAACTAATGTTTATAAAAACTCATAAGTTTTTGATCTCGTTTAATTTGGCTTATATTAAAATGTTGTTATTATTATAACGACAAAATTACATGTACATAGTTTGAAATAAATTAAAAAATATATGAGTGTCCTGTTTTGACGCTACTCGACGAAAATGGCGTAATTGTATGAGCAAAACCATGAAATAAATTGTTAGTTAAGTTTTAAGAGCAAAACCGTGTAATAAATTGTTACTTAAATTCTTTATATAAAGAGTTTTGTTATTCTGGAGTTTTGATCAATTTTCAACTAAACTATTAAAATTAATTTTTTAATAAAAACTAATGAATTTTTGATCTCAGTTAATTTGGTTTACATTAATATAAATATGTTGTAGTTAATATAACGACAATAATACATGTAGTTTGAATAAAAATATGAGTGTCCGGTTCTTTTGTCTTCGAATGTACTCGATTCTACCCGACGAAAATCTGGACAGTGGGGATCGCAGAGCGTCGGGTAGGTTAGCGTGGCATAGCATCGGGCAGATGTGCACGGGGATAATACAACCTTATGGAAAATTCACTAATTTCGTGGTCCGCTTAACCAATTAATATATTACAAGTAATTAAGGTTTTTAGTTGAGATAAAAAAGTCAATGGCCCGAGCGGGATTCTAACCCACGATCTTCGGTTAGATACGCCGCTGCTCTACCACTTGAGCTATCGTGACTTCGATCCCCTCGGACTCTAACTTTCCATCTCAACCCCACGTTTTGAATGTTCCCTCCTTTTTGCCATTTTTCAATTATGGAAAATCGGAGTTTCGATTTGCGTCGGGTAGCATCGGGTAGCGTCGCATGGCGTAGCATCGGGTAAGTGTGTACCCGGGTTTAAGCTCTCCAGTATTTCCCCCGTACACCACATATCGTGACTCAAAATACAGGAGAATAAGGAGAAAAATTGGAAGTATACGCGTACCAAAGCGGACGAAGTGCTGGCCTGACTGAGCTGATTGAGTATGGGAAACCTGTGGCGGGAAATCTTGGAGATTTTTGGTCTTCCAGGACAAGGTCAAATCAAGGGTATTCCACAGTTTTTTGATGGTTGTACACTAGTTTGTGTTATTATAAAGAATAAAAGGTAAGGAATGGAATTGAATCAAACATTAGCCTGGGATTTGTCTATATTCAATTTAAGGCTATTTTAAGCGGCCATATTATTCTACACACACATTACATTGCTGTGTGTCTATTGAACAACAAGCATGTTGAACAGTTTATTTTTTTTAAGGAACGAAGGATATTTCAGTCCAAAATTGACTTTTTCAGTCGATGTTAAACACGTACATTCATCATCATCATCATTAACATATTAAAAGCTACCTCTTAAAACGTCGTTTAGCTTGACTGACTACTGAAAACTACTTGTTCCGGATAAATCTGACCTGATGTATGCCATTAAGTTTCAGGTTATTTAAACAAACTGCAAAGCACTTCAACGTCCGTTGTATTTAATGCCCTTTGGATTATCGCTTAAAGGCTTTAATTTTCTTTGGCTTAACCTCGGCATTTTGAGATATACACCGCTATTTTCTGCTTGATAGGACGAAACTGACAGAGGTGATTTCCTTTACGGTCGTAAATGGCAAAACGTCTTAATTTATCGGCTTTGCTGTCATATTAAACATGATTACATCATAGACAATAATATAATTCCTCCTCATGACGTTGGGACAATTAATTCATCAACATATTTTGTGATATATTCATTGTGTCTTACATAGTGAATTGTTAAATTCATTAGATTTCGTGGTCCGATTGACCAAATAACATCTTTCAATTAATTAATTTTTATGTAATGTATTGGTTTGTATAAAAAAGTCAGGGTCACAGCGGGATTCGAACCCACGACCTTCGGCTAAATACGCCGGTGCTCTACCACTTGAGCTATCGTGACTTCGATCCACTCGGACACCAACTTCCCGCCTCAATCGTACCTTTTGAATTTTCCAATTTGAAAAATGGCAAAAAGGAGGGAAAATTCGAAAGGTGGGTTGAGATGGGAGGTTGGTGTCCGAGTGGATCGAAGTCACGATAGCTCAAGTGGTAGAGCAGCGGGGTATTAGCCGAAGGTCGTGGGTTCGAATCCCGCTCGTGACACTGTCTTTTTTTATCTCAACCAATACCTTACATAAATATTAATTAATTGAAAGAATAGTGAATTATGTTTAATACTTGTTAGTAAATCACACGTATAAATAAATTTTGTGGATATCAATATGCGCCGAATGGATTAACGTTTCATATCAAAAACATTGGAGGCATGAAGCTTCTGCGGGTCTTCGTTGGGAAAGAGGGGTACGAAGGGACAGGAGCTGGACCTGTCACCTACACCCTACACCCCACACCTTACCACTCTTCCTACTTCAATCCCAATTCTATCTCACAATCCAACCTCTATCTAAGGTGTTATGCTACCCGTGCCGATAGATTGATGGTAATGGGTAACTGTGCCAATAACGGAGCTTCAACGGTACGAGGTGCCCTCTTGAGTAAGCGAACTTACAGACTCCTCCGGTGTGGATCTTTAGACCCTCATACTCGTGGGAATAAACTGGATATACCAAAACAAAAAACTCTTAGAAAACCTACATTTACTGTTAACACAAGCTAAGTAAACAAAAATTTCAGAAATATAAATAATAAATCAAACCTGTTTGTTCTAAAAATCGGAACAGGGGATTGCTTCTCGGAACAAGGAGTACCATTCAATAAGGTGGGACACATTGAGCAACCGTTCCCTACAATGGGGAAGCATACGACTTTACCCTTAAAGTGTGTCTCCGTGTGTCAACCTGGCATGGCGCTATCCTTAATCGGGTGAGGATGACCCTTCTTCTAAGAGTCGGAATCTCCGAGTGTCACCTATTGACAAAGTTGTTGATACGTTAGAGCTTCTCTGTCGACTTTCTTTTAATCATGCTTTTATTCCATTTTTAGCTTCAGAGGGCCTTATCATCACGGTGTTGGTAGCCTCGCGCCTTTCCGTTACCCACCAGACTCAAATGTCCAGGTACGCGGACAGCATCCACCTTTTTCCAAGACACTCCAGTTCGTGGTTTATCTCAAACTATATTTAAAATTATTATCTGAATTTGTTTTGTTTTTCCTTTAATGAAGAATTGTGTATTGGTAATGTTTCTTTTGTTTTATGGGATTTTATCATTGACTTTTTAACTCTTTTGAGGAAAATAATATTAAATAAAAAGGATTTTAAAGGCATTAAGAAATAGTTATTATGCATTGTTTTCACTTTGAACAAAACATAAAAAAATTAAAAATCGCTATTACATTAGATTGAATATGCAAACCGGATGGATGATTGGGTAAAATCTTAAGGGTGAAAATAAAACCAATTAAAATCAGAGCGGAAGTTGTCGACAGCTACATGCCAGATTTAATATATAAAAATAATATAGATCAATTAAAAAAATAATCGCTTTGTAAAAAAAATGGATTCTATTTTAACAATATCGTAGGCCATTTGGTGCGGATCGCCCGCGGACAAATTATGTCGGATATGTGCATAAACACCCCTAAATCATAAGGGGTTCGGCTGTGTTACATGATGGGAGAAAACAGCCCATCAATCACTACGTTTCCAAATTAATTGGGACATGCTCTCTAATCCATTTCTTCGTGTTTCATACATATTTATGAGAATTGAATCATTATTTCCCCCGCCACTTATTTGGTCCTGCCTGAGGGCCAATTAAAACGAAATCTTTTCAAAGCGCAGACCCGATCTTCAGGAGAGTTTGCTCAATCCGGGTAATTCGTGTAATTATTTGTATAATCGCCCGGCTTTAGGCCTAATCCGTTGCCAAACTTTATTCTGGCCTTGGTATTTAGCAATCGGAAAAAATGTCCATTAGCTTTCAAAATCCGTTTGATGGATTAATTGCCTTGTTGACTCAATTATAAATTTATCTAGAAAGGGTATTAACGGTTTCAATCTAGCTGTGTCGGTAGTTAGGCTCAAATGATTTATTGCATTGTTACACTACTTTTTAAATAAAAATGAGCGTTTTTTTTCTTAATGATCTACTATTAATTTCTAACCAGCCGCCTTTCCCCTCATAACCTTTACAGTAGATGTCACTACGTTAAAAAATACGAGGCGTAATCTACAGGTTCCGAGGATAAAGAATTATTACTGTTTCACACGTGGCAGTCAATATAATATAGACAATATAAGTCAATATAAAATACTTTCCTTAAACCAATCTACAAGCTTTACTATGCAGGGTGTAACAGGGTTAAATGTCAATACTGCCATGGATTCAGTAAATAAAATCTAGTTCAGTACCACCAGAACGATGTTTCTATCTTGACCCTTTCCTGAGACATTAACATGTGATTGACGTCTAAATCAAATTTTTTTTAACATAAAATCGTAAATTCTCAACTTTAGCGAGATTAAAATATAAATCTGACCTTTATTTCGAAATTTACATTACATTTTCCACAACAACATTTCTATTGAAAAATTCGCGCTTACTATCACACAGTAGTTTATCAAAGAAAAACAAATAGCAAAACCCATGTTTTTTTAGAAATACTCAATTGTGGCTCCTGCAATGACTTAACCATCAAAATTTTCGATGATTCACCAAAGTTGACTTATTTTTTCAGTATTCAGTGACATACTTACTTTTACATTTTTTAGAACTTTTCTTAGTGAAATACTCTTTGCAAGGTTGAAAAACGTGATATGAAAACATTTATTATTGGTAATAAAACTTAGATACATTCTTCTCGTGCCATGGCCAGCGAGGAGCGCTGATTTGACCCCGACCATCTTGGGTTCGAACCAAAATTGAGTATTTCCAAAAAAAAGGGGGTTTTGTCATTTGTTATAATTTGAACAGCTACTGTGTATTCGGAAGCGCAAATTTTGTCGTTGTTCTGTTGAAATGTTGTTATTTTGTAGAAAATTTAATTTAGTTTGCGAATTAAATGTCAGATTTGTATTTTAATCACGCTAAAGTTGAGAAATTAAGATTTTATATAAAAATCTGATTTTAGACTACAATCACAAAAATATTAGCATTTTAAAAACGATAGAAACCTGGTTCTGGTGGCACTGAAGTACGTTTTATTTAGAGAATCCACCAGGGCAGTATTGACATTTAACCCTGAAACACCCTGTACAGTAGGGGTTTAATGAAAACAAAATTCTATGAGCCAGCATCATTGGCTATCTTCCAGCGAGCTCGATCTCACAGTACGAATCTTCCGGGTGGCTATCCTACAATTCCTGCAACGCAATTCAATTATTACACGCAAGAATTTTCCTTCAAACAAATTGGGTCGAAGTAATCCGACATAGACATCTGGCCTATATAGTGGGTGCAGCAGGATTTCGATATCATGAAACCTTTTCCTTGGTCCGAACATAAGTCTTCTGTGATCTTTATGTTGTCGGATCGGAACATCTTTTCAATTAACAAAAACTGAGCTGGCGGGTATTGTATATAACTCTTTCCACCAGAGTTCAGAGTTCTTAGAACATCCAAGTAAAACCATTTTAATGATGAAATACAAATTTCTTTTGAAATTTTCCAAAATATTCCTTTTTTATTACATTTATAAGCGTGTATAAGTAATATATTAATTACATTCCTATCAAACGACTATTTCAAAATTCGCGAGGCCATTCGGATTCGGATAAGGATTCAGAATAGCAGGGGTGTTTGACTAGGGGTTGGGCATAAGGATACAGGGTTTTGCAAGTAAGCCTAATTAACATTAAAAAATGAATGTGAAAATCTTTAGGTATAAATCTAATATCAGATATGCTTCTAAAACATTTCAAAAAGTTGGTCATTTTGAAACTAACGGTATTATTTAACACCCCACATTGCCTGATAGGTACTGGAGTACTTTTGATTATACAAATGGATAATATGAAATCTGTTTTACCTTTATTTTAACAATTGAGTATTGAAACAAGTATTTTTCGTTTGGTTTAAAAATTTAAAAAATATTTGTGAAATTAGGTTTTAGAGTAAATCATTCTTGGCCAAGGAGAGGAGACCCTTCGCAATTAATACGCCGATAAAACCATAGACAAATTGAACAGTAAAAGAGTGCTTACAAAATATAATCATGGCCAATTTGCTCCTAAATAATGTTTTTGCAATTAAAACTACTTGGTTAACTGCAAATAAATATATATTCTATCAAAGGTCTAAGGAAACGACGTTTCAAGGTTTTTCCGATATAATTTTATTTTGTAATTTTTTGTCTAATGAACTGCAGAACGTGTTTAATAAATAAAAACTTGTTACAAATATTGAGGAAGTTAATTAATTTATTTGAAAATACATGTTGTTACTTATCTTCAAACTAGAATTCTAAAATCAAAGATTTATGATATAGTTGTTTTAAAATAAATTTACCGTCGTCTAAATCATAAAATCGTATGTAAAGAAACGGAAAAACAAGTTTGAATGGAATTCAAAGCCTACGTCATATGAAAAATTGTGAATGCCAAATATGTTTCCTATTTCATATTTCTTTAATTAACATCGTAAGTTATGTCAAGTTCGTCTAACTTGTGTGCGTTTTATAATTATTGAAGAAATTACTTCCTTACAGTAAGTATAGAAGATAGATACATAGTCCATCCGGTGTATACATAGGCATGTTAAAAAATTTCTTAATTCAAAATTGAGATTATATTTCCACACCGTCATATATTTACATCCAAAAAAAAAAGTTTTAAATACAAATATATTATATATATTTTTTTAATAATAAATTTATTGGATGACATTTGGATCAGGATTTTTTATAAGTCTAAATTTGCAAATATATGTACATTATACATACATATACAGTTAGCCCACCACTTCTCGCAGGCCCCGGTATTTCTTACTCTTAATTTACAGTAAGTTACAGGCTGGTGTTGGCAGTCCTGCGTCAGACCTCGGTCTTATCCGTCCATCCACCGTGGTTTTGCTCCGGGTGCTGTCAACAGCTAGGACAGTTCAGCACCAAACGCATGCAGTACCTAAATTCAAACTCATTTACACTCTCACTCATACTTAGGTACATTCTTTCTTTACATATCGTTTACTCAATTAGGCTGATGGAGTACTAGATATTCCTCTATCGTTCTCTACACAAATGGTATAAGGAGGTTCGAAGGAAACCCAATATTCCACTAATGACCCTCTCACATTATATGTTCATGCTAATAAATAAAATCACTCGCTAGAGACACTAAACTATCATTGCTATACTGAGAGGCATAAAAAGTGGCTACCCTCACATGCCGAGGAGTTGAAATCTTCAATTAGGTGGGACACATCGACTAACCATTCTCTACATGCCCGATGCTTCCCGACACAAATCCAAAGTCCATTTTTCCTTAAGATTGTATTACCCCGTGCCCATCTTCCCGATGCTATGCTTTGTGCTACGTAATTTTTTTTAAATAAAGTTATTCCGGTGTTTTGATAAATTTTCTGCCTAACCATAGTAATTAAATAATTTTTATAAAAACTCGGTAATAAACCTCGGTTAATTTGGTTTATATTATAATAGGTATGTTGTAATTAATATAACGGCAATAATACATGTAGTTTGAATAAAAATATGACTGTCCTGTTCTTTTGTTTTCGACTGTACTCGATTCTACCCGACGAAAATCTGGACAGTGGGGATCGCAGAGGGTAGAGTAGGTTAGCATTGCATAGCACCCGGCAGATGTGCACGGGGGTAGTACAATCTTATGGAAAATTTGACTTTGGATTTCCGTCGGGTAGCGTCGCATGGCTTTGCATCGGGTTCCCGGCTTTAACATGTCAGGCCTTTGTCGTGACAATTCTTCCATTTATGTAATTGTAAATCTCACTTTAAAAAAAAAAAACAGAGAATAGCATTGGACTTAATAAACATCACTGTTTAAGGCCCATTGACGTTTCGGAAAGTTCGGAAAGAGATAGGGGCACAAAGTAGAAGCCGATCTACCATACAGTCTTTTCTTATGTATGAATGTAGCTCTTTTTATATTGACAACAAGACTGCATCATATAAATCATAACTCCTCCCAATACTATTTATTTCAATACAATAATTTTTTTCCAGGCCAACTCGACTCATCCTGATAAAAATTGTACAAGATGAAAATTAAATGCAAAAAACCAGAAATCCCACTTTACTGAAAATTCCAAAGGCGGTTGATCGATGATTAAGACCTGTATCAAAAGGTCGAGAGATTGCGAATCCCTGAACTTTGAAATTTACAACACAATCGAAGAAACCGGGTAAGAGCTCTTAAGCGATTTTTCAGACAGAATTGATTGCCCCCTTTTTTTGTTTCTTTCTATTTACTATTGGGAAATATTGTTTTATAGCTTAGAAGAATTGTAAATTCAAATTTCTGCCTCTTGCTGAAAATTAAACAGCATAACTTCCAGTGTGTCCGTAACTGTTTCGAAACTTACATCCTGTAAATTGGAGCAATCCAAATCATTTGGGTCAAATCTCAAAACATAATTATACAAACAAATCAAAATTTGACAAACAGCAATGAATTTATTACTGAAAAGTCATAGTTTATATTACGATTTGTTAAGACCGCTCAAGATTGTTTTAAAAATTTTCATCTGAAAAGTGAAAGTGTTAATGTTCATTTTGTAGTAGGCACACTAAAATTCAATAATTTTTATTTCATTTGATATTTATCATCGATCATGCTGATGTTTTAAGAACGATATATATTTGGTTAGTACGTTTTGGGTACCAATCATACAGCAAAGGTGCTACAAGCATGCGCCATCTTTTCACACCATTCGATCAAGCCCCTCCTGATCACACCCCCATGAGGGTGGACATATGATGAGACTTCACAAAATCCAAATGGTGTCGGATACCCATGGCTTTTGAACAGAAACATTGACTTTAAGGTTAGGTTATTAAGGTTCGTTTTCCACAATCACCATCTTTTTTATATGTGAACTGCCTTGTTAACAGTATTTAAATATTTAGCATGTGCATATTTTATGTTTATCGATCTTTTATCAAAGATTATTTTGTGTAAACACATCGTGAAGTGGTCGTCTTGATGATCAAAGGTGATTCCATTATCATTTCACGCCTTACATAGTTACATCTCTAGCTGAATCTTTACTACAAAACGTACCAATAAAACAAACTGAATAATATATATATATTTAGTTTAAAATTTTGAAAATGTTAACGTTAAACTGAACTAAAACAGATTCTTCCAAGTATGATCGTTTAACATTTTTTAAAACATTCTCAAGCTATCTTAGATCTCATAGCATATCACAATGCAGAGATTAAAAATTTCTGTAGTTTACGATTGTGCCATCCAAGTATGATAACACCATATTCAAGTAAATGTAAAATGGCAAGTGCACTCATCTTTAACAACTGTAGAATTACAGGTATACGTCCATTATTATGAATTAAAATTTATACAAGTCTTGGGCTTTGCTGAGCGTTTAATTACAGCGCAGACCAATAACCAATAATGTTTTAGAACGGGGAGAGATGGGAGGTTTTGATCAGTCTGCTATAAGACATTTATCAATTGTAAAGCGTTTAGTCTAAATTAGTCCTTCCTCAGTACTAAAATATATGTTCATATATAAAATAAAACAGAAACAGTCATCGGCCAATACAAAAAAAGGCTAATTCCTGTCATGCAGAAGGGCGTAATTACAAACTACTTGTTAGGTGTCGCGCGCGGATTAGTAAAAAAAAACATGAGCTTTGGCGGGATTCGAACCCCGAACAGCTACCTGGCAAATACGAGCGGATGCCATACCCACTGCTGTTCCCAAAATCATCTGTCAATGAATAAGAGTATTTCGAGACTATTATTTATTACTTCAAAATTATGTCATCAAAAACTACGCGAATACTTACTTATTCATTGACTGATGATGGTTTGTGCTGTATTTGATCACAACTCTGAACATAACCCATTCTAAAAAGGAAAATTTACTAGTAAATAATATCAACATTATAAACCATAGATCAAAATACTAAACTGCTTCATTCAATGATTTATTAAACTAAAACCTTTTTTTACTGGAGGTGCTCTGCTTTTACGCTGGACACACAATCTCGAAACATTTCTCAAAACGTTTCTCCACTGTTTTGGCCTAGGTTTTTTCGTTCTAGCGTTCTGAAAAGGCCTTTCCAACGAACTTTCTTATTTCATGAACTACTGACATGAGTTAATCACAATTCGCACTTACTTACTTGGTATACTGCAACAGTACAGTGTGCAACTAAAAGCAATGCTCCTTTTAAGTACACATTTTCCAGGTAGTACCTGCGACATCTCCCTAGAAAATGTGAGAGCAGATAATCCCAAGAATGATAATTGGAAGAAAGCAGCTGAAATAATCACAGAGAAGAAAATCCTCTGGGTGATTAACACTTTCAACCCGTACAAAGCACCAGGAACGGATGGAATCTTTCCAATCCTGCTACAGAAAGGAATGGATATAATTACTCCAACATTGCTTCGATTATATAGAAGTAGTTTAGCACTAGGTTACATACCACAGACATAGAGTAGGGCAAGGGTGGTTTTTATACAAAAAGTTGGGAAAAAAGACCCTACATCACCTACATCCTACAGACCAATCAGCTTAACATCCTTTCTATTAAATGCCCTTGAAAAGCTGATAGACAACTATATAAGAACGACAGCACTGGTAAACAAGCCTCTCCATTACTGGCAGCATGCATACAGAGCAGGAAGATTAATCCCTAAACTGCACTGTACCAACTTACCAGTGACCTAAAGGAAACACTGGAAACAAAGGAAATATCAATCTGCGCGTTCCTCGATATTGAGGGAGCTTTCGACAATGCATCTCATGCATCAATGGAAGCCTCTCTGAGGAAAAAACACGTAGACCAAACCTCATCTAGATGGATTGGAGAACTGCTAAGAACCAGAATAGCTGAAAGAAAAGTAGGAACAGACACTATAGAAGTTAGCACAACAAAAGGATGTCCTCAAGGAGGGATATTATAACCTCTTCTATGGAGCCTAACAGTTGATGAACTGCTCGAAACCCTGGATCGCTCAGGAATAAAATGTCAGGGATATGCGGATGACATAGTCTTGACAGCCAGGGGAAAATTCGAGGAAACCTTCTGCGATATAATCCAAAAGGGACTGCAAATCACAGAAAAATGGTGTAAAAGCGCAGGCTTAGGGATCAATCCAAACAAAACAACTATAGTCACTTTTACAACAATATGCCCATGTAGTGTTGGGGTTTTCATGCCAGTGACTGGTATTAATAGTACTGGCCGTTTATCACTCCCTTCTTGTCCTGTAGCAATTTTCCTGTTTTGGAGAGGGTTCGTCCTTATATCTGTTTGATTTGTGAGGATCCACTGAGATGGAAAATTATATGTTATTATATCTCACTTAAAGTGTCTGGACCTAGTTAGTCTTGCAGAACCACCTCTCGACTGTTTCTATGCTTATACTTTTCACGAAATTCCTTTGTGTTTTGCCTCTCAATATATTGGTGTTTCCCCAGATCAGGCTGCTTTGGGTTATTTATTAAGGCTGCTTGACTGTTTGATTTATGACGATTTTTTTGTCAGTGTACAACTTTAAACATTTTCTATAGTCCAAATATTGATTAAATATTGATAGCAGTATTTACGATTAAAAGACCGAGGGGTTCATCCCAATATCAAATTTAGTGTTATTTTATCATTTATTCATTTTTTCAAACAGGAATTCTTTAATTTATTAAACATAAAAAAGTTGGTTTAAAAAAGAAAAAGAAACAGAAGAACAAAAGTGAAATAAAGACTAGAACACCTTTGAACAAAAATTACAAAACTGATCAGCAACACCTCTTAATAGAATTAGCAATAAAAGTGCAAGACGCAATGTAACTTCGTGGTTTTAATTACTCAATAATGACTATTATCTACCTACGTTGTTGTTTTAATGTAAACTTTTACTTGTAAAATTTTGTATATTTAATTTTGAGGAAGATAAATATTACAACGCAAACAGATATTTTCTTTGAGGTTAAGTGGTACTAAAAACTGGATAAGGAAAATCTAGTCTTTTACAAAACCGATGAGTATTATGTAAATAATCATTGTGCATGCCTAAAATTATATACATTTTCAATAATTTGGTTAAAAATCAATCTAGCGATCTGAAAACGGCGTCCTTTTATGGTCTGAAACTCATTATACCCAATTATTGGCCGGAAATTTTTCGAAAGGGATAATTTTCGGGGCGTTGTGTATTTGGATTGCATCGGCGGGTCGGACGTGATCCACTCCGGGCTACCGAGTTTCTCCCCACATGCGTTGAAAAATGGAAATCAAACTTCAAAAACGGTACCAGATTCGATTAATGACAGGGGATGTGCCAATCGGTTCGATCCCAGCCTGGCACGTACATCCTTGTGCACCGTGGGGCATTTTCATTCCACGTCCTTGCCATTACATCCATTACTCCGTCCGTGGAAAATCCGTAATTTTCATTGCTTCGGCCGGTTATTCCTTGCACATACATTTTTTTAATGTACGAATTAGGTACGTTTCCCGATATAGCGGCGAACCCGGATTAACATTGATCCATTTGATAAAACAAAGCCGTAAGAGTTCCCACTCTCTCTGTTTCACACTCCCTCTCACTCAACTCTCTCAATCTCTCTCACTCACTCAATCATTTATTACAAATCTCTAAAGCTATTCAACTATCTATCTACCTATCTTCTCTTTATCTTTCTTTCTCTTTCTTTCTCTTTCTTTTTCTGCCTTTATCGTGTTCTACCTTTTTATGTGTTCTCTCTCTACCTCTCACCCTTTCAATCATTTTCCTTCTCTTTCTGTATACACACACACACACACACACACTCTCTCTCTCTCTCTCTCTCACTCACTCACTCACTCACTCACCACATACCTCTATTTCTATCCATCTATATTTTCTGTACCTTTTTCCTATATCTTTTTCTTCCTTTCTCGTGTTCTGACTTTTTAATTCATTTCTCTTTTCCTCTCTCCCTTTCAATCATTCTCTCATCTCTCTCTCTCTCTCTCTCTCTCTCTCTCTCTCTCTCACTCACTCACTCACTCACTCACCACATACCTCTATTTCTATCCATCTATCTTCTCTGTACCTTTTTCCTATATCTTTTTCTTCCTTTTTCGTGTTCTGACTTTTTAATTCATTTCTCTTTTCCTCTCTCCCTTTCAATCATTCTCTCCTCTCTCTCTCTTTCTCTCTCTCTCTCTCTGTCACATACTCTCTCTCTCCCTCTCTTTCTCTCACCCACTCACTCACTCACCACACTTACCTCATACCTCTACCACTTTTCTGTCCATCTATTTATCTTCTCTGTATCTTTTTCTGCCTTTCTCGTGTTCTGACTTTTTACTCGATTTCTCTGTTACTCTCTCGCCCTTTCAATCACTCTCTCTCACACTCTATCTCACTCACTTACTATTTACTACCTATCTCTGAACCTATCTATTTATCTATCTTTTCTTTACCTTTTTTCTATCACTTTTTCTGCCTTTCTCGTGTTCTGAATTTTTAATTCATTTCTCTTTTCCTCTCTCCCTATCAATCACTCCCTCTCTCTCACACACACTCACTCTCTCTCTTACTCACTCACTCATTTACTACATATCTCTAAATCTATCCATCTATTTATATATCTTTGTTTTCTTTACTTTTTTCTATCGCTTTTTCTGCCTTTCTCGAGTTCTGAATTTTTAATTCATTTCTCTTTTCCTCTCTCCCTTTCAATCACTCTCTCTCTCTTTCTCTCTCTCACTCACTCACTCACTTGTCACTTACTACATATCTCTAAACCTATCCATCTATTTATCTATCTTTCTTTTCTTTACCTTTGTCTATCGCTTTTTCTGCCTTTCTCGAGTTCTGATTTTTTAATTCATTTCTCTTTTCAGTCATTCTCTCTCTCTCTCTCCCCCTCTCTCAACCTCCCTATCTCTCATCTCTCTCTCTCTCTCTCTCTCTCTCTCTCTCTCTCTCTCTCTCTCTCTCTCTTTCTCTCTGTATGTCTCTCTCTCTCTCTCTCTCTCTGCATGTCTCTCTCTCTGTCTGTATGTCTCTCTCTCTCTCTCTCTCTCTCTCTCTCTCTCTCTCTCTCTCTCTCTCCCTAATTTTCTATATCCTATCTCTCTATTTATTTACAAAGTCATTTTTACAGTTATTTCCCTCGTGACTCTAGTGGTTATTGCAGTATCGTACTGGTATTTAACATACTGGCACTTCTGGGTTCGATTCCCAGCATATGCCCAGGGGATGTTTTTGAGAATGATTTCATTGGAAAATTGCAAAGAGGTTCTGATCCATCTTTCTATATGAAAATTTGGCTTATATCCAATTTGCTATTTTGAGTATTTATTCTCCGGATTATTCATTAAATATCTGCGAATTTATAAATGAAACCGCCAGATAGCAAAACAACATTGATAATGGCGAATTGTTCAAACGCTCATCAACTAGCAGATCTCGCTAAAAATTGCCAATGTAAAATGGTTGATCTTATGGTTTAAAAGTTATGTTTTACTAGATAAAATTGAAAAACTGTATTAGTGTGTGATGAACAGAAAAGACTTGTCATATACCTTGTGACGTGCAGATAGAGGTAACAGGTAGGGCAAATAAATATTTTATTTAATCTACCCAAAATTATGGGTTGAGTGTCGACTATTTTATTTTGACGAATGAAACTATTAAAAGCCAAATGTCGTGTGCTTGGCCACGCCAATAGTAGAGGACAGGAATGCGGCATCTAAATTACGTAAAGTTTACCCAACATGGCCAACTAATAATTATCTCTCGCATTATCACCCTACAATGTAAATATCCCCACATTAGAGTTAAATAACAGTCCAGATTCAACAATAATCAGCCCCATGCCGATTAAACGCTCCCCCAGTTCATTTGTCAAAACTACGTCGTTATAATTTTAAAAACAGAACAAAAAGAAAGGACTGCAAAGTGGCTAAGGATCCCGCATCCGTCCTTTTGCAACCGTTATTATGTACCACCAACAGAGCGGAAAATACTTCTTGTAAAAATATTTTTAAAAAATCCATTTAACAATGAACGGCATGCATACAAATATAAAACATTGTAAGTTATGTCGCTTATTTTTAAACAGACATCTCACATTATTAATGCCTGTTTACTTATCAGAATATTTCACTTCATCTTATGAAATTATTCAAATTTTGACAACATCAGATAAAAATGAGTATATGAAAAATAATGATTTAATCGGCCTGCTTGTCGACATCATTAACTACAAGGGAAGGGTGATAAACAGGTCGGCGGCTGTCTCCGTTTAATTGGAATCCCTGCTACTGCTCGCCTACATTTGATATTTGACGGATTTTCTAAGGCCACTCGGATCGAACCAGTCCTGAGCTGTTTATTGCCGACAATATATTCTGCAGGTGTACCAACTCTCTTTGAGCGATGATACTGATTATTTTGGAGTTGGGCACTAGATGACAGTATTTTATCCGATGAAATCATGCTCAGTACATATATAAAAGAAAGAACGATAAGTTAGCGGATTTGGATTTAATAATAAAATAATTCCTAAAAAATCTCCCACGAAATTGACTGTATTACTTAGAAGTTTTATTTAACAAAATATTTTTATTTAAATCTTTTTCGATTGTTTGGTCTATCTTCGCTACGGTCGTACTGCACAAAAGTGAAGAAAAGAAATAACGCAGCAAAGTACAGAGGGATTGTGTTGGCCAACTCTCTCCTTAAAATATTTATCCAAATATTGTTTAATTGGTTGCTCCTGAAGTGGGAGTCAAAAATATCTATAATACCAAAATGTAAAATGGGTTTCTTTCTGGTCGCGATTGCGTAGATAATATTTTATACTTTATTCTGTAATCCAAATTTACTTGCGCCTACCAGAAGGCGCATGTAAGGCATTTTTCGATTTACAGAGAGCATTTGATTCCATCGGTCAGAAAAGTCTATGGACGTAACTGAATTCATTGGGTATAATGGCAAAATACATTCGACCTCTGAATAATCTTTATTGTTCTTAATTGAAAAGTACGATGTTTTCTAAACACTGATGAACAACTCTGCCTTTGTGAGGTGTGGAATTGTCAGTCCAGAAATCTAAAATCCCTTCTAACGAGATCCCTGATTTGAGGGATGTATTACTCGATAATTTCTTGAAAATAATGGACTGCGGTGAGGTTGTCTTTAACAATATGGAGTCCAGAGTGAATCGCAGCCCAGGCCATTACACCGCTTCCTTCAAACTGTACTGAAGCATGAAGTCGTGCATTTTCTTAAGGAATTTCTCTCCTAGAATTTTCTACGCTGCACTCAGTTGTTGCAGGTCAACTGGCTGCGAATGGTTATATAAAAGCTTTCTCTGCAAACGCATCCCATATGTGCTCAATGGGATTAAGGTCTGGAGTCAATGGTGGAAGTGGCAGACGGAAAATTACCAGGTTTTCTAAACATTGATGCACAACTCTTCTCTATGAGGTCTGGTATTATCATTCAGAAATCGAAAATCCCTGCCAATGAGATTTGAAGAATGTATTCCTCGAAAACTTCTTAGACATAACGGACAGCAGAGAGGTTGCCTTCAACAATATGGAGACCAATTCGTCTAAATCTCAGACCAGACCATATCACCGCTCCCTCAAACTGCACTGAAGGGTGCACGAATTTGGGCATTGTACGCACTTCCTATTCTCGGTAGACTCTTCGGTGCGTCCTACCTCTATACAGATTGAAACGCGATTCACAGTCAATGTAACAACATTCCAATTGGTGTTCACTTCTAGGCGCTCGCTACACCATATTCTCTTGAGTTCCGGCGGGTCGTTTCAAAGTGGCTTACGATGTGAGGCCAACGTCCCAATTACTAATCTTTTGTGCTGATAACGGCCTCGCAAAAACATTTTGTATTCCATTTAGAAATTTTTTGGCGCGCACTATGGAAAGGGTTCTTGAGCAATGAAGGAAAGGGTTCTTGAGGGGACATCTTGAGCAATGACAATATTTCTATCCTCCCTCAGCGTCATAATGCGCCGAGATCCACCTCCAGGCCACCTATGGCACTTATGCACTTCCAGTCTCTCGTAATCGGGCTAAAGCCCGGAAGAACACGCCCTGAGAAACACCAACTGCCTCTGCGATATCCAATTGCCGGTGACCTCGATGACTCATTCTGACAATAATTTTGCCAAATTGTGGTTCAAGATGATGTCTTTCCCTGGCTAAAGAAGTACAACTGGATTAAAACTGAAAAAAGACGAAAAAAGGTGTTTGTTTACAAAATGAATAATCTTTTCTTATGCTTTCTATTTTTTTACAAAAGAATTATTAGTAAATATGGTGATTAACAGTTGTTTGTTGTTGGTATCCATTTACATTTTTTTTTCATCTAACTATTAAGAATATATCGGTTAATATAATTAAATTTAATAGAATTAGAATAAATTACAAACAACCTCATTAATTTTTGTGGGGTTTAATAGTGTTCTAGACTCTCAAAGTCGCAACCAAGTAACGCAATGAAACTTTACTGAGTAAGTTAAAAAATTATTTATTGAATTGGGTTCGGAAAAGTTAAGGTTACAGCAATGCCATCATCATTTAGGCATTCTAAAAAAAAATTATCATTAGAGCAGGACTTAATCAGATTCTACAATTTTTATCACAATCGCGCTAGTCTAGTTTATATTAAGTTGCCATTAAAGGAGAAATTCCCCAATATTACCTGTTAATTAATATTATTAAACAGGCAAATGATAATGTGCAATAATCAACAAAGTTTGGTGTTACATTATTGTTGCCAATGAGAAATGCATAGTTTCTAGTTTGAATTCGGATAAGATCTATTTCAGATGTTAATATACACTATATTTTAGTTATATTTTTTCTAGGTAGGTCTTGAGTAAATCAGAAGAGACACTAGGTAGATGACACGTTGTTTATAGATAAGACCAAAACGACACGATGATCAGGTCTATAATGTACATGCAACAAAAAACTTATATTATAAACACTTCTGTATAAAGGAATAAACATAAAACAGCAAAATCTAACTGGCACTCTCAACACGACACGCAAGAATGGCACAATTACACAGAAGACAAACACTTTGATTGAATATAAAAAATATATTTTGCATTGTATAAATTCACTTTTCCACATCCGAAATGTATTTGTTAAATGTAAACAATGTTTGTAAATCCCAGGCCCTGAAGATGATCTCAATAAAGTTCGAAACGTTGGCACGATAGAACCAACATAGGTTTTTCTGAAACCTACATCACACCAGACCGCATCTTACGATTTCTGTATAATTAAATAAAGGAATAGGTTTAGAAATCAACATAACGTAAATATTTGTGTGGACAGAATGTAAATTAAATATCATTATTCTACTTTGTATAGACACTACATTATATCGAAGTCCATAAATATTTGCATTTATAAATAAATTCAAATTTGTAAATTTGAAGATTTATTGACTGACAATATTTGATTAAACTTTTCGATAATATTTATCCATCATCACCAGGTAAAATTGAAATGTTATTGTTTTGTCTAGTGGATCAGGTCGAGGTCCGGTACGTAATTTTATTTTCAAAAAATTTGTAAACGAACAACTTCCAATTTGTGATGACTGCGGTCGTCTTGTTCCCAATGGCCGTATAACCGGACGAAATCGTTGCACAAGAAGAAGAGATGTAAATTTTCATAACAATTACCGTCGTTAGCGGCGAGGCGTAGTTTTCGAAAGGGGCCGATAAACAAAAAGATCCTCCCACAAAAATAGCTGGCGATCCCCCGGAGAGATAAACGGCGCTCCGGCTGGTGATCCTCCTGTTTCGGCTTCGCCGTGGGCGACCCTCGTCTTAGCAGCCCCGAGGGCCATATTCGCATCGTGTACCATTCCAACCGACCTCATAAATAATGGCTTTATGGCAATATTTGCGACGCGCTGTTACCTTTAAGTATTTCTTAAAATCGGGTTTCAACAATGGACGTCTGCGTGAGTATGCTTGGTGCATCGATTTTCCCAAATGATGCTCTAATAATACAGTGTGTCGTTTTTAACTGGCTTGGCTAAATTTCTCTTGAACCAATGACGCTATAAAAAAAAGGTGATTAATATTTTTTAGTAAATAGTAAATTTTTACACTTTTTTGGAGAAACATCATACATTGTACATCAGGACCAGTCCAAATTCAAATTTTCAAATACGACCCTATACATCCTGACACATAATTTTAAATAATTTTTTACGCTGAAAAAAATGGTTCAATTGGATTTTAAATTTAAACAATTACAAAGTTATGGCAAAAAGAAACCAACAGCGTAATTTCGACGAAGAGCTTAATATTTTACTCTATTTTCGCGAAAATTCGAATTCCTCTCTCCAAATTGTGGAAGGGTTTTAGGTTTGTCAAAAAAATAAAATTAGAGATGTATTCCGGACTTACAGTTTTAAGTCGTATCACTCTCATCTTGTCCAGGGACTTCGGGGCGAATTTTATCGACATTTGACGATGATATGGGAGGCAGTCTAATTTCATAACGATCCCTCTTGTATTCAATGCACACGGAGCTTCGCATATTTAATATTTCGGTCCCAAACTATCTTGAGTGCCTCTCAACTCGACACAGAAGAATGACACCTCTACACGGAAAACAAACACTTTGAGCCCTGAAGATGATCTCAATAAAGATCGAAACGTTGGCACTTGATAAAGAAAATATTTTTCTAAAACCTACGTCACACCAGACCGCATTTCACGATTTCCAAATAATCATTTTTACTTATTGATAAACTTTAATCGCTTTTACTATATTTTTATTGCAATGTACATAAAAAATGCTGTAAAATGCAATATTTACATAGTTGATTTGAGCATGTAGAACGGCGAAAAAAAGGTAAATTTCAATGTTCGAACTTTTTTGAGAAAACCAGGCTCTATTCACAAGAAATGACGGTGACCGATATTTTCGAATGTAGAATCACCAAAAAAAGTTTGGTCCAAATCCATGACACACCAACATGGTGTTCCCCTTGTAAGAAGAGAGCGGACGACGACGTCGGCGGTAACTGGCATAATTAATTAATACATTTCAATTAGGTAAGACCCTATTAATAATTTTTTTTTCGCTTTTTACTTCTGCCCCCAACAGTGTTGAGTTCTCCACTGATGATGGTCTACGGCGAAATGTGCTGAGTCACATTTAAGCCTGCGAGTGAGTGGAAAGACCAAATAGAATAATCCGATGCCTATCAGTTTATGTATGGTTGCTTTTGAGCACAAATGAATTGTATTTCTGGTATGTGGATTTATACATTCTGACAGATTATATTTCAATCAATCTACATCCAATCTACAAATCTGAATGTACTAATTACCGTAGATACTCAATTTGAATATACACCATCCAACCGTAACGACTAGACTTTTTTACATATAATATTGTCGAATAATAATAAATCTGAACTTTTAAATAACAGAAATAGGTTCTTGTTTTAAAATAAACATTCATTGGGAAGAATAAAATCAAACCAACTTTTTTTCAGAAAATCTGCCTCTTTAAAACAATGTTAATATTTTTGTTTCTCACAAAGAATACGGCAAATGCGTTCTCGTACGCAGGTAGGTGAGGATATAACAGGATTGATTAATTCTGACAAACGGAATTTCACGTTAAACTGCGCCCATAAATAATAAACGTGTTTGAATATCTTAAATTATAGTTATTGAAAGCTATTAATTTTCATAGTAAAATATAGAAAAAATTTATGTTTAAAACTAAAATTCATGATGTAAAAAAACATGATTATATTATATTACGTGAATGTTTTGAATAAACTGTTTATAAACTTAATTAATCTCTTCTCTCTCTCTCTCTCTCTCTCTCTCTCTCTCTCTCTCTCTCTCTCTCTCTCTCTCTCTCTCTCTCTCTCTCTCTCTCTCTCTCTTAAATTAGAATAATAACTTTCGTAAAATAAATGTAATAAATAAAGCGATCTGTATATATATATCTTTCTTTTCATTTTTTTGTGGGCTAGGAGCTACGTATGTCATAGATCGCTTTATTTATTACATTTATTTTACGAAAGTTATTATTTTAATTTATTTGGGTCCACGGGGATCCACGCAAAGATCGTCATATACCAAAGTATAGAATCTTATTTAACATTTTGAAATTAAGACAACAAATATTTAAAAAAGCAGTAAAAATTTATAACTAGACTAAAAAATATTAAATACGTATTTTTCAATTTTTCTGTAACGTCGTCTGTTCAACAGACATTCAACGTGGTCATCTGAAAGGTATAACTATCTTTACAACTATCTCTTCTTACTAGATTACTTTTTGACCTATTATTCTATCTATCTTTATATTTGTCGATATGAGGAATGGTGGACGGGGGTGGGTGCTTGTCGGTGGCGGCCGTCAGAGTTGCCTTTACCGACGGCATGGACTCCTCTAGGGGGTGGTTAGAGATTCCAGTAATATCGAAACCGCGCCGGAGGTTATCCCGAGGTTTCGACGCTAGCGGAGCCCCTACACCCAGGGAGATGTCTTCTCTATCTAGGGAGTGCGTGGGAGACTAGGACGATGCATTTCGACCACCTTTTGGGTATCCCTTTACGTGCGGTACTGGTTAGGTGCACAACGTTAACCCACCCCTCGGAAGGGGAAAGCGGGAGAAGTCGACTAATCGACAGTTTGTTGCAGGATGATGTGGGCTTCTACACCGAACCTCACAGAAGCAGCAGATTTTCCGTGCGCGGAGGTGAGTCGCTCCTTACTTGAGAATCTAAAACGTGTGATAAGACCTAATCGGCCAGGTTTGGATGCTAAAGAACCTCACTGTTACATGACATTGCGACCCCAGTGGGAAATGAATATTAGTCGATATATTTATCTACTAATCTCCCTGACGGTTTTCTCTTTTTTCATATCCTCAATTAACAAGAATCTTCCAAAATTGGTTTAAAACTTTTCCTGCAACATAAGATTTTTTTTTTAATTTCAAAATATCGGTATGCATATGAGAGGCGGCATTAGTGGACTCGTTTGTGCTTCTAACTCTTCACCAATAATTTGAAACTACACGCTGGTTTCACTCAGACGCCACATCCAAAAATTACAACTTAAAAACTGAAATAACATTGAAATGTATGTGTGATGATTAGTAACCGTTAATCGATAATTATTCAGAAATCGTGAGATGCGGTCTGGTGTGATGTAGGTAGAAGGTGACTGGTACTCTCAACACGACACGCAACAATGGCACAATTACACAGAAGACAAACACGTTGAGCCCTGAAGATGATTTCAATAAAGATCGAAACGTTGGCACGACAAAGAAAATGTTTTTCTGAAACCTACATCACACCAGACCGCATCTCACGATTTCTGAATAATTATTGAAATGTATATATGTATAATAACCAACCATTTCAGATAAGGAAGGGTTTTGGAAAGCAAACAAGCGGTACAAAGCGAGGCTTTATTAGCATAGATTTCCCCTGGCCAAAAGGCGAGGTAGGATCGTCCGAAGAAAACAGTACGAGCAAGTACAATGAGAAAAGCTTAGGTAGCTGCTTGTAAACATATTTCAGTAATGAAAAAGTAAATTTAATATTGATATCTTAAATACGTGAGTATGGGTTGTGCGTACGTGCGAACTGATATGATCAACGAAAGCTCGAAAATAAAACGATTTTCCTTCATCCTCTGAATCTATTTATCTCCGTTTCGATCTCATTTAACTTAATTAATAGATTAATTTATACATGAGATAATGGAGTTTGAGAGAGGTAACAGAAAGAGTGTATACGTTTTTAATAATTATTAATAATTGATAATGATGATAAAGTTAATGAATAAAATAAATTACGCCAGCTCTGAACTAAATCGGAGAAATTTGTTGTGTCCGGGCAGGATACTTTTTTCTCTTAGATGTTTCCGAAATTATTATTATCCATTTTATTTCGTGGTCTATTGACCAAATTACTTCTTTCAATTAATTAATCTTTAATTAATCTTACGTAAGGTTTTTGATTGAAACGAAAAAGTTAGTGCCACGAGCGGGATTCGAACCCACAACCTTCGGCTAAATACTCCGCTGCTCTACCACTTGAGTCGTGACTTCGATCCATTCGGACACCAAGTGGTAGAGCAGCGGCGTGTTAGCCGAAGGTCGTGGGTTCGAATCCCGCTCGTGGCACTAACTTTTTCATTTCAACCAAAAACCTTACATAAGTTTAATTATTATTATCATTCGTTTTTTCATATGCTCAGCAAAATTGATTATGGACGATTTGATTTATTTTTCACCGTTATTATTCATCACCCAATGTCAACACTAAAAATAAATTAAACGCGGAAAATTTTATAACCATGTTCGTTAAAATTGTAGTTATATTTATGATATATAATCGGCCAAAGATTACCAAGTTTTGAATCAAATTTTTTACGACTAATTGTTTTTGCTCTGCTTTAAGCAACAAAACTCCTCACTCAGATCGAATGTTCGTTTTGTTATCCATCCATCAAAACTTATTACATACGTTTTTACAGTAAGTTGCAGGATCATACTAACACAAAAAATATAATTATTCCAAGCTTAATAATTACATCGTGGACGACTGAAAAGAATATGGATCAGAGACCTCTCAGTAATTAATCCAGAGCACAGCATCAAAATGTGTCAAAATTAAATCCAATCTGCTCGTTACGGATAATACATATACAGCTGCAGGTATAAACAAATAAAGTAAACAATACGAATCTGACTAAAAATCACAGGCTAAAACTGAATGGAAGAAGTCCTTTTAAGTGATTTGAAATTCGAGATAGGGGGTGAACTGAGCTTAAACCTTTCATTTGGCCTGCAGTAAAAAAGCAAGATTTTTTGATCAATCTAAAAGCAACACGATTTTTATCGCGAGAAAAGATTATAATTTATGGCCCAGAAGATCCATAAAACGTGTAACGATGTGTTATAAAACATTCAGGACTCGGGTGATTTTTTGATAGGTACAAATTATTCCTGTTTGCGCCACACCGAGCGAAAAATTCCTACTCGTAAAGTAGGATAATATTTTAATATAGCCACCATAAAAGATGTTGTTTTTTTTGCATCTGTGCTTAGTATCGTAATATCTGAGGTAGATAAAAATCATCGAAGCCCGGTTGCACAAACTGCAAATTCTCGGTTTTAAAAAATCTTTCCCTCGTAGGAATCTAAATCATAAAAAAAACTGCATTCGCCAGACCATCGCGGTTCCTATTTTTTTCAAGGAGCTTTCCGCCAATTTACTGCCCCGCCATTCGAGTGCAATTTGAGAGATATTTATTAAGTTTGTCGGTCTTTAAACGGCCGGCTTTCCTTTTGCGGACCATAGTCGGAAACAGATTGCCTCCGGTGGGTATGATTTCTAGAGAACAGGACACAAATTCCAAAAATACTTAACACAAATTCATCAAATAAAGATTTCAACCTTTTAGCGAAACTTCTCTTAGCTGTTATTGTTTTGTTTTTTAGACCCATTAATAACTAGTGTAATTACTCGGTTAAGAGTTTTCCTTACGATCTAATCAGCATTTTAAACGCATAAAAAAGTTAAAGCCAACATTGAATATAGTTTGCCTGATTCAAACTTACAACAGTCGAACATTAAACTAAGCTAACTTACCAGCGCTCTTCGGTCCGATTCCCTAAATTGCTTCTGGAATTTTTGACCAACCCTCAATCCTAATAAAAACAACAAAAATACGTACGGCTGGGATAAATTGGCAAACACAACGTCAATGTTGGTTCTTTGTGATTTTTTCTCCGGGCAAAAAAAATGTTTGTGATCTTCAGGCCCTTTCCATATTAGCTCTTACAATGTTTCGAATAGTCTAAGTATTCATTTTTGTACTTAGGAGTGTTTTTTAATGTTGAATGGGTTATGGGTATGCTGACTTTTCGTGACTTGGTTATGAATTCATGGCAGCTGAAGTTTGTCAACGTCTTCCTTAAAAAGCTGTCATATCTCCTTTATTTAATTCAATATTGGGACACTTTCCCCATACAACGTAAGTTTTCTTACATTAAAGTGATCCGAAAGCCTTATAAAAATTTATGCTCCCCATCGCCTTACTTGGGGTGAGCATCGGTGGACACCATAGGTTAAACATCTGAACCTAACATCCATGGTGGTACGATCATCGACTCTACACATCGATGGTTTTTTTGAGTACTCATTACTCAAACCATAAATTATTTTCAAATACATAAATTATTTTTCTGTGCCACTTTAGAAACATAAACTAATTTGTGAAACTTCGCCATTTCTGAACCTTTGTTAGGAACTTGATTAATAAAACTGATGTTTATTATTTTATTAACATTTATTAGGAATTGTTTTGCCTTTGGTACCTAAAATAGTTATATGGATCTCTTATATAGGTCCGTTTTGAATAATAGACTCTATTGTTAAAGTATTTTGTGACATAAATTTTATAATAATAAATAATCTACCTCTATAAAAAATCTTATTTTATTAAAATTTTATACTTAGTTTATACAAATTTTACAATGAAACGCTGCCACCCTTCTCCGAATTAAAAGTACGTAGCTTTAAAGCTGATTTACCCTCTAACCGTTTTCTGGTTTTCGAAATAATCTGTACAATTTTGAAAAATAATCGTTCAGAGGGAACAGATGGGCCGCATAGGTAACAAATTGATCAACTCCTGACAGGTTTTGATAGGTCACTTTCATATTGGAATAATACTTACCTCAAGCAGAATATGCTTCACACCCTACTTACAATAGTGGAATTTAGGAAAAACTGAACAAGCGAAGTTTATAAAACATCGATAATCAAAAAACATCGACACAATAACATCGATGTTCAACATGGAACATCGAAGTGTTCTAAACATCGACCATCGATGCTCATCCCTACATCTTACCGACCTATTAGCTTGTGAGCCGTTCCATCTAAATTATTAAAAAATTAATTCGCAAAAGAGTTATCTCCATTGGTACATAGTCAAAGTATAACAGAACTATCAATTTGGCTTTCGTGCCCATTATTCTATAAATCAACAATTTCTTCATATCTCGAGCAGAAATTAAACGCGACTGGAGTGTTTTTACATGTGTGCTTCTCCGGCTTTCGCCAAGTATTGCACGAGCGACTTGTACAAGTTGAAACTATGTTTACCACATGCGTATTATCTAATTGTACAATTATACCTTAAAAAGCAATATTTCAACAATATCCATACTAGCTTCCCTGTTGCATACAATTTTTACTTCTGACACGCCCACAAATCAGAATTCTTATCGCCAGACGTAGACGACACCGCCATTTTAACGAGTAACCTCTCTTCTTAAGACGCTTCCCTTATATTACAAAACCACATGTCAACAAATGAAAAACGGGGCCATCTTTCGAATATAAACTTCATAATCACAGAACATTTACACACTGCTATACGACTTGCCCTACCATATATTTACACTACTAACCTGTACCTCAATCCGACACTTACATTAGGACTTATTTGATAGAAGATTAATTTGGAAACGCACATCCGATTAAAACAAACATTTAACAAATCATTTAAAATGTTTTACAACCTGCAGAATGTACGATCAAAATTATTATTAAATCTATTAGGTTTTGTGATCCGATTGAACAAATAAATTCTTTTCAATTAATTAAGGCTTTGGTTGAGATAAAAAAGTCAGTGTCACGAGAGGGATTCGAACCCACGACCTTCTACTAAATACGCCGCTGCTCCACCACTTGAGCTATCGTGACTCGATCCACTCGGACCCTTACTTCCCATCTCAACCTGCAACCGTTCGAATTTTCCCTCTTTTTGCCATTTTTCAAATGACATGTAATCTATTTGATTCTCGAAAAAGCGGCCTGGGCTTATCGAAGGCTAATAGTAAACGAATTTAACTAAGTAATTTTCTTTTTCTCTTTTACTGCTCATCTCTTTTCCCCCGCTCTTTCTTTTGATATTTGGTACTTCTGTTTCCCCGATCTCAGCTCCGATTGATTTTTACTTCTCAGTTTTTTGTCCTTTTTATTTAGTATTTTGTTATAGATATTACATTTAGCATACCATTGTTTTTATTTAACTTAATGCATTTGTACGTTTATTTTATAGGATTAGTTAATAATTAAACCAAACTCCGGCAGACGGTTCCCTTGCCGAATTAATTTATTAATTAAGTTGCCGAATTTATAATTGTCTGTAATTTTTATTTTCTTCATGTGTGCAATAAACTTATTATTATTTTTATTATTACTATTTGATTCTTGGACAAATGAAATGGCCACGGAGAGCTTTAGTGAAGAATACTTCATTTCGCTTGTTACATCTATTAGGTTTCGTGGTCCGATTAACCAAAGAAATTCTTTTCAATTAATTAAGGCTTTGGTCGAGATAAAAAAAGTCACGGTCACGAGAGGGATTCGAACCCAAGATCTTCGGCTAAATACGCCGCTGCTCTTCTACTTGAGCTATTATTACTAAAGGAAAAACTTTCAACAAACACTTACCTACTTGTATGAAAAGGGATAAGATTAAGGATCGACCAAATATTCCAATATTTAAAGTTAAAAATTTTCCTTAAAAAACTGTATTTTCATCCATCAAATCTGTACGTTTTTACACCAATAGAATTACTCTACTCCTACAATGACCCCGTAGACGACTGAAGAGAATATGGATCAGAGAACTTTTGGGTGATTCCATCGCTTGGTTTCTCTATAACACTAGTATGTTACACTCACAAATTGAAATCCAATCTGCTGGATGTATATAATACATATACAGTCGCAGCTGTAAATAAACGAAGAAAAAAATATGATTGTGTACGTCTTTACAATATAGATATTCTAACTTAAATCTTAATTCAATATTTATAAAAAATATTGACGTAAAATTATAAATGTAAAATTACAAGAACTATCATTGAAATGTGTAGAGATTAGTGACCGTTAATAGATAGTTATTCAGATATCGTGAGATGCGGTCGGGTGTGATGTAAGTTTCAGAAAAACATTTTCTTTATCGTGCCAACGTTTCGATCTTTTATTGAGATCATCTTCAGGGCCTGGGATTTACAAACAAATAAACATTTAACAAATACATTTAGGATGTGGAAAAGTGAATTTATACAATGCAAAATATATTTTATATTCAAACAAAGTGTTTCTACTCACTCAAAGTATTTGTCTTCTGTGTAATTGTGCCATCCTTGCGTGTCGTGTTGAGAGTGCCAGTGAGATTTTGCTTTTATGTTTATATATGTTTGGTTTTGAAGGGGTGGGGAAGGAAGTCGGTATATAAAAGACAATTTGCACGTTGGAACGATAAAGACGATGTTTTTCTGAAACCTACATCACACCCGACCGCATCTCACAATCTCTGAATAATTATCATTGATTTGTTTTTGTTTCTTTGAAACTGTGGTATACTGTTTTTCATGTTATTTTACTTTCTATACCTTATAATTTTTAACATGTAATAAAATTTAATTTATTATAACTCATTGGGGGGGGGTTAATTTTTAAATTTGTAAAATACAAAACAGAGAAATCAAAAAGAATGATTTGCAGTATATCGCTTGCTGTCACTTTTTCTTTTGGCGCATATGTGAATAATAATTCCTTTACACATTTAGATCTAAGGGCTGATTTAATAGAGTCGCTTATGCGTCTATTTGTTTCATTTTGAAGTCTGTTGAATATTAATTTACACTGTTTAACTTTGTTTGAAAAGGGCCAGGTGATTTAATAAAGCAAGTTCGCATAATTCCAACCCTTCGAACTCGCAATTATGTCAAAATAAAATATAGAACTATAAAAAATGAATGCTTGGTTGACATCGTATATCGAATTGGAAATCCCGAGAATTGAATTACAAAGGGGCAAAGTGTATTTATTCGTATTGACCGAGCCATACCGACGAGAGCGTATTCCTCCTTGTACTATTAAACGAAGTGATGCTGTTATTAAACGAGTATTTACGACATTGTAACCGGCCACTTGAATACATTAAACAGCGATCAACAATAACGATAAATAAAGGGCAGTTTAAAAGTGTGGGTAGGTAAGTAGGCGAGGAGGTCCTCCGCACTTACATAATGAAAAGGCTTTTTTCGTCAAATAATGGACGCACGAGTCACAAGGGAATTATATGTCGACGACTTGTGGGGCCTTTGTTGACATGGGGAAATTGGAATTCAATTTAAAAGGTCATTTGACGATGATGTGGGATGGCAGTCTAATTTCATAAGCCTCCCTCTTGTATTCAATGCACATGGAGCTTCGCATATTTAATATTTCTGGCACAAACTAGACCGCACTCACAATTTTGAGCTGTATCGCTCTCAGGTTGTCCGGTACTTCGCGACTCTGATTCTGACAGGTATAACATTCTTTGCACAAATGCCGATTTGGGAGGTTAAAGAAAAAATTCTTCTATTCATCCTATGGACTGATTCCCCTCTAAATGCACACTAAACCGTTGAAATTTTCAAACGTGGGCAAAGGAAAATCCGAAAATTTCATATTCTTGTCATCATCAGGTGTTTTGCAGTTTCAACGTTTGGTGAGGACTTCTCGGAAATAAATTAATTGGGCCTTATTTCTACGAAAATTATTTAAATGGTGCTCAGTTCCTCAATTTTTTGAGGAAGGTTTTACCAACACTAGTAAATGATTTTCCTCTGCAACGACAAAGAATGCTTCTCCAACTTGATGATGGCCCGATCTGTTGGCCTCCTAGGTTACTCGATTTAACTCCACTTGACTATTTCTTTGTGGGGCCATTTAAAAAGCAAAGTCTACGCCAATCATAACCGAGCAACCTCAGTTAAAGAACTGAGGCAAAGGCTAGAAAATGCTTGTCGATCCATCTCCCCTGACTCTATCGAGCACCGGTGAAGAGTGGTTAAAAAGAGCAAATCTTTGTATCCTTACGCAAGGTAGGCAGTTTGAACATGAAATGTGATTAATAAATAGCAAATCAAATTATTGTTGTTTTTTCAAACTTTTGTCATAACTTTTTCATTTTTTTAAGAATTTAAAATCCAATGCATCATTGTTTTCAGCGTGAAAAGTCCTTTAAAGATGTGTCAGGATGCATAGTATAAATTTTGAAGTTGAACTGGGCCAGAGGTATCAAGAGAAATTCAGCCTGGCCATCTAAAAAGGACACCTTGTATAAACAACTTTGAGGAAAAAATAAAGATACAGAAATTTATCCAATACACGGACGCACGCACGCACGCACGCGCGTGCGCGCACGCACACACACACACACACACACACACAAAATGTTGAAAAATTATGAAATTGTCAAAGGGATTGACGAGAAAATTGTGCTAAAAGGTGAATCGGCGAGCGAGTTCCGCCACTGGCTGCATACTGGTTTAGTTCCTGAGATAAAATCACAAATAATATGGAGAGATCGGATTATAAGTTTCACATTTCCACTGACGCAGCAAGAGAAATGGGAGTGCGTTCGTGGTTTACTTAGGTACGAATAATACAGAATGGAAAATACACACTGGCATACCTCTGCTCCAATAATCGGGTGAAGCTACGGCCGACATTGAAGGCAATGGAGTGGTTGGCACACTCTTCTTTTTCAGGGCGTGAAGCCGAAAGTCTACCTGTTGTGAGGGCAGATTCGCAGGTGGCGTTGGTCTGTATCGGGGACCAAAGGATCCACATGCCACCTAGTCGAGCTCATTCGGCGTGCATTCATCCGGAATAGACATAGTATTCGGGAAAGTAAAGGGCCGGGCGAAGGGGAGAGCCGACAACCTGGTCAAACAATCGTCCGAAGACTCCATATTGGCGGAATCCTTCCGAATGGCACCGAGGACCTACGTGTGAGCACTGGTAACCGAGGACATTTGGAGATGTGAACAAAGGCGTTGTTTCCTACTATCTCCTCCAGGTTTAGGAACAGCATCGACCTAACATATAAAATAACTCAAGCTCTCTCGGGCCATGGTATGAATGAGCGTACGATCATTGTTTTAACATTATAGAAGGTTCAGAATTCCCGTGTGAAGGTGTAACATGCCAGAGTGGGACCATATATTATTCACCTGCAAAATGTTTGACAAAGAAAGAGCTTCTTTTCTTAGAAAATCGTGTTACAAATCGTCTCCCCTGGCCTCCAGGGAGAAAAGCTTCATAGTAACGGAGGAGAGACATGTGTAGAAACGTTTGTGTTTTTAAATTCGATAGATTTCGATCAACTGTATTGATTTATTATTGAAACAATATTTCTTTTTCATCATTAATCTCAGGTTTAACATTAATCTCAAAGCTGTGTTTAGGATAAGTGTGAATTTATGCTTCTATTTTGTTTGTGCAACAAGAGCATGCAATATGTAACGAGGCTCATGCTGTAAATAAATTATTATTTTAAAAAACTCAATAAGGCATCTGCCAGTTGTTGGGAAAATCAAAACCTTGACCAAAAGCATGCAAAACAAAAGATAGAAAATAAAACTAAGTTGGATTAAGCTCAGGCTGGTCGAGAAGATAATGAAGAAGTAGACGCAAAAGGGGAGGCAGCCGACCAATCCCTACCTGGGGAATTCCGGAACATAACTAGATCTTTAATCAGATCGGAAACAAAAAAGAACTCAGGAAATATGGGACCTCGTACGATCAGAATCAACAACAGGAAGCCACACCAAAAGATTTTTTGATTACATCAAAGCTCGACAGAATCCTTCCCCCACTCCTTCAAACTTAAGCGTCTTAAGCTGGCTCGCAAAAAACTGCTGTCTACTTCAATCTAAAGGAGAATGACACCTGTTCCTGTAATACTGCGGAACCCAAACATGGGGCAAACTACAAGATTAAATGAGGGCAAAGGTAGTAAGAATGGTAGTTGTACCAGGAGAAAAGTGGCCTGTTTTGTTAATGACACTATTGTAAAAATTTCATCAAGATGCGATAATCTTTATTAATTCTATGAATTTGACCTAATATAATTACAACAAAATTGAATCACATAACATAATTAATTAACAAACTATTACATTATAACTATTATTTAACAAAAACATTATTATTACAAAATATCTAATTAAATCTGATGTAGGCAATTGTCAAAAGTGAAGACGATGCAATGTGGGGTGTTAGTGAGCGTTTTTTTTAATCAAAAATTTTCTATTGTATAAATCCATTTTTTTCACATCCTACATGTATTTATAAAATTTAAACTATGTTTATAAATCCCAGGCTCTCAGTGAAGCTCGAAACGTGGCACGATAAAGAAAATGTTTTTCTAAAACCTACGTCACACCAGACCGCATCTCACGATCTCTAAAAAAATATCGTTATTGTTGTTATACCAAAAAAAAGGGAAATCGTTTAACCCTTTTTTTTAAAGATAGTATCTATTTTTATTTTTAACACCCATCTTTTCTTCTTCTACCACAGATATACAGGTTATGATAATATTTTTGAAATTCAATTGTATGATTTTTTTCTGATTTCACGACCTGCAAATAATCAGACGAAGCAATCGTTGAACACCTATAATCTTAATCGTGAGCAAATGGGAAGATGGGGAAAACTCTCCAAATTCCCAACCACCAAAATTCTCAAATCCAAAAATTCTCATCCCGAATTCCCTCAAACCTTCGAACTACCGAGGCGATGGCCGTTGGATCTCCTATTCAATAACAGTGTCAGTAATAGTGACAAAAGTTTTAATTAAATCTCTCATTTAAGTTTTAATTAAATCTCGTTGGCATACTGCTAATGTGTATTTTCTTCAGCCCTGCTTTTAATTTTATATGTGTTCCCTTTCTCAGTGTGATCGTTACCGAATAGAATACAGTTGCAATGTTCTGCAAATTTACAAAAAATCTCGATCAATATCATCATTTTGGGAATTTAACGTCTGTCCGTAGTTTTTTATGGTAGTTTTAAAAGAGAAAGCATTGCTAAAAAAAACCACCGTTATAGTTTATTATCGCTGTTGGCTCGAGTCAGATCCGATCAGGCTTAGCGTCATTTTCATATTAAGCCCGTGTTTAATATGTGTCATGCAGACAGATCTTGTCGTTTTTATAAAAATTTATCGAACAACATTGTCTTTTAAGACACTCCTCCATACATTAATCTATATTTATAACCACTGCTCCTACATTTAAAATAATTTACGATATGATAAATATTCATCGGTCAACCATTATTGGTGTATAACTTATTAAACTTATTAATAAGTTAATAATATGTATCTATCATTGAAATAAATGAGGATGTGGAATGCAGTCAAGTAGCCATTCATTTTTTATCTTTCCATTTGATTTGTGATAAAGGAAATTTCAAATAAAATTTTCTTCGCGGACTAGTTTCAATTTATTTTAAATCGTTCTCAAGGTTACAAAAATACATGTATTAATAATATATACAAAAGTAAAAGACTAATTTTGTAAGTGAATTCGATGCACAACTCTTTACAATATTTTTTTTTATATTTTCTCGATCTCAAAAAGAATCCCTTAATTTTGGAATGAATAATAAGAAGGAAAAGTTATCTACCATGTGGTAACGCCATCGAAAAGAGATTATATTGGGTAAACATTGAATATTAACGCACTTTTTTAATTTGTCCTTATATTTTATTTCTTCGTAAACCTCTTTTCAGTTGAGATAACCATACCTTTCTTCTCAATGTGAAAACCCGGAGGCTTCAGAGAATTGGTTATTAAAATTATGTCGTATCCTCACGAGGAAGGCTTTGGCGTCCGACCAAGGTTTCTTATATTGGGGGTATTTACGATCTTTGTGTTAACCCTGTTGACTCTGTTAAGTTTTGATAGATCGAGAAAAATGGTGACGTCGTCTTGTAAGAATTGCCTAGTGAACATAGCTCAATCTAACAGGGAGGGCCAATGTTAGGTGTTAGGTCGAAAATGTAGTCGCATTGCTATCCGTTAGGGCATAGTTAACAACATGGCAGCCATGAATTTAACGGATGTTTTTCGTTTTCATGTATTTTAATTCTTAAATACGCATTAATTAAATCAGAACAGTACATTTCTTTTGTTAATTTCTGACTTGCCCTTAAAGTCTCATTCATAATAGATACAGCTCAGATCCTATAAAGTACAAGGCTGTTAGACATTACGATACAAGTTAGGCATGTCGGCACGAATTGAAGCGTGTCATTTGTTAGTACTTCGAGTGCATAGATAGCATTGCGAATGAAAGAGATGATAAATTTTCATTTTTTATTAACTTCTGGCATCTTACAATTTTACACAAAATAAAACAAAAACAAATAACAACAAGCCTTCAAGGACTGTTATAGCTCTATTTTAGGTTCTACCAATCGTCAAAATTAACGTTTAACCGGTAACCAACATGGCAGCCATGAATTTAACAGCTATTTTTTGTTTACATGTATTTTTATTCTTAAATACGCATTAATTAAATCACACCAATACATTTCTTTTATTAATTTCTGACCTGTGTTTATACACACCATATCCAATAAAGTTGTAGGCTGTTACACTACCCCTACTACGTTATCACAGGCTCGGTTTTGTCTTTTCTTACTAGTTGAATGTACTTTTATAATGACGTCCTAACTAATAAGAATTATAATATGTGTATGTTATTAAACTTTAATATTGGTAATGTTTGTCGATTTACAGACAAAATCGAGAATAATTATTTAATAGTTGGGGGAAAGGTTCTCCAACGTACTTGCAAATTGATGTTTTAATTGAAAAGAAACCCAAACCTTGGGGTAATTTTTGCATACCTTTATAAAATAGTGCATGTATATAGAAAATAAATCAATAAATAAATTGATATTTAAGGACTCGGTAACTTTGTGTTGATTTTAAAGTTGACCTTGCAATTTGATGTGTTATCTTTAGAGACAAACAGTACATGTAACCTTTATATATATTTGTAATACAGTACACATACGGTACAATAATAGTATTGCATAGAAAAAAACTGGATTTAAGTGGAAAAGTAGGGAAGACGATAGACGGGTTGAGCCGTCCTTAAAAGGCTGATAGGAAATTGTGTTATTCCATTCGAGATTTCTTCAATTCGAATTTTCTTAGATCTGTTCGAAACACACCGTCTCGTGCTTTATTTGCCTCGTATTGGGTCGTTTGGGATAAGTCATAGTTCAAGTTTTTCATCGTAGATGAAGCATTACTGATTATCTAGAATGAAAAGACATAGAAGCATACCTGTTTGATTTATTACAAAAAAAGTGGGGATTCGAAGTGACCGTGTTTTTGTTTTCTGGTCTTTTAGTTTATTTTACCAACTCAACTACAACTGAATATCGATAAGGACATTTGTGTTTTGTTTATAAAACTCTGATAATAAGCGATAAAGGGGCGTCGGTGGCCGCAAGGTTTAGTCTTTGACACGGCGCTCATCACTGTAAGGTAAAGGTCCCGGGTTCGAATCCAGCGGCCCTGCATTCGAACCCGACATACTTACAAATGGGCTTTTTTTCAAAAACACCGGCACCCTGAGGGATTATATGACCTCTGCTGTTGCGAACCCTCGTAAAAAAAAAAAAAAAAAAAAAAAAAAAAAAAAAAAAAAAATAAGCGATAAGCGAAAAGTCAGCTTTTTGTTTCATATTGCTTAAAAAATATTTGATTAATATATTTGGAGTATCTTCAGATGGATTCAAATATATTTTATTCTGATTTCACGAATTTAACTCTAAATTTGCCATATTTTTCTATCTCTGTCAATTCGAATTTATTACTTCAGTTTCTTCATTACTTCTTTCAATTTTTCCACTTGGTTGTTATAAAATAATATTATCCTTATTTGAAAAAATACACCCTGTACACTTTTTAAAATGAAAGTTTTTATCCAATTTCAAAAGTTGTTAGCAGTTTTGTCTCTATATGGCAAAACATAAAAATTCTTAACATCATATGGCTATAAAATGTGTTACGTTTTTTCGGCATTTCGCCAGTCCCAAGACCGAAGATGGCAAAATTCCTAAACGCGTCTGACAAACCGAACCAGCGAGGACGGTGACAAATTACAATTTTAAAAAAATGATCAAATCATGTACAACAAATGTGATAAATCAATTTATGTTTCAACAGCCTGCAAATGTTTAATATTCTAAACAATAATTTTTTACGATCATATTGCAATAAATATTTTAGAAAATCCAACCCAATTCCGAGAAAAATCTGTTGTTCAATTAGATATAATAAAATTTCTATACAAAATTCAACAAAAGAAATGCAAATTAATTGCAGAAATGTGAGGTATTTTGATAAAAAGGTAAAAGGTTTATCGAAAATAATTGAAAAATTGAAGAAAATGAACAAATTTTTAACATAACTTTTACAGATTTATAAAAACCTTACTAAAGATTCTATCAATCATCACAATCAACTTACCATCGCATTCTGTCTCGAACTTATTTTTAATGATCACTCAACAAGGCTGACACTCAAACTAGAGATTTGCCTCCCTCTAATCCATTGTGCAAAAGAGCAAGAAAACTATGCTACTATCTATTTTTCTGGAAAATTTCGCCCTCTCCATTGTTGCTTGTTTTTTTACTGCTGAGCTAGTCATGGTCAGTCCTAAACATATTGAGTTGTGTGTTTGTACGCTGATAGTGTTAAAAACAATTAAAAATCGGTTCTCTCTTTACTCACTGGACCAAAAACTCTTGTATGACCTCAGAAGACATGTATATCGAAACAGTAAGTGAACTAATTAATTTAACCCTATCCCTTATGGAGATTTTAAGGCAGAAACTAATCTCATAGTTTGGCCAACCTGGAAAGGAAAATGGACACGGAGAACAAATTAGGAATACTTAAGTATGGTTCAAGTATGGCAATGGTAAATCTATAATGAATTAATCATTAATTAGAATTGGACATCCCTTGCTGAGACAAAGCCACTTAATTGCATCGTGAACCGTCCCCAATTGGTCAACCACGTGGTGAACAGTTTACTATCCGTACTGCAGACTGGGATGTGTGCTGTGAGAACGGATGATTTAAGTGATATTCTTGGACTGTTCCCGGAGCTCAAGAAAAAACCATGGTTTTCGGAAGGCGATAGCCCAGAAGGAATGTCAAAGTTCTATTCTACTATTTGTAGACTGAAGACAAATCATGGCCTATGGGGCAGCTACAAAAAGAGAATCGGTTTGGCATCGTCTCCGAACTGTCCCACTTGCGATTGCCCTTCAAATCCTTCCCACATAATTTTTGAATGGCCAGAACACGAAAATGGAAGAGATAAACTGCTAAAAAAACTGAGCAAAGTCCCAAACGTTTCCAAACCAATAAACATAGAATCTGTTCTAATAAGCAACAATCCATCAGCATTCAACATAATCTATGGATTTCTAAAGTCGATAAACGTTTCTTTTTTATTGTCTTTAACCATGAAAATTTAGAATATGAGAAGATGATGGAGCTGAGAGAATGGGTGCGGGCGCGCGGCGGGGACCTGGTCCTGGTCGGCCGATCCCGCTCGACAGTAAAATGAAAATAGAAAATTTCATGGTTAATATGACTGCGTAAACCCCCCCCCCATAAAAAAGTGATATTATAAAAATAATAAACAAAATACCTACAATAAAAAACAAATAAACAACATTTTATTCAGTTTAAATTGTATAAAAAGAAATAGAAAACGATGTTTGGTTATCCGGCGAGCTAATATTTTAGAGAGCAATTTAAAATTCTGGTCTCAAAACAGTTTTGAATTTATTGTGACATTACTAGTTAAATTAAACGGGTGATTTTGTGTGAAAGAGTGCAAGTCTTTTTGGAATTAGACATTTTGATATCATGATAGTCCCGGTTAACCAAATAAATCGGATATACGTTTAAAAAGAGGCCGTTAATCCCAATCAGTCGGTGGGACTTTTTCTCGCAGAAACTGTCATTATTTTAGCGGCTGTTCGTTTTCTTGCATGATATCCGTGAATTCCACTTAAATTGCTGCATCAATCTGAACTGTAGAAAAACAGTTTAACGAGGGCAGATTAGAAATAGCGGCTTTGCTTTTTCACGTTACAAAAAGTTGATATATTATCGAAATTATACACACGAAGATGCCAAGTAGTTAACTATTTTTCAAGTCTTATTTTAAACATGGATATTTTAATTAAATGAAATATCCGTATTAATCGTCAGCTTACAAAGACGGCTTACTCGAATCAACTAGCGAATTAGAAAATAGCCTTCTGCTTCGTTTTAATTGGAGCAATGTTGTCAAGAAACACCCAGTGTCAATAAATAAATTTGTTTCTTCCTTCATCAGGGCTTGGCGAAAAGGTTTCGTTCAAGACCGGGAGCTGTTGCATATGCAAATGAATTTTAATACAGAATTGATGAGAGTCCAATCGGATATGAAATATACAAATTAAAAAGGGACGGACCGATCGGCAAACAAGGCAGTTTGTTTTGGCACGGCCGAGCTTCTCGCGATCTGCGTTAATGCTAACTTAAATTAATAGTGTCGGGGAAATTATTGAATAAAAAAATAATATGTCAAACTATCAGTTTAAACCCACTCAATTGCCGGCCACAACAGGTTCGAACGACTCGAATCAGACTCAATTAAATATTTTATTTTTAATTAATCTTCTTTTGGATCCGCCTTTATGTATATTTCTATATTTGAAATGCTTGAAGTCTTGATTATTGAAAAATAGCTTTAGGAGTGAGGTTAATGAGTAAAATAATTCGACATATACTAAAAGTTCAATAAAGAATAGAAATAGATATCTAGAGAATATAATGGTAGTGCTGCACAAAATTATATTTAACATGCCGTACCAGTGGAAACTACCACTTAAGATACAATTTCTCTCTCTCACTCTGTCTTTCTTTTCTCTTACGCACACTCTCTCTTTCTTTAGTGCATGAGTGGACCAATCCTTGAGTGATTGTTAAATAAAACTATAATCAATCGATATTTCTTTCTCTCTCTCTCTCTCTCTCTCTCTCTCTCTCTCTCTCTCTCTCTCTGAATTTCTTATTTCTCTCTCTTTCTCTCTCTCTCTCAGAATTTCTTGTTATTTCTCTCTCATTCCATCTGAATTTCTTGTATTCTCTCTCTCTCTCTCACTCTCTTTCTCACACTCTCTCTCTCTCGCTCACTCAATTTAGTGTTGTTTCTCTTTCTTTCTCTTTTTCTCTACCTCTCTGACTTAATTTCTTGTTACTTATTTCTCTCTCTCACTCTCTCTCGGAATTTAGTGTTGTTTCTCTATCTTTCTCATTTTCTCTGTCGCTCTCTCTCTCTTAATTTCTTGTTAATTATTTCTCCCTCTCACTGTCTCTCTCCATCTCTCTCTCTCTCTCTCTCTCTCTCTCTCTCTCTCTCTCTCTCTCTCTCTCTCTCTCTCTCTCTCTCTCTCTCTTCTTCCCCCTCTGAATTTCTTGTATTGTTAATTATTTCTCCCTCTCACTGTCTCTCTCCATCTCTCTCTTTCTCTCTTTCTCTCTCTCTTTCTCTCTCTCTCTCACTCACTCTCTCTCTCTTTCTCTCTCTCTCCTCTCTCGCTCGCTCTCTCTCTCGCTCTCTTTCTCTCTCTCTCCCCTCTCTCGCTCTCTCTCTCTCTCTCTGAATGACGTGTTATTTCTCTCCTCTCTTGCCCTTTCTCTCTCTCTCTTCTCTCTCCCCCCTCAAACTCTCTCACTCACTCTATCTCTGAATTTCTTATTAATTGTTTCTCTCTCCCTCTCTCGCATAATTTCTTATTAATTATTTCTGGCTCTCTCTTTTTCTCTTTTTCTCTCGAAACTAACCCATAATAAATCTTCATATCAATCTTCATACTCTATCAAATCGGTAATCAACCTTATTGGCCCAATTGCATTTGAAATGGTCTGAAAACCCAAGAAATTTAATCACACAACTTGAAATACAGTACGAATGATATGGTATATTTCAGAACATACTTCAAAATTATAATTAGGTAGTTAATAGACCTAGTAGTATAAGTAAGAATAGGTAGTTAGAATAAATAAAATTATACTATTAACATTTAATATTTATATTTGTTGCATTATGTAGGTTTGTGTTAGGTAAATTGATGTTTAACGATAGTCATAATTTGTAATATTTTCTTTAAATCTCTCTATTTTAAATTATTGAAATTTTTTGTCTAGTTTTAAATAGCAATTAGTACTTTTTAATTTTTGAAATACGTTTTGAATTGAAGAAATTGAGGTTTCAAAAAGTGCAATCAGCTCGTTTGAAGTCAACTACATGTTGAAATTTGAAGGTGATTCACTTAATGGGAACGGGAGTCAGAAACAGCCTCGTCGGATCCGTACAGGCCAAATTCAATTACCATAGATAAAAGGATGATTTCATAATGGCTATGAATATGCAAGAGGGATGGGCAATCTTTGATTTCCATCTGTCATCCTCCCGGTCTTCGTGTAGACGTCCGCGGCCGGCGTGGGCGCCCATTCCATCTCCGGCGTTGCCCTTTTCATTTAAATCATCTTCCCCGTTAAACGATTTCACTTATGACGGAGTTACTTTGTTCGGGGACTTTTATTGTCGGTTGATTGAATAAATTTGGGATGAGAGACGATGGGTGCAAGGTGCGGCCTTATTCAAAAGCACAATTTCCTCTTTTTATCAATATACATACGTAGTTTCTTACCGTTTATAATGGCGAAGGACACAATTTTCTTTATGTTTGTCAGTTTTTGTCTTGTGAGTTTTCTTCTTGAAGTTTGCAAGATGATGCATCTATAGATAAATCTGCGTTTTGGTCTGCCTATCCTTGTTGTTTAGGCCTTTCAGGCATTATTTGCCATCTTCATTAATTACTTTATTTGTGTGCAAAATTATTTTATGAAATTGAGAACACCGTTAGACCCACTGCACGATTAAGGCGGTTTAAGAAACGAAGAAAGTTTAAAAAAATTACTACTTGCATTTATACAAAAAACTTATATGTACTTGTATCAGTGAGAGTGAAAACTCATCTGTGAAACGTAGTGCGATAACTGCAGTTTCAAGTTGATCATAAACTTACGTGTAAACGTTGGTGGCTTTCTTAGCAGGAAATAGCTTGTAGATATGATTGTATGTATTGTAGCATATGATCGAAACAAGCGAGATTAGACGGACCAAGTAAAGTGATCACTGTTGATCAATTCAATGAATTGGTCGTTTCCGATCATTTTGGTTTGTGTATACTCCCGTCGGGCAAAGGAATGCTACGGAATTTTACTGTGTTTTGTTGGGGATACCTGGTCGAAAAATATGGACGTGTTGAATGTTCTTTACAATGGGCCCTGGGATCCGAAAAACCTTAATAATTTTAATTAAATGTCAAGTAAATGTCAACTGCCTATCTCAAATGTTAATAAAATCTCGGTTATATGTACCACCACCAAAGATAGGCTACAGGGCTATCAACAACAAAATCATTCCAGCCCCAAATCATGAAGTTATGTGTGTAGCGGTCATGATTGCCTTTATTATTTCAATTATACTTTTTACCTAAGACTTGGTTGAGATGAAATATCCCATGATAATATGTGATTTATCACTCGTTCTGTGCTGCTTCTTTGGCGAGTATATCTACTTCATTCTTCTGTTCTTCATTTACATGATATGCTTTCCTCCAGAAGAAGTGGACATCAGTTTTCTTTTATTTAGAATTAATTCTACCAGAGGATTTTGTTGGCTCTGGAATCGCTTGGTTGTTGACTGTGGAACGCCATTAATACCTTAGCATGCTCTCGGAAATATGACCTCTTCTTGGTTTTATTTTGCTTCGAGCATTGCCAAGCTTGTTGCTGTGTACATGTGGTGAAACGACATTTTTTTCTTGCTGATTGAATGACTGCAGCATGACCAGCCCGAACTTTATTTCAAACTTACCGCTTCCGTTTTAGCCTTCCAAGCAGTTAATGTTACAGTTGATAACGTCTCTGATCCAGAGAGAGGTACATATCAAGGCTCCAAAAGCTTGCTCATTCTAAGTACATTTTACAGTTTCCCAACATTATGTGTTTCATATTAATTTATCTGTACGCAGTTCTAGCACCTTATATTGTATTGAAAATTGTCTGCAGCCTGGTAGGACCGATAAAACTCGTTCGTTAAGACAAAGTTGGGATATCTGTCATCCATCATTGGATGTAACAGGAACTTTTCTACAAGACCTCTTCTGAGGTTTAGAGGGGATATATTTGCTTCTATCTCTAAATCTACGTTGACACGTGTGCCTTTACTGCGTGCATCCGTTCGACAAGATGAACGACGCAAATCAACAAGTGCAACCCGTGGCGAACGTAGTTCCAAAAGTCGTGAATTTTCGTGCGTTAAACATTGTGCTGGATTATGTCTTCCACAGAAGAAGCATTACTTTTTATTGAAGATTATCGAAAATACACTGTACTGTAGAACTCAAATCACCCTCATTATAAAGATAAGAGGAAACGAAATGATGCACGGGAGGATTTGGAACAAGCTGCACAAAATGAGCCTTTGCGCAGTGAAAAACCAAGTTTTTCAAACTCAGGGCTTGTTTTTCAAAAGTACACAGTAAAGTGTTGTTGAAGAAGAGTGGTTCGGGTTCAGAGGATTTTTATGCTTCCTCCTGGTTTGGATATAAGCCGATGCTGTTTCGATTCAATAACACCAAATAAAATTAGGGAAAGTGATCAGAACGTCGTAAAAATACTGGAATCCTGGTGAAAATGAAAATACCCAAGTATTAACTTTTTATCTTTGCGGGGTTTTGCAATATCACAGGTCATAACACTCGAGCTGCCGGTGTTTTTGAAAAAAAAAAGTTTTACAGCACTTATTAAATTAAATAAACGTGCGGTACACAAGTAGTTACAAGTAAATATTTTAATGTGCCATTATTCCTTCATTGAACGTTAAACAGTTCTTCCCAAATATCTTAGAGTATCGCTAATCAAAGAAGAATCTCTGAAATTTGTATTACGCTTTTCAATTTGTACCGTAACAAGCTCGAGAAGATTGCAAAACTTCATTGTGGACATGGATGTAAAATTTCAGGGTAAAAAAACAGGGCACCTTTTATCTAGTCCTTTCATAATTTCAAAATTAGGACATTTCAAATACTCTTTCATCCATACATGCCATCGCTTATTTCTTTAGATTTTTTTGATCATTAAAAAATCTGCATTAATATACACGAGCTAAGTGGCACCCAACCATTTCTACCCACTAACTTTAAAAAAGTTAATAATCCAGTAACTATTGAATTTTGAAATTAAATAATGTACGTCTGACCGAAGGTTTGTGGACAGCTAGCATGAATTCAGGAAAAGGCAGGTTGAAGCGCAAGTTGAACACGAAATCGCACAAGTATAGACGTAAGTAAAAGGATCGTTTCTGGGGTAGTTTTCATTACGCGCAAGCGACTCAAATTTACTTTATCTAGTCTTTTTAAATGCGTTTTGTAATCAAAAGTACTAAAATTTTCCAAACACCTTACTATGGCTCCAACCTCACTAACCACAATGACCTTAACATCCCTTCTTCAAAGAATTGATCCGTGCCGGCTTCCTCAAGTTTCACCCAATCCTTCAACCATCCTAACCCTACTGCCCATGCCCTCACCACTACGCATCCCAAAAATCTTCCCCAAATGATGGCCCCGAGACCCACCTCGCACTTAACTCCCGATAACAAACGGAGTGCTCACCATTATCTGATTACCATAACATATGCTCTCAGAATGGCAGTACTGTTAATGTATTGCCCGGAATTTTACATCATTAAGAACAATTTGTAATATGTATAATTTTTAATATATGTACAGGATACAAATTATTTTATTAAAGCTACAAAAGAATGAAGATTTAAAAAAAATTAACACGTTTGCCTTTTACCTCGGGTTACTAGGCAATGCACGTAGCGCCTTTGGCAAAAAGGTGGACCGCATTTATGGAAACTGTGATGAATCCGTAGTAAGCAACTAAAGATGAACAACATATATTGAATCATGGGATTGCATCTTTAATTACAAAGGGAAAAATGTATCCCACATAAATATAGCAGAATAGATTTTGGTAAACAATATTTAGTAGTGATGTAGTAAATTTTTCAAATTTAGACGATAGAAACTTGTTTTTTTAAATGTATAAATAAATAGATGATAAATTTACTTCAAAACCTCTGAATTCTTTAAAATTTATTGAAATTATTAGTTGTTGGAAATAGGCAAATCATTTTTACTTCATCCCTTGTCAAGTTGTAATGAAAATCGGATTACCAAGTTGAAGCGGCCGAGACTAATTGCTTCTGACAGAAACAAAAGGTCAATAATTGCCTCGGGGTTTTATCGCAAGAATAAGAAATCGAAAGGGCGATAACGTTTTTCATATGAAAGACAATCCGGACTGTTAGACAAAATTTAAATCAGAGGTGTGCCCACGTGCGTAGCGTTACCTGATCGAATTTACGACCGAATGTTCACCCTCGATCGGGCTACATGCAGATACAGAAGAAGGGCTTGAAAACAAATTAAGTCCCTGTTTTAGTGGAGGCTTTTGACGTTCTACCTCTGTTTTGGTCAGCGTTGACCCCTACATTCTGTTGTTTATCGCCCTTGCCCTAGCTGATGGTACGTCCGTTCTAAACACTTTCCAGAAACCCTATGCACAACAAGACAACCTAAATTTATTCAGCATTTATAACCTAGCGTAATTAATTTTTCCATTATCTACTGATTTCTAACTACCGACTCACAACTAAACGCATTTTATTTGTGCTGAGAGCGCATGAATAACCTGTAATTTGTGCTTCGCCATTAGACAGTAAATTAAAGTAAAGGCAGGCTTTAAGTACAACAAATATTTCGGTTGACAGCTCGAACATTGACAACATTGACCATTATCACGTTATTTATTAAGCACGTTATCGTTTGTTTTTTTATTATCACTATTGTCAATTATTATTCTTACTTTTACGGCCGTATTTCTTTGGATGCACTCGAATTAAAATTATTGATATAAATTTAAAATAAAATAAAACAATATCTAGCACAAAGGTGTGAACACTTCTAGTTAAGCTGGGAATACACTTACCCGATGCAACGCTTCCCGACGCAAATCCAAAGTCCAATTTTCTGTAAGATTGTATTACGCCCGTGCACATCTGTCCGATGTTATGCTATGCTACCCTACTCTACCCTCTGCGATCCCGACTGTCCAGATTTTCGTTGGGTAGCATCGAGTACAGTCGAAGACAAAAGAACCGGACAATCGTATTTTTATTTCAAACTACATGTATTATTGGCGTTATATTAATTACAACATACTTATTTTAATATAAACCAAATTAACCGAAATCAAAAATTTATTAGTTTTTGTTTTAAAAAATAATTTTAATGGTTTGGTAGAAAATTGATCAAAACACCGGAATTTCATTTTTTTTATATAATCAATTTACTTAACAATTTATTACCCGGTTTTCTCATAAAATTTAACTAACAATTTATTCCATGGTTTTGCTCTTAAAATTACACCATTTTCGTCGAGTAGCGTCAGAACAGGACACTCATATTTTTTTGTAGTTTATTTCAAACTAAGTATATGAAATTTTGTCGTTATCTTAATTACAACATTTCTATTTTAATGTAAACCAAATTAAATGAGTTCAAAAATTAATAGGGTTTTATAAAAATTATTTAATTATGATGGTTAGGAACAAATTTTTTCAAAACACCGGAATAACTTTATTTAAAATTAAGTTTAACAAACAATTTATAACATGGTTGTGCTCATAAAATTTAACTAACAATTTATTCCATGGTTTTGCTCATAAAATTACACCATTTTCGTCGAGTAGCGTCAGAACAGGACACTCATATTTTTTGTAGTTTATTTCAAACTAAGTATATGAAATTTTGTCGTTATCTTAATTACAACATTTCTATTTTAATGTAAACCAAATTAAACGAGTTCAAAAATTAATAGGGTTTTATAAAAATTATTTAATTATGATGGTTAAGAACAAATTTTTTCAAAACACCGGAATAACTTTAAAATTAAGTTTAACAAGCAATTTATAACATGGTTGTGCTCATAAAATTTACTAACAATTTATTACATCGTTTTGCTCAAAATAATGCATTCAAAACAAAATAGGCGTTGCGAATGCGATACTGATTATTGTGATACACGCTGTGTGACTGTACGTGGCGTTCGCTTGACGTCGCACATGTGCATACCCTATGAAAACAAGGCGTCGGGTAGCATTGGGTAGCGTCGCATAGCGTTGCATCGGGTGTGTTCCCGGCTTCAGGCCTACGTCTCTCGCCACTTTATCTCCCCGGTAGAACTATTGGGGATAGTACAAGATGTTAATTTAAAACTAATGGATTAGGGTGTAATGAAAGGTATTTTATGACAACTTGTACAAAAGGTATTTAAAGACATTGTGTATTGTGTGATTGTAGGAAAGGAATTTTTCGGAGGTTTCTGGATTAGGAAGACCGGGTACGATGATTGTTGGAATGTTTGGATGAATCTTCCAGTTCAATGCCGTACGTCCAAATGGGCTTAAATATCGTCTCGGATATCAGTCGTTCGTTGTGAAACGTCAGTTTTTAGACGTGAGAGTGTTTTGTAATGTCTAGTCAGTTTCTGCTTTTTTAGTCTTGTATGTGGATTCCAATTTCTTTTGTCTTTATACAGCGAGATAGCGGACGTGGCTCATTATAGGAAGGATATATGATGTGGGTGTAGTAGTGGCATTATTGGTCAGAGGAGAAAAGTTATTTGCTGGCTTTTTGAAAACATTGATTTTTATCCGTTATTTTTTCAGTCAAGGTTGTATGTTGAATTGTTACTCATGTATAATGACGTATTAATTTTTATTCTCCATAATGAAATGTTTTTTTCATACTGCCGTGAGTGATCGTTGAGAAGGATTTGCATAACGTTACTCTAGAGCAAGAGACTGTCATTAGCTGATTTAATTGATCGTTGAAGGAGCAGAAGAGGGTGCAAAATCCCTTGGTCATATTGGTTATTAATTACAGTCAATTGCTTGCAAAAAATAAAACTTCGAATATTGAAGGGCACATTGAGTATTAAAATTTCAAATAATTGCAAGTTATCACAGGTCAAAAACATTTAAATGCAATTGGCATAATTCCCGGCCAACCTTTGAATGACTCTCTCTTTGCAAGCTGAGACTAGTCCGATTAAAAATAATTAACTAATTAATTCTTGATGGTTTTACATTATCGTCATATCATGCTCCAATTTTTCTGCATATGAATAATTAATATTTTACATCATATGTTGTTTTATATGTGTTTTTTTCAATTTTTAAACATTTCTTATGTGATGTAGGTCAGGTTTTTATTACGAACCAAATCGTTAAAATTGAAACCGTCCACTCTTCACGAACCAGTTTTTGCCCACGAAAGAATCAATCATTTTATTATATTTTTCTTTTTAATTCACATTAATATGTAAATTTCATTAATGTATGGGCCCTATAATAAATTTAACGTGTATCAAAATGTAAATTGTTTAAATGCACAATAACTTAAAAGAAAATTTCTTAATCCATTTACTGACGTTACGACAAGCATTGGAGTACCGATTTTACAGTTGGATGGTTACGTATTTGAAAATTATAAATTAACCAAAACAAATTAATCTAAGCTGACTTATTAACTGGGGAAAGCAGGTGGACATTTTGACACCCAAAAAGAAGTGCGGCGGGGCGACCCAGTTAGACAATTTTTTGACCGCTAATATTTACGCGTTTCGTTTCCCAATTCAATTCCTTAATATATTATAATGAGCAGCAGAAAGGTCCGGCGATATCTTTTTACTTCTTATTAGAACAATTATTTAGGTAATTGAATTTATTTGCATGAATGGAGGAGCTTATTCCCCAAATATCTCGAGGAATATCGAGTACTCTGGGATAGTGCGAGTATAATTTATTAGCGTGAAAGGTAGCTTATCCCATCGGGTAGAATGAATGAATGTGGGAATGTAATTTATTAGCGTTAATGGTAGGGTTTATCCCCAGTTAGTCCGAGGAATACCGGGTACTCCAGGGTAGTGTGAATGTAATTATTAGCGCGAATGATAGGGTTTATCCCCAATTACCCCGATAAATGTCGAATACTCTGGGGTAGTGTGAATCATGTTTACTATCTATCATGTTTTTATCTTGTTTCTGTGTATTTGTGTTTGTTATTTTTCTTATTATATCCGCAATTAACGAGGCCCTGAAGTACAAAGAGGCTAGCAATAGTACAAAAAAAGGAGAGAGAGTTGGTTACCGTTGTACCATAAAATATCGAAACTGGGCTGGAGAAACAGAAAAATAAATTAGTAGTATTAATACGCGAGTAGAGAAATGAAAACGTAAGGGTAAGGAAGAGGTGGCTGGCAATGTCCAATGTAGTTTGCCCGCCTTCAACGTTTAAAAAAATACAGGAAGCAAGCTGGAAAGTGGGATTAATGATAAACTTCCAAAAGACGTTTCTAATGACTAACGGCATGCAGAAAACAATTCATGTAAACCAGAACGTCCTGATTTGGTCATTGCAAGTAACCTATCTTGAACAGATTATCCCCGTCAAGTCTTTGAAAATAAATAAGCGCATTATCAACGCATGGAGAAAATACTAGCCGTTGAAATTTGTTTTAAAAAGTAACTGGCATAGAGAGATAAAATCCCGGGCTTTCAACACACGTGTTTTGCCACGTGTTACGTAGTGCTCAAATATGGTTCATCTCTCAAGATGGACATTAATAGATTAGGAACAACCAATAGAGCCCTGGAAAGGTATATGCTGTCTTAAGTAGAAGAGATAAAATTAGAATTAAAGAAATACGGAAGCAAAAGTTACATGTAATAGAAACCATTATGAAATTACAATGGCAAAGGGCAGGCCATGTTGCAAGCTTAATGATGACAAATGGACACGAAGGAGTACTGACTAGATCCCATATGAAGAAACGCAAAACGTAGAAATTGAAAACGTGGGAAGGTGATTTGACCCAACCTGCCGGTAAGCTTTAGAAAAAGATAGCCAGAGACAAGAACTGATGAAAAAACATGGGAGAGGACTTTGCCCTTAAATGTCCTAGGTTCCTCCTTCGCCGAAGATGGTGAGGAAGAAAGTGAAGAAGATAATGAATAAGAAGAATTTCTAACAAGAAGAACCAGAAGAGAAGAAAAGACGAAGTAATTTCAATCATTGTATAGTTATATCCATATATTTTTATATTATTAATAAAAATTATTATGACCAAGGAAATAAAAAGCTTACTTATTGTTATTTATTAATGTATCCATTTTATTGTTCACGATTATACTATTTGGCACGATCTCACAGTAAAATAGAATTCGTTGATTATAGACGAACAGGATATTTTTTAGAAGGATTTTGTGTATAGAAATCTGCGATTGGCTTTCCTACAAAATTTTCGTTTTTTAAAAGAAGTACAGAATTCTTCCCAGGGGTATGGTATTGAAGTTTACATTGCTCAAGAATGGGTTCCCTTTTACAATATACTTCTTCAGCTATTCCAAGTCAGTCGCATAGGGTATGTTGTATTGTCTCTGTCTCGGTCAATTGGTAATTTGGTAAGGTCTCGCCTATTTTTTAAGGGCAATTTTAGTGGAGTTGTTAGGACTTTTCATTTCCCTATTAAGGTTTAAAGCCCTGAAGATGACAGTATAAAACTGTCGAAAGCTCGGCGAAAACCGTAAAGAAGTTTTCTCTGTTTTTGACCTCTTCCGAAGATCCTCTGAAAAGACTTCTTGTATCCAGCAGGTCGATAATCTAGTTCATCGTTACTTTTCCTTTCCTTCTGGTTAGTTACTCTTTCTTCGATTTGGCTGGTTTTGCGACTAGTACTCTTGCTTCGTGCCTGGTTTACGTTCCCAATATTTGTTGTTTTCTTTAATACCCCAAGATTCCCGTTCTTTATAATGTGCGTACAATTTATTCGTCAAAATGGATTTAGGCCCATCTGTTGTTACAAGCACCTCATACTAGCTAGTATGTCTGCTGCCTCGTTTTCTAAAATTCCATCGTGTCCTGAGACCCACCATCAGGCTATTTGAAGATTCAAGTTTTCACTGATATTTAGACAGTTCCAGAAAAATTCTGAGTTGATAAAATTAGAGAGCCTGGTTATTTGATAGTATTAATATTGTTATTCCTTAAGTTGTTGGCTATTTGTGTAATGTTAACACAATTTTACGGCGAACAGTACAGCTTGAATGATGTTTTTGGTTGAGCCAAAACTTTGTAATACTAAAAGTTAGGTGTCTTTATTCCCATTATTATACGATTACCCAAGTTATAGCAATCTGTATGACACAATAAAGATGGTTTGATTGTTTTTCCATATTTTCCATATTCCTATATTTCCATAGTCCTCTTTTATCAAAGTCTGTAGTGGGATTTAAGGCAAAGGTAAGTATTACCCTATAATGGGTCGTAAAATTTGAAAGCTTTAATAAATTCCTTTATCTGCCGTGTTCTTTAATTTAGTCTCTTAAACCTTGGGAATTCTAGGAGTTTCTGATATTGCTAGATTTTGACGATTGGATCTCATCAAAATACTTCAACTAGAGAGCGAAGAGAAAAAGCAAGCTTAGGTAGATATTGAACGAAATTTGGTAAGTTGTAAATATCTTTTTCTTATGTGTGTCTTTTTTGGCTTGAGATCCTTGAGAGTCAGTTCCATAGATCTCGTTTCAGGGATCTAAAACTGCCTTTCCAGAGAGACCTGAAATATAGAATTTCTGTTCTAATAAATAAATTATTTTATTCTTTTATGCTCCCGATAGATTGCTTAGGAATAAAATGTGAGCTTGCTAAGAAGGGGAAGATAAAGCGGAACATATTCTGTGCTACTGTTTCTACACGATTCTACAGATTCTACACAAAAGAACCATAAGGCAGACCACGGAAGCCGATTAATAGCGTAAAGTTATTGGGTTGTCCGGAAAATAATGCAGGATTTTAAGTTTTCATTAAAAAAAATCTATATAAAATATTCTGTTTACGTTTACAGGATTACTCATTTGTATGAATGTCAACACTTATTAATCCTCTTCCAAATGATATTGTTTGTTTACCTCTGTAGCATTCCGCTACTTGGAAATAATTCAGTCATCCTTATAATGTCAAAGCGAGAATTTCGTACAATTTTCTTTTACGAGTTTAAACTCGGCCGAAGCGGAGCCCAAACGGCTAGAAACATTAACCAAGTCTGGGGCGAGGGTTGTGTTAATGAGTGCACTGTGCAAAGGTGGTTTAAAAAATTTCGGGAGGGAGATTTCAGCCTTGAAGATGAAGAAGGTCGTGGAAGGCCTTCCTCTCTTAATGATGATGTTCTGCGATCAGTGGTGGAAGAAAACCCCAAAACAACTGTTCGAGAACTTGCAGAGCAACTCAAAGTCAGTAAAACGACCGTCGCTGACCACCTCAAGGCGATTGGAAAAGTGAAAAAACTCGAAAATTGGGTTCCACACTCATTAAACGATCGCCAAAAAAATCAGCGCTTTGATGTTTGTGCATCACTTCTTTGTCGAAACAAAAATGACCCATTTCTGGCCAGAATTGTTACATGTGACGAAAAGTGGATTCTCTACGATAACACTAGACGTTCTGGACAGTGGCTCGACAAAGGAGAAGCTCCAATACATTTTCCAAAGCCCCCAACTCATCAAAAAAAGGTAATGGTTACGGTATGGTGGGCTTCATTTGGTTTAATACACTACAGCTTCTTAAATCCTGGCGAAACCATCAATGCTGAATCATACTGTAACCAAATTAATACCATGCATCAGAAATTGGCAGTAATGAAGCCCTCTTTGGTCAATCGGAAAGGGCCCATTTTGTTGCATGACAACGCTCGACCACATGTGTCACGTGTAACGTCACAAAAATTATTGGAGCTTGGCTATGAAACTTTGCCTCACCCACCCTACTCTCCGGACCTCTCGCCTACTGACTACCATTTTTTTAGACACCTGGACCACTACTTACAACACATAATATTCAAAAATCAAACGGAACTGGAAAATGCATTTATTGACTTTATCAATTCTAAAAATTCTGAATTCTACTCAGACGGAATTAATAAGTTACCAACACGTTGGGAGAAATGTATTGAGAGTATGGGAAATTATTTTGATTAAAGAACATTGCTTTAAAGTAACTAGTTTCTTTTTTTTTGTTTAATACCAAAATCCTGCATTATTTTCCGGACAACCCAATACAATGTTTTTTGTGATCCCATTTGGCACATATACAAACAACAAATGTCCATCCGGGGACATTTTGCATGACAAACCCATGGATTCTACAAATTCAGTCCATATAATAGCAATGATTGGCCTTGAGATTTGTTTATCATTACTGCAAAAGCCGGTTTAATTGGAAATTTCTATCATTTAAAATGAAAAGGTCTCTTTTCAATATTGTAAGAATTATTTTCAAAATTTTTTTTTTACCTTGTGTTTCCACATTAGCCTTCTTTTCAATTAATTAAGGCTTTGGTTGAGATAAAAAAGTCAGTGACACCCACGATCTTCGGCTAAATACCCCTCTGCTCTACCACTTGAGCTATCGTGACTTCGATCATCTCTATTTGTCGTCGAGAATTAAATTGATTACACGACATTTGAAAAATGCAAAAAGGAGGGAAAATTCAAAAGGTAGGATTGAGATGAGAAGTTAGTGTCCGAGTGGATCACCATAGCTCCAGTGGTAGAGTAGCGGCGTATCAAGCCGAAGGTCGTGGGTTCGAATCCCGCTTGTGACAATGACTTTTTATCTCGACCAAAACCTTAATTAAAGATTAATTAATTGAAAAAAATTTATAATTAAATTTAGAAAAAGGTAGAACTATTAGTTTGAAGAAAAATTGCTAACCAATATCTAGTCCAAGGTCATAAAAAATACACCAATAAAAATATTAACAATCTTGCAATAGTAACTAGCTTCTACAATGTGCCCAAGGAATGTTGCCCAAGTACCTTTCATCCTGTATGCTATTTTTACTGCTGACTTTCCTATACATCACCATGGTTACCACCGGATGTCATCGCAATACTTTCTTCTACTCCGAATCCAAGCAATTCAAGAATACATTGAGCTTATCAACATTGGTATAAATAGCAGGAAACAAAACAAGACTGAATGAGGTATTCAGTGTCCATTAACATGCAAAAAAACTTGCCCTCCAATGTAAACAAAAACAAAGGGCTAGAGACTCAAATGGTAGAGCAGCGGCGTATTTAGCCGAAGGTCGTTGGTTCGATCCCGCTCGTGACATTGACTATTTTATCTCAACCAAAGCCTCGATTAATTAAAAAGAATTTATTTGTATCGAAACCTACAAGATTAGTAAGAATATTAACATTATTCTACGAGCAATATGTTGTCGTTTTGTGGTATGTTAAACAACAGCACAATGCAATTCTACAACAGAGAGGCAAAAAGTCATAATGTAAGATTAAACGGAATTCAGCAAAATCATCTCAATTAATTAGGAAAGATTGAAAAACTGAACATTAGAACTTCGCCACGTATAATTTGTAATTGTTCATCTATACATACCCTGTAAAACAAAATCGGTTCTGGAAGTCTTTATCTTTGTACACTAAATAAACGTTCACTTCGTGCACTTTTCTTAATTCTTTGGTTTGGCTGAATGGTGGTCTTTGATCACGCCACATGCCGGTGGTTCGTTTTCCTACCTATTGCTGCCTGTAGTGAAGGTACATTGCTTCCCATATACCCGGTCGTCTTAAATAGGACAATGAGAAGCTTTAACGTCCGCACCTAGCCTTTCGGCCTTATCGGACGTTTTGATTCTCACGATGAGAGCTGACGCACCTCCGCATACGACAGAAGTGTGTTACTGCCGCAGCGTTGGTGTAGAGGCAGCTCAGCCCCGAGGGGCCAAGACAACCTCGCTACCCTACCTTTTTTTACATTAGTAAAGGTACAACGGTGTTTGAATTTCCCTATTTTTACTTCAGCAAACCAATTCTGTAGTTTTTTCGATTATATCGTATCAGTAGTTTTGTAACTATGCCGATTCAGAAATTTTTCGCGCCTTCAACTCGGAATTTGAAAGACGCGGGAAACGTGTACCATTCCGGGAGCCGAAGGCCCGCCTGGACAGCTGACAGCTGTGAAAACATGTGAAAATGGACGCCACAAATTTCTGAAATCTCTCTTTTATGTAAATCCTGCCTACCATTATTTTTATGCCCATGTTCACGAAACCCGCCCGACACTAATACAACAAACTGTGAAAGTTTCATCGAAATCGATTCAGTAGTTTTATTAAAACAAATACGGAAATTCACTTTTATAAATATAAATTAACAAGGAAGAAGTATTGTAAATACTTTATGACTGATAGTCCGTGATTTTGGACGTTTAACCTTCATGTACGGCAAAAATTGGCATTAAAATTGGGTATAAAATGAAGTTCGTCCAAATAATTCTAGGTTTGGTTTCAAAAACAAATAATTTTTGCTTACTAATCGCAATCAACTCAAGTCATTGAATAAAATACAGTTCAAGCACCGTTCTATCATATTATGGTAGTTCAGAAATAAATGAAAAAAAAATGTCCTAAAGTTGGGTTTATTATCTAAAAACATCCAACAACCTAAAGCTGCGTACATTCAGATTTTACTCTAACTTTTTGCATGGAGTTGGCAACAGCAGAGGTCTCACATCAACTACCGGGGTGTTGGTGTTTTGAAGAAAAAAGCCCATTTGCAAGTATGTTGAGTTCGAATTCATGGCCTCCATCTTTACCAGCAGCGATGTGTGCGCCGTGAAACGCCATAACGTTCAACCAAGCAGAAGGTCCGTTATAAAACAATAATAAAAATATAAGAAGCATTTTCTCTTTTTGTGACCTATTAACACAGAAATATGATTGGAAGATTTCTGTGGTAGATGACAGGATCTGAGAAGAAATGTTGGTTGATCAACATCACAGATAAAGGAGGACCAAATGGTTGTCTAGGTTATAAGCAGAATGAGGTACAGGCAAAAACATACCACCGAACATGGAAAACAGTCGAAATGGGTTTAACAAGGACCGGATTACTAGACAAAAGTGCACTTTTGTTATATCGATAAAAATCCAGACAGGAATACCAGATCGTTGTTCATCTTCAATCCCGATTCCCGAGGCAAACGTTTTGAACCTTTTTGAGCAGCAGCTCATTGTTTCATCACCAAACGCAATGGAAATTTTAAAAGCTGCCGCGGCGACTTAGTTCCGAGCTGAACTTCACACAATAAGCACCATGTATAATGAATTTTAAGTAAGAAAATGTCCTATAATTTACAGTGAACTGTTTAAGAAACTGTTTCTTTATGAATTGACGCATTATCCTCTTGGCATTACGTGACGTAAAACCTAATTCTCCTATGAAAATAGAAAGATTGATTAACGGTGTTAAAACAATAACAAATGAAAAACCGTACGAACTTTTCTGGTTACCTGGAACTATGGAGTATAGTATGCAGTATCGAAATATTGCTTGTTCTGTTTAGTATTCTACTTAATAATGATGTATAATGAGCTATTTATGTTTCTAAGTAGGTTTAAATTTTGTTTGGTAATCCTAAGTAGATTCTTTGATGACACAACTCACCAACTGCCACTACCTTTACGTAATAACGGCAATTAGATTTAATTTATGCTCATTGATTCAGACACTTATTTCAAGCGGAAGCCCGTTTAATGGCCAGGAAACTACACATAACTGAAAAACCGTGGATAATCGTTGTAAATAACAATGCTAAAATAATGTTTGGTAATCTAAACGACGAAGATTTAGATTTCATAAATTTCACCCTATCTGTCCTGACTGTTACGAAATGGAAAATTTCTCTGAGGGACCAGCGGTTTGTTATGGAATCGAGCATAAAAGCAAATAAATTATATGTGTTTTAATTAAATATATTCAAAGGTGATTCATAAAATAGTTTTGAAACGATATAATTCCAGTGAAACCATAACCAATGCCTCTCAACTGAAACCACGGCGCCTATCATTTTTGAAAAAAATTCCTGCTAACGACTACAACGAATGTTTTATACGATCATCGTTTTGAAATAAGTGACCTTATGCGCTTTTGTGGTGCAAACACGATGAAAGATTCCTGTTACAACACTCCTCTTTACAACGGAGTTAATCGCCTGTTTAAAGCCCGGTGTGAAAGTCGGAACACACGTTCCCATATATTTGCATCAGATCAATTGTCCGGATATAAATTAAGGAGCAGGGATAAAGAAAATTGGATATGGAATATTTGAAGGAGACAAAGTGCTTTCACGAGATAAAACGGGGCGCTGGGTTTCGGCTTCAGGGAGATATTTATTAAGCTCATTTCTTAACTAGGGCCATAAAGTTGAAAAATTTTTATCGATACAAAAGTTTTGAAACATTTATATTTTGCAGATGTTAGTTTGATAATAATAAAGAATATTTAAATGATTAATATCACAATAAAAATATTTGCACGATTACACAAAAGTCAAACACTTTGAGTGAGTAGAAATACTTTGTTTGAATATACAATAAAATATATTTTGCATTGTATAAATTCACTTTTCCACATCCTAAATGTATTTGTTAAATGTAAATCTTTTTTGTAAATCCCAGGCCCTGAAGATGATCTCAATAAAAGATCGAAACGTTGGCACGATAAAGAAAATGTTTTTCTGAAACCTACATCACACCCGACCGCATCTCACGATATCTGAATAACTTTCGATTAACGGTCACTAATCTCTACAAAAAAATAAAATAAAATAAAAATATTTAAAAACTGTATTTCCCCAATAACCTTCAAGGAGATAAAAACTGCAGTGGCTTCGCGACCTGTTGGACAGCAAATCATAATAGCACATAGCGCTTATTAGAAGTGTCACCACTTTTACTTATAGTATAAAAATAAATACTGTTATAAAAAAGTAAAAGAAAAAACTGTATTATTGATTTTTTTCATGCATTATACTATTACGCATCATAGTCAATTGAAATACTAGGGGTATTCACGATCTTTGTGTTAACCCTGCTAACTCTGTTAGGGCCTGTTAGATCGGGAAAAATGAAGACGCCAGAGCCAATGTTAGGTGTAAGGTCGAAAATGTAGTAACATTGCAATCCGTTAGGGCGTAGGTAACCATCATGGCAGCCATGAATATAACAGCTGTTTTTTGTTTAAAGGTTTTTTAATTCTTAAATACGCATTAATTAAATCAGACCAATCATTTCTTTTGTTAATTTCTGTCCTATCCTTATACTCTCATTCATAATAGATACATCCCCTATCCTATATAGTTGTATGCTGTTAGACGTTAGGATACAGGTTAGGTATGCCGGCACGAATTGAAGCGTGTCATTTGCTAGTACTTTTCGATTGCATAGATAGCATTTTGAATGAAAGAGGTGATTAATTTTCCTTTTTTATTAACTTCTGGCGTCTTGCAATTTAACACAAAAGAAAACCAAAATAAACAACAACAATCCTTCAAGGACTGTTATAGCTTTATTTTTGGTTCTACCAATCGCCACGCGCAGCATTGCGGAAAAATTAATGTTTAACATGCTAAGAAAAGAAAGGGACGTCCACGATCTTACTGGACATTTCACTGTTCGAGTTACCTCGACTTAACATCTTACAAAATCGTCAATACCCCTACTGTTGACTATGGTAATACTCGCCGGACTTTTATATCGGACGTCGGATTTGTCAGATAAAACCACCACCTGTGAACACCATGTGCAAAATTTAGCCCGATGATATATCTATCTGCCCGTCTTCCTCCTTTGGGTGGCTAATCTAGGTATCTCGAACTTTCATCTTTACGGCGAGCACATCTGGCCCCAGCGGATCATGGTCGAAGGATTTCTTTCCGATTAACTATCACTTCCCAACATATTTGCTACGCGGTCTATTTATATTGGTAGACCCATCTTCCCTTTTATTTTCTTCCAAAATCTCTCTCCCTTTCTCACTCACTCTCTCTCTCTCTCTCTTTTTTTCTCTCTCTCTCTCTCTCTCTCTCTCTCTCTCTGTGTGTTTCCACTCTCATCCTTTTTCTCTTTTTCTACGTTATTCTCATTTTCTTTTTCAGTCTTATTTTTTCTTGCTCTATTATACTTTACTTTTACCCTCTTATCCTGCATCTCATAACCCTCTCTTCATTTATCTCTCATTTATCCCTCTCACGATTGCGTCATTCCACTCTCCCTCCCACCCACTCTCTCACACTCTCTCTCTCTCTCACTCTCTCTCTCTCTCTCTCTCTCTCTCTCTCTCTCTCTCTCTCTCTCTCTCTCTCTCTGGGTATGTGTTTATCAAAGACTATATATACATATATAGTACATAGTATATATATATATATATATAGTCTAGAGACGTCGGTGGCCGCAAGGTTTAGTCGTTGACACGGCGCTCATCACTGTAAGGTAAAGGTCTCGGGTTCGAATCCAATGGCCCTGCATTCGAACCCGACATACTTACAAATGGTCTTTTTTTCAAAAACACCGGCACCCTGAGGGTTTATATGACCTCTGCTGTTGCGAATCCTTGTAAAAAAAAAAATAATCTAAAAAAAAATATATATAGTCTAATTCTATATAGTGTAAGTCTATCAAAGACTTGAGCCACATATTATACGACCTTGTTTTCTAAAAAACTGACATTCAGTTAGTCTATATTGTGTCATTTATTTTACTGTTTTAATAAAAATTTGATTTAAATTATTTTGAATTTTTGTAGGTGACGCATAAAGCGTTACAACACGTACGAAAGCAAAGTTTACATTCGTACGGTAAAATGATTCCTTGTAAAACTTCATATGTCCTTATGCTGCTCTAGTTCAACTATGTCTCAATTATGTGGAGAGAAAAAAAATGTATCGTTCGGATTTTCTAGTTTTCTGTCGCCGACTCTTTTGTAGAATCTGCCAATTTCGGGGATTTTTTCCCGGGCCGGCCAAACTTTCATCTTCGGCCTGTCAAATTAATTAAAAAGACCCATTAAGGGAGCCGCTCCCGATGTGGAATTAGTTTGATGGATGCTCCGCCTCCAGTTTTTATGAAACGGCCGATTTGCATACGGCTCACTCGCTAATGACCGTCTGCGTTTGACTCGATAAATAACTGGAAAGATTGGGGCAGAGATTGGAAACCGTTTAGTGAGAAGAGTAGCGCCCGTTACCGTGAAATCGTTCCCACAGCCCTTAAAGATTTTATCTATGGACATGCTTAATAATAAGGATTAACCCTTGCAGGAGGTCAAGAGACAAACCGGACGATAACTCTAAGAGCAATGTTAGAGACATGCAAAGAGAGAATTTATTCTTTACAGTAAGCTATTTTGTTGAAACACCACAAAATGTATTCAAAAACATAGCTAATAAAATATGAAAAGTTGATTCTTGATTCTTCTATACAATATGTTATTTTGTTTAAACGCCGAAAACATATATTCAAAAACATAAACTAATCTTATACTAATAAAACATGAAAACATGATTCTTCTATACAATATATTATTTTGTTTAAACGCCGAAGACATATATTCAAAAACATAAACCAAATCTTATACTAATAAAATATGAAAACTTGATTCTTCTATACAGTATGTTATTTTGTTTAATCGCCGAAAAAATATATTCAAAAACTTAAACCGAATCTTAGACTCATAAATTATGAAAACTTCATTCTTCTATACAGTATGTTATGCTGTTTAATCGCCGAATACTATATTCAAAAAGTTAAACTGAATCTTATATTAATAAAATATGAAAACTGGTAAAGAATTTTCTATTCAAAGTTGAAACCCTCCATGCAAACACTGCAAATTGTGTTAAAATAAAATTGCTAGAACTCGCTAAATTTATAAATACCAACAATTTATTTCAGCATATGATATTGCTGTAATTTGTATAAAGATTTATAATGAAAGAGATTTTTATTCAAAATTTATAAACGTTTTAGAAGTTTTATACATTTGTGAATTTCTTTAACTTGTATTAAAACTTAACAGAGAGAGAGAGAGAGAGAGAGAGAGAGAGAGAGAGAGAGNTTTTATTCAAAATTTATAAACGTTTTAGAAGTTTTATACATTTGTGAATTTCTTTAACTTGTATTAAAACTTAACAGAGAGAGAGAGAGAGAGAGAGAGAGAGAGTGAGAGAGAGAGAGAGAGAGAAAGAGAGAGAGAGAGAAAGAGAGAGAGAGAGAAAGAGAGATATTTTGGAAGAAAATAAAAGGGAGAGAAAATAAAATGAGAGATAAATGAAGAGAGGGTGATGAGACGCAGGATAAAAGGGTAAAAGTAAAGTATAATAGAGAGAGGGCGTGAGACAGAGAAAAATGAAGTGAGAGCAAGAAAAAATAAGACTGAAAAAGAAAAAGAGAATAACGAAGAGAAAGAGAAAAAGGATGAGAGTGGAAACAGAGAGAGAGAGAGAGAGAGAGAGAGAGAGAGAGAGAGAGAGAGAGAGAGAGAGAGAGAGAGAGAGAGAGAGAGAGAGAGAGAGGAACAACTTCTTTCTAATTATTTCCTAGTTCCCATAAGTTATATAAAAAAATGATGTCACCAAAATGTACCTACATTGGGACCGAAAATGGAGCACACTCAATTCAAGAGAACTCACGAGAAAATTTTTACCCACCATTAGTGATCGTTACAAACACATCACTCTTACAACCAAAGTTAGCCAAGTTCGGACATGGAAAGAATGCAGTCTGTTTACATCGCTTCTGTGTGAAAAGGTATCCATAATGTTAATGAGGTATGCTAAAAGAGCAAATTTCGGAATAACTGTTATTCGACTCGTCTTTTGTTCGAGAAGTCCCCGAGTGAGCGAAAGAACGGTCTTAACTGGTGGATAGGTTTTACTTGACTTAAAAAGCAGCGTTAGTGTCAGCTGTTCGCAAAGTCTCCATATAAAAACGTAATAGCCGAAAAAATTAGAAGTGGGAACACCAATTCCATTCTACAACTATCACATAAATTACAAAAAATACATCCCAACAATAAACAAAAGGGTAGAAACAAAATTGACGACAGATTACCGCCTCACCCTCACTCAACCCCTTACTGGTCATCGATGGCTCTTGTCACCTGTAACGTATAGGCGTTGGGAACTCTCCAACATAATATGCGACTTTCTTTCGAGACAGACCTTAGTGCATACACCGACGGACTGCAGGTTTTACGAAAGAGAAAGGCTCAGCTGATGAAGCACGTGACATGAGCGGAGAGACATAGCTGGCCTAGACCATTTGGCAGAGCAGGAACACATTTCGGAGCTTTTGAACTTTAACTAATTTTAACTTTAAGAATTTCCTTTTAATGAACTGTAATACAATTTCTAAGGTTAATATGAAATAGTAACCTAAATCTAAAAGTATCTGCTAGTAATATATTATGAAAATAATTTTAATTGCAATAAAAATAGTTATATAATAACACGTTATATGTATATGAAGCATGTTGACAGACAAACAAATTAAAAAATAGGGTGTACTGCGCTGAGGTCAAAGCACATACACTCACAGAATTATAAAGTACCAATTAAATTACTTAATGATAAGTTATCCTAAGAATTCTATCGAACCTCAGGTCTACCTCAAGGTGACCTTTTATCCCCGTTACCTTTTACAAATTTTATTGCAGATGTGGTTATTGCACTTTAAAATAGTTACGTTTGCTGATCATGTGAAACTATAAAAATGTATTAAATGAGATGCAATCGTACATAAATATTTTTTTATGGTGCGAAAGAAATATTTTGTTTCTAAACATAGCTAATTATCAATCCTTATCATTTTACAGAAAGTTATCCTGTATATTGTATTATTATACTATTAATAATGTGTCACTAGAAAGTTAGTTAGGAATTAGATTAAGAATTTCGTGTGATTTTAATGATTTCTACCACTTGAACTCTCGTGATTGCCGAAAGTCGTGGGTTCGAATCCCGCTCGTGCCACAAACTTTTTCATTTCAACCAATACCTTACATAAAAATTAGTTAATTGAAAGAAGTCATTTGGTCAATCGGACCAAGAAATATAATGGACTTAAAAAGTAAAACGAAGTATGTCTTCACTAAAGCTCTCCGTGGCTATTTCATTTGTCGCCGAGAATCGAATCCTGATTACACGGCATTTGAAAAATGGCAAAAAGAAGGGGAAATTCGAAAGGTGGGGTTGAGATGGGGAGTTGGTGTCCGAGTGGATCGAAGTCATGATAGCTCAAGTGGTTAGTGCAGCAGCGTTTGCAGTCGAAGGTCGTGGGTTCGAATCCCGTTCGTGATACTAAATTTTTCATTTCAACCAAAGCCTTACATAAAAAGATTAAGTTAAGTCATAAGTTCCTATATTTCATTCAAGGTCTAAGCATTTATTTGATTTGCTCAATACTTCTGTTCATAACCTAAAAAAAGGTGTTTTAAACGCTTTTCATTAATAGTGAAATTTAAATAATTTTTGGTTTGTTATGTGTTTAGTATATAATATGTATATTGGAGATCAAGGCCTACTCTCACCTGACAGATGAATGTCCAAGCTTAAGTGTATCATGTTATTATAACTGTGTGTGAAAACTGCTACAAAAATAAAAACGTTTGTTTAATTACATACATAGTATATTTATATACGTATATACTGCACTGGTCGTGGGCTAAGTTAATATACCACTTAATTGCTATTATTCGCGAGCAGATAGACACAAAAATTTGTATACTCCAGAACATAAAAAAAAATTCTTCTCGAAAAGTTGTGAAAACATATCACATTTTACCCAATACAAGGGTTGCGCGAATTCATCATAATGACAAACAAACCTAAGAAACCGGGCCGAATTCATCATACCACTGATGGGAATTGCATTTCTCTTGAGCAAGCTTGACGCGTAACGAGCTTTGCAGGGCAACGTTTCATTTAGGTGTCATTTAAAGCGAAGAGAAATTTCGATTTAAATTTTAATTATATTTTTTTGAACAGACGCCGCCCTTCTTCTGTATGACCGTAAATGAATTAGAAGAGAGCGTTACTGACATGATAATGGATTATTAATTTTTGTGTACAGCAAGGAAAAAAATTTAATTGAAATTGAGCATTATACAACAGGCAAAATGCATGATGCACGCTAGTAAAGAAGGGAGAAAAGAAATTAGGTCTACTTAAAAGGTTAGCAGGAAGGCAATGTGGATCGTCAGGAAATGTTCTGTCTCAAGCTTATACCACTTCGAACTGTGTAGAATACGGGAACGAGCACATTTTCACAGCTTCAAAAAATACTCTAGAAAGATTAGATCAGACTCAAAATCAAGCTTTGAGATTGATAACATGAGGCCCCCGTTCCACCCCAATCAATGACATGAAGCTTCAACTGGCATAAATCTTCTTGCGATTAGAAGAAACCTAGCAGTTCTACGCTTAGATGAGAGAATCTAGCGCCGCGTTCTACTGGAAGGGCCATAAGCCTGCAAATCAGCGTCTGAAAACATAAAAATCTTTCTCCGTTATAGCAGAAAAACCGGCAGGCGCATATGGGATAAATATAGACAGCAGACAGGCTTTTCCAATTTCAAAGTAAAATGATTTGGCTATGCGTTCCACCCCGAAAGTGCTCGACTTGGTAACCCCAGTAGACAAAACGATCCAACAAAAGAACCCCACCCACTATACTCAAAGCCATTACCTTCGAAACCATTTATGAAAGGTTCCCTCCCACAGAGTGGATCCATGTGTATACTGATGGCTCAGCCCACGGAGCACGTAGCAACCGTGGCGCAAGATCTGTACCAGTTGATCAAATAGCATCAAATTTTGAGGGAGGAACCCACGACCTTCGGCTAAATGCGCCGCTGCTCTACCACTTGAGCTATCATAACTTTGATCCATTCGGACACCAACCTCCCATCTCAACCTACTTTTCGAATTTTCCCTCCTTTTCGCCATTTTTCAAATGTTGTCGGATTTGATTCACGGCGATAAATGAAATTGACACGGAAATGGCTGTATATAACACTGTATCAGTTCGTCCAAAAGAACTTGATTGATCTAAAATAATAATAACTAAAATAACAATTGGACAACCAATGCACAAAATCATATGTAAAAAGATGAAATTACATTTTTTTTTTATATCGTCTCCAAGTTGCCTGTTGGCTCGAACAATGCTATTATTTTTCGACCTGTAAGATCAAAAAAATATTCATAAAGATCCGTGATCTCTCTTCGGTAATCTCCATTTGGGGTACATATATGAAAAAATAGGCTTGACGTGTCCTTATGTCATCCATCCTTATCATAATCTTTTAGCAAATCGTTTAATTTAAACTAAATTGTTTGAATTAGATGTCTTTTTTTAGAACGTTTACTATCATTTAGACTCGCTAGTACTGAAAATCTCATTTTATTTAATTAGATGGGATTGTGGATATTGTTACCAATTACTTTCCATTTCTGCTAACAAGTACAAAAACAAACCGCGTATGAAATATTTCGCCGTTATTGATAAACAGATGGACGTGTCGAACGTCTTATGAACAAATTAACCGATGTGAAAAAACCGGTTTTCCTTATCGTGTCATCATCTGATTGACATTCCAAAAATCTAAAAAACCAGAACAACACATGTAAAATGGCTTCTTTCAGACGCCCCTCGTTAATTTATTCGCGCCAATTTACGCTCTTGAAATGGCGAGTTGTTTGCGTGCTAAGGGCAATTTTTCCAGAGACAAATATAAAAAATTACACTTCATCTGTCACATTTTATAATAATCGCAGATGGCCGGGTCATTTGCATAAATTATCAGAATACTTAAACATTGATTGTAAAATCCTGAAAGCTGTTTTGCAGTTCCATTCCTGATTATTCTATCTTTTAACATTTTGAAAATTTGGAGGTGATTCATTTGCCAGCCATCGTTCCTGAGAATCGTTAGCCTGAGACACTAAAGATGCAGCCAAAAGTCGAGCTATTATGAAAATTGTTACCTCTCAATCGTTAATGGACGATTTTGAAAGTCTGCTTTCACGGCAGGTTTTATAACTTAAAAGGTCCTCCCAGTCCCCCTCCAAAAACCAGGTTCAGATTAAATTTTAAAAAATTGTTCAGTTAAATTATTTTACGTTCTTTGTTCGCGGATTTTCTGGGTGAATTTTGTCATATCAGCCAAAATACGTCGAGCCAGGGCTTCATCGCACTAGCCGGCTTATCCGAAAGGGCTTTAATAGGCTTATAAATCAGGATGCAAATTAGGTTTGTCGCAAGTCGCGTCGACGCCGGTGGTCCGTCATACATAGTCAATCTTTCAATAACCATAACTCAGTTATAAACTCACAAAACATACAGGGGCCCAACCAAATTACTATATTTGACCCGGTGAATATATTCAATATTTTTGGCAAGGGCGATTAACTCGCAACTTTTTTTCTCCTCTTAATCTAAATTTGTTAAGAGGTTTTCACGTTGGACATAATTTCCTGTGCAAATATGTAATTGATCCCCTTCTTTATCCGCTCGATTGGGAAGGGGCCAAAAAAAGTGAAATCAAAAGCTTTCATGAAAAGTACGGAGTTTTACGATCCCATCTTGGTGAGCTTTTCGAATTCCTATAAAAGCCGCTCAATTGCAATAATGGGCGTTTCTAATTTCCTGGGCCGAGACAAAATAACAAAAAGGAAAACACGACACTTAAAAATGCAGAGGCGTTTAGAAAATGGCTACTAACTTTTAAAAGCAAGGAGCTAGAAATAGGAGAAAACGTTCCTATTAGAAATGATTAACTACTACAAGTGCTGTAGTGGATACATAAGGAATTGGAGTAAAAACAAATAATTGCCCATTAAAAATATAGAATTCCTCGAAAATCTTTCAATTTCTACCAAACTGATTCATGTGAAAAACTAACAACAAAAATATCATAGGTTAAAAGTTCTTCGCTAGATAAAATATTTTGTTATAAAAAGAAGTTTTTACACTAAAAACTAATTAAAAATATGGAAATAACGACTGCACTTTTAACATTTATTGAATGAATACATTTGTAATTTTATTGACATTATATTTTAATTTGTTAGTTCGTCCAATATAAGTCAAAAAGGCAAAAATTAGTATACTTTAAAAATTATACTTTAAAAAATTTTAAAAGTTAAAAAGTTAGTTAAGTTAAAAGTTAAAAAGTTTTATACTTTAAAAAGTTTCTAGAAAGAAAAACCACACATTCCCAGAATGTTTTGCCGTTCAAAACTATTTTTCCGTCCGTTGTAAATACTCAATTTTAAAGCTTGTTAACTTGAACATCCTTATAATTATCACACAGAGAATTATCGACCAGCGATGATAAACAATTGATTATCGGGATTGGGTATATCATCCGAAATGAAGTAATCGTATCTTTTGCCAAGATTTCGGTTTTTTTAAAGACTTCCTCAGAGCTCTACAGAAAGATAAATATTATTGTAATGGCATAGGCTCACAATAAAACAATGTTTGCAATGAACTTACAAACGAGTATAATTTAGTACACAGATCATCAAAAGTATAAAATAAAAACAAAAACGTTTTACACAAATCATAAATTAATCTTGCATAAGCGCAGATAAAACCAACATTATATATTTTATCTCTACAAAACCACCACATTTGTTCACTTGTTAAAAAAAAATTAATTATTCGGAATAAAATTTAATATTTGTATATGGGAATATGTATCGGACAGTTGTGTACGCAACGATTGGACAATATTTATCTCCATTTTTTTTATTACTAGTCTCCATTATTTACTAATCCCTATCTACTTGAGTATTTATTTAGAAATCGTGAGATGCGGTCTGCTGTGATGTAGGTATCACATATAATAGGATATATATTTTTATTTTTTTATATATTCAATCAATGTATTTCTACTCACTCAAAGTGTTTGTCTTCTGTGTAATTGTGCCATTCTTTCGTGTCGTGTCGAGAATGCCAGTGAGATTATGCTATTGTGCAGTGAGATGTTGCTATATACGTTGGATTTTGAAGGGGTGGGGAAGGATGTCGGTATAGAAAAGAAATATATATATATATATATATATATATATATNTATGTAAACAATGTTTGTAAATCCCAGGCCCTGAAGATGATCTCAATAAAGATCGAAACGTTGGCACGATAAAGAAAATGTTTTTCGGAAACCTACATCACACCAGACCGCACCTCACGATTTCTAAATAAATATCGATTAACGGTCACTAATCACCACACACTACTTGATTATGTTAGTTAAGCCCAGGAATATGTTCTTGAAATATTCGTACGATGTTTTTTTCTGACCAAAAACTCTGTTTTCTTTTCTTACAAAATTTTTGTTATATATGTTTTGATATTTTTTGAAAGTACGTCTTTTAAAACTTCTACATTAAAGTCATTATGTTGGCTGCTAGCTGCATTTGAATTTCAGTTTTTCACAATATGGGATAATGTTGGTTTATTTATTTTTCAACGTGTTTCGTTTTTTTGTTTGGAAATTTTAAGTTTTTAGAATAAGACTGCTACCTTTGAATATTAAATGGAAAGAGTATATCTATTTAACATAACAAATGTTTTGACGAATCTTATACAGAGTGTCTTGTGAACTAACGTCAGTACTTCAGGAGATTATTCCATATGTCAAATGTGACCAAAAAGTCCTTATTGTATATAATCTGATACACATTTTTATTCGAAATATTTCACTTCTCGTATTACTTTTCACAACTTTTTCCATAAAGACCCCGTATGTAATAAAATATTATTCCCACTTTAAACTAGAATACAGCAATGGAAACAGCATTAATAATCCTATAGCAAAACATTTTTTAGCAATTAAACGTTAATTTTACACTGGTGTTAACGGATGTATGAGGAACTAAGTGCATGTGTTAATTCCCAAACATGTAATTGACAATCAAACTGTACTATTTGGCATCGAGTGTAACCTCCTGAACTACTATTTGCGTCTGTTTATGGGACACCCTGTATAGCTGTAGTGTTGCCGATCGACAGGAGCAGATGTTTGGTGAACCAGCTTCTTCTTATTCTTGAGGAGTTAGGTGACGGACTTCATTCTAAAATCCATCTCCTTGGAACGATACTGTAATAACTATAAATGTAGGTTGTAAAAACATTGGCATAAACAAAAATTGAATAATTAAACGAAGCAGTAATTAATAATGAAAAAATCTCCTAAAGTTAGTTGAAAAATATTGTTTTTTCCCCTTTAAATTTTTTTAACTAGGATAAACACATCAATTTTCTTTATTGAGTCAATAAACGGTAAAGTCAAATTCCCGAATTTGGATGATATTTTAGCTATATTTTAAAATGCTTCTAGTACAAAAATTATATTATTTTACCATGTTTGCGAACAAAATAGCATCACTGACAGTTTTGATTTGCCTGAGACAGTTATTAATCAAATTCTGTTAACTAATCTAAAAAAGAGAGCTGACAAAAATTTACTATTCAGAATTCGTTTCAATTAAAAAATATAATCTTCACATAACAAACTTTTACGGACGAGTTTTAATCTGTATATTCTCGAGGAACGATCATCGTAAAAAAGGGAACTTTTTCGTTGTCAGGGAACCGAGAAAGTGTGCCCATTTAGTCCAGTTATTCCAAGGCTTTAATTAATCAAAAATCTCTTCAAAATCATATGTTTGCATTTTAAAGTGGCCATGAAATTCCGTCATTTCATTTGAATCTAACCCAGCATTAATTTTTAATTAGTTCGATTCCAGGGATTCGGGCATAAACACACCCTTTGATTTCTGAATTCTTTAAAGTCAGTCATACCTAGAGTTTTAATTGATTTTAATTCTTTCATTTCTTGTATCTTTTCCTCCTATTCGATTTATTAAAACTGCAAAAATCATTAATAAACGGTCAATTTTCACATAATTCAAAAATTACAGGTTTGACAATACAGATTTGATTGTAACTAATTAACAAAATAGACATTTTCAAGAATTAGATAGAACCCAAGCCTGAACGCAACAATTGCGACAGAACGTCTTAATATACGGTTTTCTTTTTGAAATGTCATTGTAATTTACCTAAGACTTTACTTTTTGAAATATTTCTTGCATGAGACTTTTATCAACATCATTCTTATTGTGTTGTTCCATCAAATATGAGTTATAATTTGATCCAGTTTGAATTGCTTTGTTTTTGTGGCAATGAGAACTTTTACAGAAGAATGAGTTGTTGACTACCAACATTTTCGCATCACTTGTCGTATAAACACTCGATTGGGCAGAATTATTTGGCCCGAAAACCAGAAGGTGAGAGCTCATGGGTAACAAACCATTATTTTACGACGCCAAACATGGCCATTTTATTGCACTTTAATGAAAGTAAAATGTCTAAAACCTAAGTGCTAGATCTAATCCAACATCAACATAGGAAATTAATAGGTAATATACAACATATTCCATTAGATTTCGTGGTCCGATTGACCAAATAAACTCTTTCAATTAATTAATCGTTATGTAACGTATTGGTTGAGATAAAAAAAGTCAGTTCACGAGCGGGATTCGAACCCACGACCTTCGGGTAAATACGCCACCGCTCTACCACTTGAGCTATCGGGACGTCATTATTATATCTCAACGAATATGTTACGTAAAGATTAACTAATTGAAAGATGGTATTTGGACCACGAAATCTAGTGGATTTAATGAGCAAAATGAAACATATCTTCACTAAAGATCTCCATGGCCATTTCATTTGTCGCCGAGAATCAAATAGATTATACGACATTTGAAAAATGGCAAAAAGGAGAGAAAATTCAAAAGGTGGGTTGAGTTGGGAAGTTGGTGTCTGAGTGGAACGAAGGCAAGATAGCTCAAGTGCTTGAGCAGCGGCGTATTTAGCCGAAGGTCGTGGGTTCGAATCCCGCTCGTGACACTGGCTTTTTTATCTCAACCAATATGTTACGTAAAGATACAACATAATGTACAAAACAAATAGTTAATTGTGAATTATTGGTGGAATGAATTATATAAGCTCGAGTCTTCACATGTATGGGCAAAAATATACAGGGTGAATTGCTACTCGTGCTACAAACTTCTCCAGTAGATTCTTCACCCTAAAATGAACAAAAAAGTTCATATTGTCCATGGTCCGATTCTCAACCATTTCAGAGTAATTTCGCTTTTTATCGATTTTGAAAGATATCACGTCCTGGCGTCGGAAAATCGTGATATCTTTTAATCTAAACATTTCTCTTAAAATCTATAAGCACCGTTGAAATCCCCGTTAATTTTTAGAGAGAATCAAAATCATAATTCCATTGAAATTTTTTAATTTAATTTAATGCCCATTTAGTATGTAATGCTTAAGAAGTTTACAAACAGCTAGAAGGTCAAGGAAGAAAGACCCAAACGTTTTGCCACCTTCATCTTCTTATTGAAAAATTAACGGGAATTTCAACGGTGCTGTTAGATTTTCAGAGAAATGTTTAGATTAAAAGATATCACGATTTTCCGACGCCAGGACGTGATATCTTTCAAAATCGATAAAAAGCGAAATTACTCTGAAATGGTTGAGAATCGGACCATGGTCAATATGAACTTTTTTGTTCATTTTAGGGTCAAGAATCTACTGGTGAAGTTTGTAGCACGAGTAGCAAGTCACTCTCAAACATTAGCAATCCTTGAACCACCATTTTTTCTCTTTTTGTCATCAACATCTTGGTCTCACAACCACTAAATAAGAAAATGACGAGTGCGTTGGAAGCGTTATTAAATCAGGTAGTTTTCCTCAAATTTGCTGCCTTCTGAGACTAAAATTAGAAACTCTGGATTACTTTATACACTTTCCGATTTACACAATTTTCCACTCTTTTTGTAGTTCTGGCTGAAATAAAACACAAAAAATTAGCCCAAACATTTTGCCACCGTCATCTTCTTATTGAAAAATTAACGGGAATTTCAACGGTGCTTTTAGATTTTCAGAGAAATGTTTAGATTAAAAGATATCACGATTTTCCGACGCCAGGACGTGATATCTTTCAAAATCGATAAAAAGCGAAATTACTCTGAAATGGTTGAGAATCGGACCATGGACAATATGAACTTTTTTGTTCATTTTAGGGTGAAGAATCTACTGGAGAAGTTTGTAGCACGAGTAGCAATTCACCCTGTATATCTGCTCCGACTCCCTCAGCACGGTTACTGCTGTCCGGGACAGGTCTTCCGCCGGCCCTTTTGTTGTTGGAGGCATCTTAGGGATTGGAAAGTCTCGGTGGTTGTTGTCTGGGTTCCTGGACTTAAGTCTGACTGGTAATGAAAAATGGAACGAGGGGCGAATCTCCGGGCCTGACCACCGCGAAACGCCCGCTGGCGCTAAAAATGCTTTAAAACATGAATAAAAAAAGTGGCGACGTCGATGGGCACTGTCGATATGTGGCCCCTGGAGGATCTGACTCGTAGAAGATAGATCATCCTCACCCAATTATTAAATAGTTCATACGAGGTTGACGCATGGACACATTTGGGACAAAGCCCTCGTGTATGTCTGACACAAATGGGTCCCACTTAATTGAAGGGTGCTATCTCTTTGCTCTATGTAGAGAGCTTAGGAATGCCCCGATATGAGAATGTGCTTGAGCACTGCAGCGAGTGTTTGTGTCCCCTGTTCCTATTTGTAAAGAAATGTGTGATTTTTGTAAAGAAAACTGTGCTACTGTACATAATACTTTATTTCACGTTTCTTGGTTGTGTTTCTTTGTATATTTTGAGGCTGAATTATTTATTAGCGTGGATTTGTAGTTCTGGCCAAATATTGAGTAGCCTCAATTTGATTTGTAATATATTGTGGGTGAAGGGTGATAAAGAAATATCAAGTACACCACCACCCCCTACTGAGTGAATAATGTTTTTCAGTTAATTAATCTTTAAGTAAGGTATTGCTTGAAATGAAAAGTTAGTGTCACGAGGGGGATTCGAACCCACGACCTTTGGCTAAAAACGCCGCTGCTCGTGAAGTCACGACAGCTCAAGTGGTAGAGCAGCGGCTTATTTAGCCGAAGGTCGTGAGTTCGAATCCCACCCGAGACACTGACTTTTTATCTCACCCAATACCTTACTTAAAGATTAATTAATTGAAAAGAATTTATTTGGCTAATCGGACCACGAAACTTAATGGATATAATGAGTAAATAATATATAAATAGAAAAGAATTTATTTAAAAGTGAATGGAAATGTGAATGGGTTTGGATCTAGCCACTGGAGCCCAGCCTTGGTGGCTAAATGGAAAAGACCAAGGTCTGACCACGGACTGCCAACACTCGGGATGAGTGATTCTCGACGCCTCTCTGTCTTTTATTATATAAACTGCAAAAGATGGAATTACATGCAGCGAGAAGTGATAGAGTCACCTTTGCCACTGTGTATGTAACTATCCGTGTGCAGTGTTGGGCTTTTATAAATCAGTAATCAGAACGGAATCTGACTTCTCGCGGCAACTTCGAAAGTCAAACAAAGAAGTGAATTGCTTTTAGTTTTTCTTCTACATATACCCCTGACCGATCCCCCGATCAACCTGTATAAACTTCAAATGTTATCTGATTTTAAAAAATCTGGTCTATGCGAAACTTTGGTTGAACATAATACTTATTTAATTCTATGTGGCAATATATGGTGAATCTTACCTGATTCTTGAAAAGGTCAATTTCATATAACTATGATTTATTCCCCCGATCAACCTGTATAAACTTCAAATGTTATCTGATTTTAAAAAATCTGGTCTATGCGAAACTTTGGTTGAACATAATACTTATTTAATTCTATGTGGCAATATATGGTGAATCTTACCTGATTCTTGAAAAGGTCAATTTCATATAACTATGATTTGAGTTTTTTTCTATTTACAAGATTTTGTTTTTAGTCGTTAATTAACTTAACAGTTACCTACTACTAGTACAATCTATAATTAAATACAGTCCTAATTTAAACCTGAGTTTAGAGTTTAAAATAGCTGGTAAGTTCTGAAGGTTGACGCAAGTCTCCTATACGCGCTAAGTAATTTTGTAATTACCATGTGAACAAGACTAAATATCTGGGCTCCAAGGTATTTAATTTGTGTATGCACATGGAAGTACTTATTTGCTTAATTTATGTGTCAAATTGTTTAATTCTCATTACTTAAGATGATACTATGTCATTAATAAAAATCAACTTTTTTTTTAGAGAACACTTGAATAAGGTTTAATTAACGAGAAGTAACTCGAAATTAATGTGCGCCGGATTTATAGGAGGGGGATATTTTTCTTTTTATTACCGGTATTTTTTTTACCGGTGGAGACGTCGAATATGTAAATTATTTATAGACCCGCATTGGTGTTAATAAGTTTCCGAGACGGGAGATGAAAGGGCGACGGCTACGGGCGGCAATCATAACACATTTGGCTAAATTGATGATTTTTGCCCGAAGGTTCATCATCAGAAGTCGATCGGCGCCCTTGAAATTTTACATTCCCAAATTGAAATTGAACCAGACAACCGATAATTTAAAATAGAAACTCTTGTAAGCATGAAGCATAGCCATTCCAGGTCTACTTCAACCTTTTCAAAATCTAATTAACCGCTTTCTGAATAAAATTAAACGTTTTCCAAATGAAATTTCCTTATGTACTTTTTTGTTATCCTATTTTTATTTTTGAGTTTTGTTATAATATAGAAATTGGTTCAGAGCTTTGCAGATCCTCCTCTGGCCATGTGCCTGCATTTTGTTTTACAAAATACCCTTGTTCATAGTCCCCAAAATATCACCTGGTTTTGGAGATTTTGGATATCTTTTATTGGCTAGTTTTGATGTGATTTTTTTAAATGCTGATCCTTAAATAGATACTTACTTGGCTATCCGATTTTATGAGTGAACACATGTATTTCAAGTTGCAACAACGAGGTGTACTACCCTAATGAGATTGATTGTTCAAATTATGTTGAACACAAGAGATAAATGAACACTATAAAAAGTCAAACTATGCACCTCTAAACAAATAGAAAAACAACAATCTTATGTTCTATACATAGAACCTCTTCAATATCATTGGGAAGTCGTCGTTATACATAAAGTTTTGAAAAAGCCTACCCGTATGTGGTTAGGGTTAAAAGGCATCCTACCGGTTACCTCATAAATCAAATCTTTCCGTTTGCTATTTCCATGCCACCCAAAGATTCTCTCTTACTCTACTTATGCTATCCGAGTAGGAATCCCACAAGGGGTATACAAACAGAACTACGATCGACAAAGTATGTTGGTTTCTCCGCTAATCATAATAAAATTATATTCAATAATAATACAGCCGACTAAATTGCCGCACCTACCAGTATACAATTACCAGTTCAGCACCAATTTCAGTTTCATTTAATGTAACCGGGTTAAATACCTCAACCAAAATGCTGACTAACTTTAGAAAAAATCTTTATGTAATGTATTGGTTGAGATAAAAAAGTTAGTGTCACGAGCGGGATTCGCACTAAATAGCATCGGCAAGAGGACCAGGATGATCTGAAATGATCAAAACTACATTCACACAATTGTTTATTTCCCTTATATTCAACATTTTTTTAAAATTTATTTGTTACCTATACAGGATACTATACTATACAAATATGTACACATGATTAATATATCACACAGCACAACCACAGCACTCAGTGTCTATGATCTGGGGACAAGGAGATTCCGAGGCCATTGTCGGTTCAGGCGACGTGGTGGGTTGTCACGATGAAAATGAGTGGATAGGGCTCGTGCAGTAAGGTTAGGATGGTTCGAAAGGTTGGTATGGAAGGTTTGGAATCTGGACCGGATTAGTTCGTTGACAAAACGAATGTTGAGGTCTTTGTGGATAGTGAGGTTAGTGGCATAGTAAGGTGCTTTGACAATTTGTCTAAAGACTTTCGATTGGAAAGAATGGGTGTGCTGGATATTGGAAAACTTGGCAGTACCCCACAGTTCCACTCCGTATGTCCATATTGGTCTTAGTAAAGTCTTGTACAGTGTAAGCTTTGTCTTAATTGTCTAAATCGATTTCGGTCTTAAAAGTCTTCGTAGTAGTCCAAGTCTTGTATTAAGTTGGTGTTTTTTAAGCCTTCTGTGGGGATTCTACGTCACTCTACTGTCGAGATAAAGTCCCAGGTATTTGACTTGAGCCGAAACTGGTATCTCTTTGTTGTTGATGTACAATGGAGGGCAAGACTGCTTTTTCAGCGTACAATTACACTGAGTGCATTTTTCTTCGTTCAGTCTCGTCCTCCATTTTTTACACAAGTCTTCGATAAGCTAAAGGTGTTCCTGGATGTTGGAGGTAGCTTGGGCAGGATTCGAGTTAGAGGATAGGATTGCGGTGTCTTCCGCGTTGGTGGTGATAATAGTGTCAGGATGTGTTAGTAGGTCAGCAGTATAAATGATATATAGGACAGGATCAAGGGGATACTACCTTGCGATACACCGGCCTGTGTCTGTTTGACTTCCGAGAATTCATTTCATTCACTCTGAAACAGCGATCAGTTAGATAAGATTTCAATCCTATTCATCGGGACTTCACGAAAGATCAAGTGGTATAGCAGCGACGTATTTAGCCGAAGATCGTGGGTTCGAATACCGCTCGTGACACAGACTTTTTTATCTCAACCAATACCTTACATAAAGATTAATTAATTGAAAGTAGTTATTTGGTCAATCGGATCTCGAAATCTAATGGATTTAGAAGAAATCTTGTGCGGAGAGCAACAAAATGGTATAAGTAAGGCTACCTCCCCAAAGAAAAACAACAGCATAGAACCAGAACACATGAGATGTATTAGCAATATAAAAAATCAAATTACGCACCTCTAATTCTTGATTATCTTCTCAACAGATAGAAAAAAACAATTTTATGTTCTTGCCACAGTACCTCTTCAATATTACAGGGAAGTTCGTCAGGAAAAATATCAAACCCAAAACATCATAATTGCGTCCATGTATGTCTATGGACACATCCCTTTTTGAACTGGTGGTACTCTAAACCGACCCAGAAACCCTAGCCAGTGAATTCAAAATGGGATTAACATAACTTCTCAGCTGGAGCAGGTGTTAGATCACCGGATTCAGAAGGATAACAGAGGAATGAACAAAAACTAAGACAATAACGATAGGAGGCTACACCCTTGTACACATCACGATAGTACATGGAAATCTGCCTCATTCGCGACTCAGGCGTTGGAGACTGGAACATGAAATCTGTTGTTGAAAAATTATTTTCAACATAAAGTAAAGTAATTCCTTATCACTTTATTTAAAATGTGAACAGGAACAATTACTAAAATTCATCTAGCATGCTAAAACTTTAAAATCTTAATAATATATAAACGCATACTGGGCTTGGTGATGATGTGATGACAAAAACAGTTTGCCCGATAATAATTTTAGAGTATTGAATAAAAAATTACGTCAACATTGGACTTGCGTCAACATTACCAGCTGACAGGCCTAATTTAGCAACATGCCATTAGAGGTTTATGTAGATCGTCGTAGATTATGGCACAGCTTCATTCGTCTGGGAGAATAATCATCTAATTTCATCATCGAGCGAAGAACGATTTTTTAAATTACAGACTTTCATTTAAAAAAAAACGTATAAATAAATATATAGAAACTCCTTATAATATACTTTCTGGCTTTCTTGTCCTGAGGAGAACTGAAAATTTCGTCTTCGACCCGTCAACGCCGCGAAGGGCGAGTTCGGGCATCTTGGAAAGCCGGTCGTAATTATTGGTTCGGTCGAGGCCAATTAATATATCAGGGTCGAGTGATTTATGTCTGGCACACTGCTACCGAAACTGAGAAAAGGAGTCGTTCCGGTCTAGTTACAGCATCCTGATCTCACGTAACACGTCCTGCAGACCGGTAGCACTTTTGGGCAAAGTTGTCTCGTACGTCGAGAGTTTTCAATGCTGAAGAAATGTGGACGCTTATCTGGAACGTAGGCTTTGACAAGTTTTTTGTTAACTAACGAAAAGGAGAAAGTTCAAAAATTAAATTATTAAGATTTGACGGTTGTTATTTAGTTTTTGAACATTCTGTTCTCAATAACTCACATGAAAGATTCATGCATTTATTAAATATAGTAAATTGCTAAAAAGTCTCTTACAATATCAATGGTCTTTAAATAATTTTCGTTATTTGATAACACTGAGAAGGGTATGTGTTATTGGAACCAGCTAGCTCCAATGATTTGGAATGATAAAGAGAATTAACTAAGAATTTTTGTTATGAGTTAATATGTTCTCAATAACGTAGAAATATTAAGCTTCTCAGATTTTCTTCTCTTCATTAGCGGACCACTAAACTAGTGAATTTAATAAATATAAATTAAGTAAACCTTCACTAAAGCTCTCCGTGGCCATTTCATTTGTCGCCGAGAATCAAATAGATTACACGACATTTGAAAAATGGCAAAAAGGAGGGAAAATTCAAGAGGAAGGGTTGAGAAGGGAAGTTAGTGTCCGAATGGATCGAGGTCACGATAGCTCAAGTGTAGCAGCGGCATATGTAGCCGAAGATCGTGGGTTCGAATCCCGCTCGTGACACTGACTTTTTTATCTCAACTAAAAACCTTAATTAATTGAAATATATAAATTGGTCAAGCGGACCACTAAAACTAGTAAGTCTTTACATAAAGATGACAAAGTGAGGAAGCTGTGCTATCGTATTTTATGAGTCATTTTTTCAGCAGATGACCAAAACACTGCTGAATAATCAGTTAGAATTTCAAAAAGCATCTTAAAATAGCAGTAAAGAATGATTCTTAGAATATAAAATACTTCATGAAAAAATGAAATATTTTATGAAAAAACATAACAACCAATTTTTTAAAATTGCATTTAAATGGAATATACATATATTTGAAATTATAAAAGCATAAAGATAAAAGAAGTAAAATATTCAGGGAAGCTTGAAATGGCTCTCCCAATAAAACGTTAAATAAATTAACAAAAAACGTGCAGTGAAGTGAAACCATCAGTAAACCTCGAATCCCAAATAAATCAAAATCATCAGCTATATAAGAAAAAAATTAAAATAGGTTTTAAACATTATTGATTATTTTTGTGAATTAATGATTAATATTTTGGTGCAAAACTGGATAAGTCAAACTTTACCAAATTTGAATATTACAGTAAGTAAATAGAATATTTGGCCTGACAGACTATGTATAGTTGTTTGTTGACTATGTATAATTCTTTAGGGCCAGGGGTTTACAAACATTGTTTACATTCAACAAATACATGTAAGATGTGAAAAAAAGTGAATTTATACAATGCAAAATATATTTTTTTTTTTATTCAATCAAAGTATTTCTACTCACTCAAAGTGTTTGTCTTCTGTGTAATTGTGCCATTCTTAGCCGAACCATTATCAACGTTTTTTTCCCTTCGTCGGCTCTTTTCACTTCAAAAGTTTTCTGTTTTCTGCAGTGATTGGCACTCTCGACACGACACACACTTCGCACTTAGAATGGCACACTTACGCAGAGCACAAACACTTTGAATGAGTAGAAATACTTTGATTGAATATTTAAAAAAAATATATTTTGCATTGTATAAATTCACCTTTTCCCACATCCTACATGCATTTGTTAAATGTAAACAATGTTTGTAAATCCCAGGCCCTGAAGATGATCTCAATAAAGATCGAAACGTTGGCACGATAAAGAAAATGTTTTTCTGAAACCACACCAGACCGCATCTCACGATTTCTGAATAATTACTTATTTACCATATTTTTAATTAGTTTATTAATAGAATAGGACAATCAATGTCGGTTAATATTTTTTTAAAACATATTGGGATCATGAAATGACACTTCACTTAATTTCAATATTTTAAAAATAAGGTTATTTGCTAATGATATAATTAAGTTACCATTGTCATTTCCAGTTACCAACACATCAAGAAATGGAGGATAAGGACAGTACTTGTGAAAAAAGTTTAGTTTGTTGTCAGTTGGTTTAGTCTTTTGGGACAATTATAAACAAGTTGTCAATTTATTTCCTGTTCATTATAACGGAAATATGTGCTTCAAGTCAATTTAGGAGATCTATTATTACAATATCAGCCAACATGGGAGACATAATCCTACTCTTAGCTACATCCTCTTTTTGATTAAATTCTCTATAAAAATCTTCTCATTCAATTGATGAGCACCCGATTTATTATCTAACTCTGATTTGAGGTCGATTCTGTATTCAAGCAATTATTCACCCTTATTCTTTTTAGGTGTATGTAGTACATCTCGACAACCAATAGATGAAACTATTAATGGATTACATCAGAAAGAAAACTCATTTTCTAACGAGGAATGTATCCCCTGCCTAACTACAGATATTCATTCAAATATACATAATAATTTAGTTTCTTCTTCAGTTTTGATTACGTTCAAATTGGATATAAACGCAATTTGAATTTATCTTCCAAGCCTTGTTCATTCAGCCTCAATAAATTAAAACGACAATTTATGTACTCCATAAAGTAGCGAATTATTCTGTCAGGATGTCTCTTGAATTGGATTTCAAGCGGTTTGGAAACTGGATTTCCAAATTTCGTGCATAACAAAATGCCCAAAATTGAAGGGAGCGGATTTAATTTTAATTAAACTGTAATTTTAAAGGATTTACGATCGAAAAAATATTAATATCCCAAAAAGGCTTCATAAAGCGAATAATTAAATCATATTTCAATTTCACTTTATAATCCTGGCCTATTAAGATAAGGGTTTTTGATGTTAAGCGAGATCCAGGAATGAATTAAACATCATAAAAATCGTTATTGGACAATTAGCCTTTCGTTTGCCATAAATTTAGTCAATTCACTCTCAAATAAATTAACCAATTAAGTGCAACTCTTACATGGGATAAATTGATATAGGGAATCTTTTTCTGATTTATTACACCTAAAATTCAATCATCGCTGCACACGGAAGGAGGGATCGGCAATTCTTCTCCCAGGTTGACGAATTTTAAGTAAGGAGATAGCTTTTCCACAAATTATTAATCAATGTTAACCGAGCACGGTCATCAATAACGCCCTGACGCAACTGGGCCGAAACTCGATTAATTCGGGCTTGTTTCAACCGGGCAAAAAGGATATTTTTTTCAGGATGAAATTGTTGTTTATCATTCGATTCCAAATTCGGCCCCTGCCTCCAGGCGGGTAAATCCGTGTCCAGCCTAATTTATTCTTGTTTCACCAGATGTGGTCTCACTTTTTTTTCGGACGCTCTGCAAGAAACTGGAAAAATACGACGGCCATTTTTACCTACGCTCGGTTTGAACACGAAACCGATATTTTATTTGGGATCTTCAGCCTGGCCAGGCAAGAACTGAGGACCTAATTTATTTTCTCGAGATATAAATAGAAGGAATGCCTTGGAAATCGGAGTTCTGGAAAAAGGTGGGCTATGTTCAAGACCAATTAGCTACTTTTCAGTTTTGATTATAGCAATAAGTAATTATAACAAAAATTATTTCTTTTAAATTGGTACCACTATCCAAATAAATTTCACCAAAAATATTAGATTATACAAAAACATTTGTTCTTATCATTGTCTTAAAATTAGTTAGAATCGCAGAAAGATGAGGCTTCTCATTCCAATCAATTCATGGGCCATGCATTGAATTGCCAATTGGACCACGTTTTTACAAATTCCAACCAAAATTACCCATCAAAATATCAAAATAGTCGAGTTTCTAATAGACCGTGGAAACCTTATAAAATGTAACGGGTCCAAAGTAAGGAAAAGTTTAGAGTAGAGAAAATTCAGGTTTTATGTAAAGAAACGTGTTTTTCTTAAATCAACCATAAAAAAATCGTAACTTTTGAACGAATTAAGAAAAACCCATAATGTTTACGGCCTTCTACACCATTTCAGATATCCTGCCACCGAAAAAAATTTTATGACGACGAGCTGACCACCCTATATACTAAAACCGGAACAGGTGCGACGCTTAAAATAAAGCAAGGCCAAATAAAATATATACTTACAAAATCAGGAATACAGCGAATTTTAAAGAAAGAAAACCTCTCAGTTCTTTCGTCACGCTTGAATATATCTACTTTGAAACATTTATTAACAATTTCAAAAGTTAACAAATATTTTCACGATTTTTAAAATATATTTTTCTAATAAAATGTAGTGGTCGTGTGACTTGAATGGCTATAGTATCTCAATTTCAATTTGCATCGTAATGGGTTTCAAAATTATAAAGTTATTTACATTAGTTAATGTTATAAATAGGTAACTAAAATATCCACGGTTAAAAGGGATACAGTTCTGAATAAACTGATTGCAATAAGTCTTAATATGGGATCTTAAATTTTATGGGATTTTTATGGCTGAAGCCTTAATTTTTAATATTGTAAGTAGGTGTTTATATATTTTAACCTTGTAAATCTTTAGAAATAATTTCAATTTACTGGATATAACGTTTTCCTCAAAGCTTTATGAATGGACTAATCGTAGGAGGTTTGATTTCTTTCAAATTCGCCTTATCCTTGATTTTTTAAATGCAGAAATGTGTATTTCCTTTCTATGTGAACTGTACATGTTGATAGTTTTTTATATACAATTAAGGATTGATCACTAATTATATTAAAAATATATTCTGTGCTTGTAAAATCTATGGCTGGCATCTGATCAAATCAGTAACTACATCCGAGAAAAAAAGTTGTACATTAATAATAATTCACTATTTTTATATGGTTTTATATGGTCCGCTTGACCAATTAATAACATTCAATTAATTAAGGTTTTAAGTTGAGATAAAAACTTCAGTGTCACGAGCGGGATTCGAACCCATGACCTTCGGCTAAATACGCCGCTACTCTACCACTTGAGCTATCGTGAGCCTTGCCCGAGGGGATAGCTCAAGTGGTAGAGAAGCGGCGTATCAAGCCGAACGTCGTGGGTTCGAATCCCGCTCGTGACACTGACTTTTTTATCTCAACTTAAAACCTTAATTACTTGAATATTAATAATAATGCATGGTAACTAAATGGTAATAATATGTGGTAATAATTAGAACGAATGAAATTCTTTAGTTATTCAGATATCGTGAGATGCGGTCGGGTGTAAATTCTTAAATTCTTTAGCTTAATATCGGGCAAAGACTATCTTGTTAAAAAGATTGTAGTAAATATCTTTCTAAAAGTTAAAATATTGCACCATTTGTACCGATGACGATTCATGAATGTAATGGGCAAGTGCCCTAAAGCCGGGAACACACTCGATTCAACGCTATACGACGCAACCCGACACCTTGTCACGTTTTGGTATGGTGTGCACATCTGTGCAATGTCAAGCGCATGCCACGTATAGTCACACAGCGTGTATCACAATAATCAGTATCGCATTCGCAACGCCTATTTTGTTCTTAATGCATTATTTTGAGCAAAACCATGAAATAAATTGTTAGTTAACTTTTGTGAGCAAAACCGTGTAATAAATTGTTTGTTAAATTCATTATATGTAAAAAGGGTATTCCGGTGTTTTGATCAATTTTCTGCCAAACCATTAAAATGATTTTTTTATAATAAAAACTAGTGAATTTTTGTTCTCGGTTAATTTAATAGTGAACGAGACGTCAGGTCGCATAGGGTAGCGTAGCATAGCGTTACATCGGGTGTTCCCCGCTTTAATTGCTTTTTTGTTACTTAATTGTTTTAAATAAAGTTATTCCGGTGTTTTGTTAAATTTTTGTCCCTAACCATCATAATTTAATAATTTTTATAAAAACTTACGAATTTTTGTTCTCGTTTAATTTGGCTTACATTAAAATAGGAATGTTGTAATTAATATAGAATAGCTAATAGAAAATAGCTTGAATGTTTGAAGTAAACCAAAGTTCGAAATAAAATACAAAATATATCAGTGTCCTGTTCTGACGCTACTCGACGAAAATAGTGTAATTTAATGAGCAAAAGCATGAAATAAATTGTTAGTTCAATTTTGTGAGAAAAACCGTGTAATAAATTGTTAGTTAAATTCAATATATCCAAAAATNCTTCATGCATGTCAATCCGTCTCTGGTCAACAATTTCTTGCCTAGTTGAATGAGGCGAATTTCAGCCAACATGAAATACTTGGCAATAAAGTGAATAACGTCCAGTTTCCTTTTCGTATGGCTCACTTCTTTATACAGAAAAAATTGTACTGAGAGTCTAGCTTTAAGGAAACAGTGATAAACAGCCCTTTGGCAATCTTCACTCTTTGGAACATTTTGGTGAAATATCCTGGCTAACGATCTGAATCTACATCAATTAGTGAAGAATGTAAATCAAATTTTATCTCATTTGTTAAACAATTAGATTAGGACAACCAGAAAGTATTTTTTGAATAATTTGAAGGGTTGTAATATTTAACGTCTGTATATCAGCAATCTGCAGCGATAAGAAAGATCAACAATTTTCAGGATATATAGAAATAAGATAGCATTGTGAAAGTAAAACTTAAAACTGCACAATAGTAAATCGTAAAGTTATGAGATGAGTTCGAATCTTTGTTCATATAAAATTGATATAACTTTTCCAACGTTTCATGTCTTAGAAATTCCCCCATACTAGGAATGTTTAGAAAAGAATTGAGTAAAAAAAATCTGGATACCATGCAGGCAGTTTTCTGCAACAGATTTCTTCTGCATTCTGAAAATGCAATAGATTTATGGATAGAAGAACTCTTAGATATTTGGTACCAGCGTTCGGATGCAGCTGACCTCCCACCACGAAGGATTGCCTGATCTTTTGCCTTGCAAGGATTGCCACCTTGCCGACCTCAAGATTCCACTGTTTGCAATATTTTTCCAATATTTTGATAAATTCAAAATACGATTGCGGAAAAAAGGCTGGCTTGAAAAACAATGAAAAAAATCTAAAATTATGTAAATTTTGTCGTATTATTGCAATAAATACACTATTACTTTAGGATTTTTCCCCATTAGCTGTCTTTCCACATGATTTATAATTTTCGTTTATAAAATAAAGCTATTACAACGCAAAGGAATATACTTCGGTAATTATTTTGGGCGTAAGTCGCCCCAAAAGTGCGTGGGTAGCCTATAAATCATAACGAATTTTTCAAATGAATATTCAACGTTTTCAACTTTCTAAAATTTGATTCACACCTTTTTTCAGCCTAAGTTTTTTTTAATTGATACTCTTCTAATGAAGAGACGCGAGTAACGATTTATGGCCGGTCGTACGATGATCGAGCTTTCAGTGAAAAAGTAGTAGATGTAAACGAACAAAATCTTTAAGGACGGTAAGTATTCGCCTTTCTTCAACAAGTTAATAGTTTTTACTGTCTATGAAATTCATACTGATTACTGCTAACTCTTCAAATTAACACCGCTTTATCGATGGAATTTATTATTTCAATTATTTTATCAATGTCTTAATTTTTGGGGAAAACGTTAAAAACACAAAACTGTAAGTATTTTATCGCATATTACCGATTCACTGATTTATATAATCTCAACATCTCACCAACACACAAATATGTACAGAATTGAGCTTACCACCTAATTCGACATTTTACTGTCCGTGTTCAGATCTTGGAGTTACCGTCCTGCCGTTGCTGTCAAGACAAGGAGTTTTTAAACGTATTAACACTCTCACTTATTCTAACATACATTCTTCTACATACGATTCATATAGGTAGACTGATTTGAATTTACACAGGTGACTTGAAAAAATGTTTAAAAAATCTCGGCCTCAACACATATCCTTTGAGGAAACCAGCTCTCAGTGATGATTTAAAGGGCTGAAACTTTGGTAAAGACACATACCGACTCGGAGTTATCCGTCCTGCCGCTACTCTCAAGACAAGGAGTTTTTGAGCGTATAAACACTCTCACTCATTCTAAAATACTGTCCTCTACATATTCATTTAAGTAGGCAGATTTTAACTTACACAGGTGATTTGTAAAGATGTTAAAAAATCTCATCCTAAACACAGATCCTTGGAGGAAACCAGCTCTTAGTAATGAGTTAAAGTACTAAAACTTTGGTAAAAGACACGTACTTACAGACCTTGGAGTTATCCGTCCTGCGGCTGCTGTCAAGACAAGGAGTTTTTAAACGTATAAGCACTCTCATTTATTCTAAAATACTGTCTCCTACACTTTCATTTAAGTAGGCTGATTTTAACTTACACAGGTGATTTGTAAAGATGTTAAAACTTCTCGGTCCCAACACTGATCCTTGGGGGAAACGGGCTCTTAGTGATGATTTAAAGGACTAAAACTTTGGTCAAAGACACATACTTACAGTCCTCTGAGTTATCCGTCGTACCGCTGCTCTCAAGACAAGGAATTTTTAAACATATAAACACTCTCCCTGATTCTAAAATACAGTCCTCTACACACGATTCATTTAAGTAGGCTGATTTTAACTTACACAGGTGAGTTGTAAAGATGTTAAAAAATCTCGGTCCTAACACTGATCCTTGAGGGAAACCGGCTCTTAGTGATGATTGAAGGACTAAAATTTGGTAATGGACACATACTTACTTATTTGCCTTATTAATTAATTAGAGAGTGGGTAAAAGTGAAGTTTGAAGATAAGACCTTTTCAAAAAAATTCATTACCCTTTTATATACTAAATTATCGATACACTGATTACTTAATGGATAGTCCATTGTGTACTAAATATTTCACCACTGCTCTCTCACACTGTTCCATCAAGCTAATAAAAAGATTAATATCAAGACACACAAGGGGGGGTCGGTGGCCGAAACGGTTTAGGCGTTGACACGGCGCTCATCACTCTAAGGTGAAGGTCCCGGGTTCGAATCCAGCGGCCCTGCATTCGAACCCGACATACTTACAAATGGGCTTTTTTTCAAAAACACCGGCACCCCGAGGGTTGCCATAACCTCTGCTGTTGCGAACCCTCGTAAAAAAAAATTAAAAAAAAAAAACGACAGATTATGTGGGACATACCGGGCATCATTTCTCTATATGCCGGACACATAGGCGCGCTTTGGCCGAAAAGTAAAGGTCCGTGTGTAAACTTCGTAAACTACAGAGGTTGGTTTTGGTACAAAGGAGCTTTTATGGCTAACCAACCAACAACACAATTTCCCTTTTCATCGTATTATATCATTGATAATGATGGCAAAATAAAAGTCTACTGAAATATATAATTTTAAATGAATATTGATGTACGCAAAATTTATTTACATCAGCTTAAATTGCAAAACTGTTGTACTCCTCTCCGGATGAAGAATTTCCTCTAGTTTACAAATCACTTAGTGAATGACCAAAGGTGTCATAAAAGTAATTTTCACATTAATTTGGCTTCATAAGTTAATTTCCTTTGATTTTTTTTCGTGATTTTAATTTTTGTTATTTAAGTTATATAAAAAAAATTAATATTTTTCATTCTCATTTACTAAACTTAAAAATGCTGAAAAATGGACCTATTGCTTATTAACATTCATAGTAAATTAATTATTCAGAAATCGTGAGATGCGGTCTGGTGTTATGTAGGTTTCAGAAAAACATTTTATTTATCGTGCCAACGTTTCGATCTTTATTGAGATCATCTTCAGGGCCTGGGATTTACAACAATATCTCACTGGAACTCTCAACACGACACGCAAGAATGGCACGCTTATGCAGAAAACAAACATTTTGAATGAGTAGAAATAGTTTGATTGAATATAAAAAATATATTTTGCATTGTATAAATTCACTGTTTTCCACATCCTACATGTATTTGTTAAATGTAAACAGTGTTTGTAAATCCCAGGCCCCGAAGATGACCTCAATAAAGATCGAAACGTTGGCACGAAAAAGAAATTTTTTTTCTGAAACCTACATCTCATCAGACCGTATTTCACAATTCCTGAATAATCAGTGAATATTACGTTGGATTCTTCAACTTGAACCGTGTTTGTAAATCCCAGGCCCTGAGGATGATCTCAATATAGATCGAAACGTTGGCACGATAAAGACAATGTTTTTCTGAAACATACATCACAACAGACCGCATCTCACGATTTCTGAATAATTATGGACTAACGGTCACTAATCACCACACATTCATAGTGACTTAATAAAAATATGTTATTAAAAAATAGTCGTTAATTTTGCAGGATTGATAGCAGCTCAAAAAAGTGAGTTTTTGTCTGAACATTATTTCAGGGTGCTGCACGATCAACTAAAAATTGTATTACTAATTGAAATGTTTTCATAAATTCTAGAAGTATGTATATTCTTTTTGGAAAAGTGATTTTGTATGACAATTACATATCACCTTTAATCATTCAACCGTATCAGTTAAATCTAGAATTGTAAGGCATTAAAAACCATAATAAATGACCTAATATAGTATCATAAGCATATTTTTCAGAGACAATTTTAATCGATTTATTCTTTTTGAGTTGACGGGAAAATTTGTGTTAAGAGAGGCTCGATATATTCCATTTTTCAGTATCTTTATCGTTATAGGTCATAAATTGTATGTTCACACGAAACACATACCTGGGCCGTTAGATCAGTCGTATAATTCACTAATGCACCAACCAGTGGTTTAAGGCTAATTTTCTTCATCCACTTGTCTCTTCTTCCGCCTCCCGAGAATTCATCTGCTCGAACGATTTGTTGCCGTGTAATCCGGTGCCCATTTCTGCCCGGTCCGTCGGCCTCTTAAATATGAAATAAGTTATGTATTACGAAATGGGGATTTCACGCAAGTTGAACACGCCTAGGAAAATGCGAGCCGCTAGCTTTAATGTTTTCAACCCGCCGATTTATTCCCTGTTTACACCATCAATCACGTTGTACCGTTCTGGAATGGGGGCCGGTTAAATACGAGGCGCTTCTGTGGGACGTAGTTTAAGAAAGTCTTTTCCACCACGGTGTTGATGATGTTCGTGTTTCGAAAATCATTTAGGTCGTTAATTCACTGGCCATGAAAACCGTAAAATATTTGAAATATTCATGATTTCAAGCTTTGCACGATGATGAACCATGATCTTTTCCGATCTTGCCCTCAGTGTTTTTATCTGTCAGACATATTTTCTTTTAATACGTGTTTGAAAACATCTTCCAGTCTTTGAGTTACATTGACTGGATATTATACAAATTCAACATTATTACAATATATATGTATTTATTAGACCTAATTGACCTAATAATTAATTAAATTAATTATATTTTTAATCTAAGGCCTTAGCTTAGATGCTTGCTCGCTAACATTTGCTTTTTTCATCGCAATCAAAACCTTGGATTAAAAGTGTACTTTATTAAAATTATTACAACAGTTAGAAAATTTTATTTATATTGTTTCAGCCTTCGGCAAGCTATAGTTATTCGAATGTAATAGTGAAAAAAGGGGTCTAATACAGCTCCGATTTTTAAAGCTTTAGCTTGACTGGAAACATTTGTTTTTGTACCTTGCCACATATTTAAACTTATTTAATAACAAACATTCTGTTCATTATTTTCTTATCCTAGATATTAAAACAAATCGACTGATATAATATAGCGTTATCGTTTATAGAAAATGTACATTTTTTTATTCCAAAAATAATTCTTATTTAAGGGTTTAGAGGATGCTTAAAACGAATACTTTTTTTTTCTAAAAAAAATATTTTTGGTCTATTTTATTGGAAGCTGCAGTTATACGTCTCCAGTCAGATTTAACACAATCCTTCATATTATCGGGTTGTCCGGAAAATAATGCAGGATTTTAAGTTTTCATTAAAAAAAAATCTATATAAAATATTCTGTTTACGTTTACAGGATTACTCATTTGTATGAATGTCAACACTTATTAATCCTCTTCCAAATGATATTGTTTGTTTACCTCTGTAGCATTCCGCTACTTGGAAATAATTCAGTCATCCTTATAATGTCAAAGCGAGAATTTCGTACGATTTTCTTTTACGAGTTTAAACTCGGCCGAAGCGGAGCCCAAACGGCTAGAAACATTAACCAAGTCTGGGGCGAGGGTTGTGTTAATGAGTGCACTGTGCAAAGGTGGTTTAAAAAATTTCGGGAGGGAGATTTCAGCCTTGAAGATGAAGAAGGTCGTGGAAGGCCTTCCTCTCTTAATGATGATGTTCTGCGATCAGTGGTGGAAGAAAACCCCAAAACAACTGTTCGAGAACTTGCAGAGCAACTCAAAGTCAGTAAAACGACCGTCGCTGACCACCTCAAGGCGATTGGAAAAGTGAAAAAACTCGAAAATTGGGTTCCACACTCATTAAACGATCGCCAAAAAAATCAGCGCTTTGATGTTTGTGCATCACTTCTTTGTCGAAACAAAAATGACCCATTTCTGGCCAGAATTGTTACATGTGACGAAAAGTGGATTCTCTACGATAACACTAGACGTTCTGGACAGTGGCTCGACAAAGGAGAAGCTCCAATACATTTTCCAAAGCCCCCAACTCATCAAAAAAAGGTAATGGTTACGGTATGGTGGGCTTCATTTGGTTTAATACACTACAGCTTCTTAAATCCTGGCGAAACCATCAATGCTGAATCATACTGTAACCAAATTAATACCATGCATCAGAAATTGGCAGTAATGAAGCCCTCTTTGGTCAATCGGAAAGGGCCCATTTTGTTGCATGACAACGCTCGACCACATGTGTCACGTGTAACGTCACAAAAATTATTGGAGCTTGGCTATGAAACTTTGCCTCACCCACCCTACTCTCCGGACCTCTCGCCTACTGACTACCATTTTTTTAGACACCTGGACCACTACTTACAACACATAATATTCAAAAATCAAACGGAACTGGAAAATGCATTTATTGACTTTATCAATTCTAAAAATTCTGAATTCTACTCAGACGGAATTAATAAGTTACCAACACGTTGGGAGAAATGTATTGAGAGTATGGGAAATTATTTTGATTAAAGAACATTGCTTTAAAGTAACTAGTTTCTTTTTTTTTGTTTAATACCAAAATCCTGCATTATTTTCCGGACAACCCAATACTTGTTTATCCTAGGTAAAAAACACAAAGACTGATATCCAGGGTGTATGAGCTTCTATAGTCCACCCATTTAATTCGGATACGATTAACTTTAGCAAATAAGTCTTATACAAACCCCAAGTTAATTTTGGCTAGGAATCGCATGTTGGTACCAGATGTATATAACTTTCCCTTCTGGCTAGGAAATAACACTAACTTTGTTGTTCGAAATGAGAATCCCATTTTTTAAATTTTGCAATTCGATTCTAGAGCTTATTTTAGGCCCGTTTTCTGAAAGAAAAATTTTGATAGGATCGACCATTTTTGATTATGTCCATCGGAATACGAGTGACGAGGGTATGCTTTTTGTTACAAGATAACCCACCCCCTTCATTTCGTAAAGGATTAGTATTAAAAAGATAATTAAGTATCGGAATCGTCTCAGAATGAGGTAGGAATCATGGAGTTACTTTTACGCTTACCTCATATTAATTTTTGAAAAACAAGAACTCTTTTTTAAAACAAATGATTATTTTATAATCATCCATTCGATTTTATTTTTAAATTGACTCTCAGCTGTTATTACGTTTTGTTGCAGATTTGACAATTTATTAAATTATGATATTGATGTTTATAATAAATGCTCAAATTAGCTCTTTGCGTTTCATGCGCAGAAATTACAATAAGAGATTGATATTCGACATTGAAGTAGATGTAACAGAACATGGAAACATTAGGATTTAAATACATATTTACAATTAGATAAGAAACTTAAAACAAAATGGAATGTGGTACCATAACACGGTCAAAACAAGTGAGAACTCTTGACTTTACTTTTCTTGCAAAAAAATAAAAAATCGGGCATAACTCAGAAATCGTCGATACTATCAAAATTTCCTGTGAGTAAAAGTGCCATAAAATAAGCTCTAGAAACGAATTGTATAATAAAACATGGGATTGTCATTTAAAATAACAAAGTCAGTGTCATTTTCTTCCTAGTTTAGGTAAAGGTATCCTAGTTTAAGTACTAAGGTTAATAATAGGATTTAATAAGTAAAACGAACTATTACTTCGCCAACAGCTCCCCGTAGCCTCTTCATATGTCTCCGAGAATCGATTCCTGATTACACGACATTTGAAAAATGGCAAAAAAGAGGGAAAATTCGAAAGGTAGGTTAAGATGGGGAGTTGGTGTCCGAGTGGATCGAAGTCATGATAGCTCAAGTGGTTAGTGCAGCAGCGTTTGCAGTCGAAGGTCGTGGGTTCGAATCCCGTTCGTGATACTAACTTTTTCATTTCAACCAAAGCCTTACATAAAAAGATTAATTAATTGAATGAAGTAATTTGGTCAATCAGACCACTAAATGTAATGGATTTTTTAAAAAAATTAAGATTGGGTGAGTATGTTGATCAATTGTTTTTTCAGAATTCTGTGAATAGAATCGTCCTTTAAAAAGCAAAAAGTCTTTAATAGGTACAGTGATTATGTCTGAATATGTGTAGTTACGTTGAGCTTATGTTTTGCACATCAATTAAATGATTATGGTTTCCATAGGTAATAAAGTTATGGAAATGTTTTTGTTTTTTTCAATTGACCAAATATATCTCAACTTTTGTAATGTGGCCCATTAAAAATTGCTAGGATTGTTTAGAGTTTTGTTTTTCACACACTAATTCATGACAAGCATATGACGTTTGATGGACGTTGATGATTGTAGTATGAAAGGGGATGAGTTCAGCTAGAATCAGAGATCATCTCTGGATCTGTCTAGTCCCGCTGTTTGTTCAGCGTTTTCATCGCGTTGGTTTCATACCGCGGTGGACAAATACGAAGAATAACAGACAAAAACCGATCATCAAGCCTGCCCGACTTGAGATTTTCGATAGGGTACATAATCAAACTCCCTTTTCTATTTACATACTTCCCTTTTCTGACGAATCAGACGTGTTAGATTGTGCCCTTTTCTTTCTAAGACGAAAATCCATAAAGTCTGGGAAATAAATTAAAGTTACCGGCCGTAGTGGACCCCGTAAGGTAATAGGTAAAGGTTATTAACCTTTAGTATTATTATTAAAGTTATTTTAAATCTGTTTCCACCACTCGATTCATAGCCAAAATTAACTTGAGATTTGTATAAGACCATTTTTTGCTAAAGTTAATCGTTTTGGAATTAAATGGGTAGAAGTTGATACACTGTACTGTATAATAACCTTAAAATACAGACAACATATACAGTAAAACTTATTTTAAAAAATTCCTTCGAATATATTTTTCTAAACTCGTAGGTTCCATGGTAAAAACGCTCATTGGAAGAAATGCAGATCCCTCGTCCCTTCTTAATATATTTGTTTTCTTGTTTTAATTTTTGTTATTTTTGTGATGTCTGGCTACGAACAATTTGATGTTTTGAAATGGTTTATCTCAGTTCACTGTATTTAAGAGGACAATTGTTTACGACGTTGTTCGAACACCTGTCGTGCATGGTGCACTTGAATTAAAACTATTCATCCACATCTAAATATGGTGAAAACCTCTAGGGAATTTCATTCTTCTTCTTGTTTTATTCCAAGTTGTTAAAAAATTATCGGCTTTTTAATGATTCTCTTTCGTGTCCGCTCTGGCCCGACGTGTCTGACAGGACCTCTTCGCCATCTGTGGCACAAACGATTTGTCAAACATCTGGCATGAATTCCGCACGCGAAATTTATTCAACCGTGAAAATATTTTGCGAATTTTAGTCTGAAATAATTGTTTATTGTTGGCGTGTAAAAAACATTTTTGGTTCAAATTGTGTGTATAAACGATTATAATTTTCCTTCTGGTCAGATATTACAAATAGTTCCAGGTTTGACGTCTCTTCTACAGAGCCAAATCATAAATCGAGCCTTGGACATATACAAATTGCAATTCGTTGTGATTAATAGATCATTTGCGGTCCGGTAGCATAATTCGGCCGTATAGAAGAAAACGTTACACAATCGAAAAATTCCTTCATATTTATCATATTATCTTCTGACCTAAACATTCCAGAAAGCAAAACGATAAAATGTAAAAAAGAAATTACCAAATAATATTAACTGCTGTATATGAGAGAAACACCAAAGTAGACATGATAAGCCGTAGGTTCTTTATAAGCTGGAATAAACAGGTAACACATATTAAAAACTCGTGTCTTTCTGCAAAACTCATCCCTTTTTCTTTGTCCTCGGCCGATTCCTTGGATCTCAGGCAATATCTTCGGGTTATACTCATCATTGTTCTTTTTTCCCACTGATTGATATCCGCCTTTGTGAGAGCCGCCGTACTGATTGAGTTGTAAACCCCCTTGACAAGAGCCTATCCTTTATTCCTTCAATAATCAGGTCAGGAATCTTAAAAGCCTTACAAACTTTCTTGTCGTGAATTTTCATTTTATTGCTAAAGATTTTAGTGCTTCTTTTTTATGGGATTCCTAAGATTTCACGGGGTGCTTCTTTGAAATTGTCAGTTTCACGTTTTATAATTTATTTTTATTAGGTTTCACGGTTCGCTTGACCAAATAAATTCTTTTCAATTAATTAAGGTTCGTGGTTGAGATAAAAACGTCAGTGTCACAAGCGGGATTCGAACCCACGACCTTCGGCTAAATACGCCAATGCTCTACCACTTGAGCTATCGTGACTTCGATCCACTCGGACACCAATTTCCCATCCTTTTTGCCATTTTTCAAGTGTCGTGTAATCTATTTGATTCTCGGCGACAAACGAAACGGCCACAGAGAGCTATAGTTAAGAATATTTCATTTTTGTTTATTACATTTATTAGGTTTCGTGGTTTACTTGACCAAATGAATTATTTTCAATTAATTAAGGCTTTTGGTTGTAAAATGGCAAAAAGGAGGGAAAATTCAAAAAGTGGGGGTTGAGATGAGAAGTAGTGTCCGAGTGGATCGAAGTCACGATATCTCAAGTGGTAGAGTTTATCAAGTGGTTAGAGCAGCGGCGTATTTAACCGAAGGTCGTGGGTTCGAATCCCACTTCTGACACTGATTTTTTTTATCCCAACCACAAACCTTAATTAACTGAAAAGAACTTTTTATAATATAATTCCTTACGTCATAATACATCCACAAAATAATAAATTTTTCTGTTAACTATCGTTTTGAATCCGGCAAATACAAGTAATGCGCCAGATTGAAACATTGAGCACGAATTGGCAGGCCAAGATTTATACTGCATACAAAAAACTAGTGTAAATATAACTTCTTTGACAATTTAATTTATAATCGAAAACAAATTTTAAATACAACTTGTGTAATCAAAACTTTTTTTATCACAAATTTAATTTTGTATTTACATTTGAAGATGAAAGTACAAATTAACTTCCATTTGAGATATTTTCAAATGGTATAAATTGATAGCGTAATATAAACGAAAATTGACAAATATCCAACAAATCGTTGACCAGTCAACGAAACTTCAGAAATATTCACAATGGTCTCATCAAGATCCTGGGTACATTCCTGACGTACCAAAGCGCGTTGGTTATTAGACAGGAAGACTTTTATTAGCCTGAATTTAATTATTTGAGGAATCTGGAATAGTATAAGGCATCAGAAAAGGATACAAAAACCAGACTGGGCCCGTTGCACCAACTTCGTTTAACCTTGGTTCAGTACTGAACGGAGTTCAACACAAATATCGGCGTTTTTCAATCTTTATTGATCCGAGATCAAGTGATGAACGTCGATCAATTCTGAACGGTCGTCGAGCTCGGGTTAAACAGGGTTCAGAGCTGAACAACGTTCTTTTGATAATATAACCTGCGCGTTGTTTAACCGTATATTGAGATAGATCGAAATGGACGCATTTTTACCTAGTTATTTAGAGGAATTAACAGATGATGAAGATTTCCTTGAGTTAGTAGCTCTACATATAAACAAAGAAAGGGTTTTTAGAACCAGACAGGAACATTTTCACGAATGGGATAACGATGAATTCTTCAATAGATTCAGAATGACAAAGAATGCAGTGAACTTCGTGGCCCACCTCCAGTTTTTTTCATATGGGCACTTTTTTCGGCAAGTTTTTTTTTCCACTTTTCTTAATATTTTCGTACTTTCCTTTTAAAACGGCGCTGCTTCTCGCAGTAACCCCATGAGAGTTATACTCCGCTGTAATCTGTTGCCAACAGTCTGCCTTTTGTTTGGCACCTACGGCTTCTGTCTTTTTGTTTTCCACAATGAGGACATATTTCCGAACTAGGTCTAACAAAATATTCTCCTCAGTTTTTGTGAAATTCGCCGCCCGTTTTTTGTCCGACATATTTTGAAATAATAAATGAAATAACACAAACAACGAAACAAACAATGGATATAGATAAAAACTACAAACTAAAACTAATTGAAAGACTCTAAAAATTACTTAAACTGAATAAAATACAACAAAAACTACTTAAATTAAAACTAATTAACGACTATAAAAACTATAAACTTACTACCTAGTGGTTCAATAAACAATGAAATATCTAAAAATAAAATACAAAATAAAAGCAAAAAAATTAAAGTGGTTAAACAAATAAAGAATATAGATTGAAAAAATAAAAAACAGTAAAAAAAAAACAATGAAATCAACACAAAAAGACTAGCGAAAGCGGTACAGCAAACAATGCGAACAATGAAAAACTACGACGTATAGTTATAACCGTACAAAAAGGCTATAATCAGTTGTACCAACGACTGGTTGAACAGCGATCAGCTGAACGGCGGTTCCTTGCACATGGTGCAACGCTCCCTTCTCTGAACTTCGTTCAAATTGTGAACGACGTTCCAGTGAACCCGGCTTGAACCGTGACTGGTGCAACGGGGCCAAGGATCAACATGTCGACGTGTTTTGTCAATTGCTATAAATAAGATATTTTCGAGTTCACGCCATAATCACCAGGTTTTACTGGATGGGGGACGTTCCAGTCAATTTCGTCAGATATGTACATATGCATCCAAAATTGTTTGTGTGCATTTGTGAATATCCTTGTAAATACCTAACAAAAATCATTTTTCTTGTTGCATCTTGTGTATAGTTGTAAGATAAAGACATAAAGAATAAGCGTGAAGTGATGGTATCAATTAAACAATATCTTTTACGATTTAACATCATAGTTTAACATAATTTTGAACATTATTATCTCATCATCAAAAAATCTATCAAGGTTTATATCGATTTTTTCCACCATTAAAATAAGATTAAACCTATATTGTAGACAAAAAGAATTGATAGTTGAGTGAATGATCGTCTCACCACAGCTGAGCGTGTTGGATCTTTTAGGAGATAATTTAAAAGGCATTTATTTTTAATGAGCAGTCCACGTTTTCGTCCTTTAAAGGAGATTGCGTCGGAGAAAACCTATAGCTATTTGGTTGTCGTTTTTATTTTCTAAATGTAAGTTTTAAATAATCCAGTTTAAAGGGTTTTGGAATTATTTAAATGAATGTTTCGGGCATTTCCAGCTGGCTGTGGTTATAATCCAGCCGACCCCGTTCCACGCAGTCCATAGGTTTAGATTAGGTTTATGTTACTAGGAGCGGTCTCTTTACGACCTTGCGCCACCAGACAATTGTGCATTTTCCATCATTGCTTAGAGATAAATCATTTTACCAGATCCAACGTTTCGTTAAGGTATTCCTGGAGTAACAATCTCAGCTTGCATAGGCGAAACATTTTGAACCGAATACTGATTCTTAACCCATTGTATGATGGATTTACATTTTTGGCAATTTGGTTTGCCGCAAACGAGTTCAAGGCCTAACTTTCCCTTGACAATTTATTACCCTCCTTGTTGACCCTCTGCCCTGTATGCTCTGGTATCAAAACAAGGGTGATTTTGTTGTTTTTCGCAATGTCTGATGAAGAAATGAAATCCCTCATAGCTATTAACTTTTTTACGGGTTAGATAGTTGCCTTTAGTGCCGCCAGTTGTCCCAGCTGTTCAACAGCTATAGTCGCCTCTTGAAATACAGTGGCATATTTACCAAGCTGATATGAATTATATTTCTTTGTTCACGCTTTGTTTAAGATACCCGCTTAACCCATACCCGGTCTTGGAGTCCTTTTTGTACAAGCACGAACAGTGACCTATTTCTCCTCGCCTGTGTTACTGGGTATTTTGATTTAAAATTTCTTATTGAATCTGAATTTTGGATTCATGGCGTCGACTGAAATCCTCAGGACTTTACCCTCCTGAAGTACCTTCTTAGCTTCTTGTCCCTGCTTGTCCCCGCAAGGTCTAGCTTATACCTCGATAAAGGCATGTGCGGGTGGTATTGGGTTGTCCGGAAAATAATGCAGGATTTTGGTATTAAACAAAAAAAAAGAAACTAGTTACTTTAAAGCAATGTTCTTTAATCAAAATAATTTCCCATACTCTCAATACATTTCTCCCAACGTGTTGGTAACTTATTAATTCCGTCTGAGTAGAATTCAGAATTTTTAGAATTGATAAAGTCAATAAATGCATTTTCCAGTTCCGTTTGATTTTTGAATATTATGTGTTGTAAGTAGTGGTCCAGGTGTCTAAAAAAATGGTAGTCAGTAGGCGAGAGGTCCGGAGAGTAGGGTGGGTGAGGCAAAGTTTCATAGCCAAGCTCCAATAATTTTTGTGACGTTACACGTGACACATGTGGTCGAGCGTTGTCATGCAACAAAATGGGCCCTTTCCGATTGACCAAAGAGGGCTTCATTACTGCCAATTTCTGATGCATGGTATTAATTTGGTTACAGTATGATTCAGCATTGATGGTTTCGCCAGGATTTAAGAAGCTGTAGTGTATTAAACCAAATGAAGCCCACCATACCGTAACCATTACCTTTTTTTGATGAGTTGGGGGCTTTGGAAAATGTATTGGAGCTTCTCCTTTGTCGAGCCACTGTCCAGAACGTCTAGTGTTATCGTAGAGAATCCACTTTTCGTCACATGTAACAATTCTGGCCAGAAATGGGTCATTTTTGTTTCGACAAAGAAGTGATGCACAAACATCAAAGCGCTGATTTTTTTGGCGATCGTTTAATGAGTGTGGAACCCAATTTTCGAGTTTTTTCACTTTTCCAATCGCCTTGAGGTGGTCAGCGACGGTCGTTTTACTGACTTTGAGTTGCTCTGCAAGTTCTCGAACAGTTGTTTTGGGGTTTTCTTCCACCACTGATCGCAGAACATCATCATTAAGAGAGGAAGGCCTTCCACGACCTTCTTCATCTTCAAGGCTGAAATCTCCCTCCCGAAATTTTTTAAACCACCTTTGCACAGTGCACTCATTAACACAACCCTCGCCCCAGACTTGGTTAATGTTTCTAGCCGTTTGGGCTCCGCTTCGGCCGAGTTTAAACTCGTAAAAGAAAATCGTACGAAATTCTCGCTTTGACATTATAAGGATGACTGAATTATTTCCAAGTAGCGGAATGCTACAGAGGTAAACAAACAATATCATTTGGAAGAGGATTAATAAGTGTTGACATTCATACAAATGAGTAATCCTGTAAACGTAAACAGAATATTTTATATAGATTTTTTTTAATGAAAACTTAAAATCCTGCATTATTTTCCGGACAACCCGATAGATTCAAGAGGACTTCCAACGCAGCAATATGTACACTGGTCATAACTACATATGGCTTTATAACTAATTTTAAAATATTAGTTAAATAATTTTTTGTTTACCTTTCCACCACCCCGCAGTTCCTGAGTAACACCCCATACTGGCGGACAAACGCATTAACTTAATCGAATTTATATACCTAAGGGATTTCAAATAAATGGGAGAAAATTACCTCCCAGTGATCTTTCCATCAGGCGAGACCGCTGGTCGGTTTTCGAAGGAACAATATTTTCATTTTGAAACATAAAACAAAAGGTCTTCCCTTGCTGGTTTCCCCTTGTACATTTACATTTTCTTGATTTGTTCTTCATTTTCTTTTCTATATATTTATATTATCTAAAAATCTTCTTACTAAGAAGAGGAAAACAATAATTAAGCTAATAACTAATTAAAAATGTAAAACTTTCTATATTTCTTTGTGCTGTTGTCTTCCCTCAACCGGACATGGTTTTGTATAAATATGTTGTTCTACATTTCAAAAACTACAATAGTTAGACATGAATGATCAAAGACGATGAATTGGAATACGATCTTAATCCGAGTTTTTAAATCAAAACAAAACTGTGTTTTTCGTTTTGATATATCTGAGATGTTTCGAGTTTTCCAGTGGTTGCCAGGGATGTAAGTGAGAAACCGTAAGAAATACAATTTATTACATTTCAAATATAATGAAATGCTTAATATCTTTCAATTAATTAAGGTTTTTAGTTGAGATAAATCAGTGTCACGAGCGGGATTCGAACCCACGACCTTCGGCTAGATACGCCGATACTCAACCATTTGAGCTATCGTGACTCCAAGCGGACCACGAACACTAGTGAATTATGCTTAATGCTTATAACATGTATGTTTTTGGTAAAGCTTTCTTCAAGCCCATATTCCGGATAATTAAACTGTATACTAAAACACAAGTACTTTTATTTGCACATAAATAATTATAATATTATACAACATTAATCCATATAAGTATGCAGCATTCATAACTGACCATATTAATTATTATAATTAATTAAACTTTTTGTCTAAGTTCTTGGTTGAGATGAAAAAGCTAGTGACATCGTGACACTAGCTTTTGCTACTCATATAAGACCTTAGTTAAAAAGTAAAATTAATTAAAATTATACAACCTATTTAACACGATTATAAAAAAATACGAACGGTTGTTTTGCATGTGAATAAATTTAGGAAGGCAATTAAGACAATAAATTTGAAAAGTATAATCCAAATTGCTCCAAATAGAATTGAATATTGGAGAACATTTGATTTATTATTTTTATTATTATGCCAGTCAGTATATCATCGTGGATTTGTATGCATGCGCTCTTATACAATAGCATCACAGCAGCCTCACAACGACCGACAAAGATGTCAACAAAATATACGGTCGAACCACATCCGTTATTTAATGAGCATTGGTGTACAGTTCGAGCCGCTACTGTTCGAGATTTGCTAATATACACGGCAAGCCTTATGTCATATAATGTAATGTAAAATAATAAATTTGACAGTCTTATTTCCCTGCCTCTTTCTAATTTCAACCGTCCAAACTAGAAAACCCAGATTTGAGTATTAATTGGACACCATTAAACATGGGTACATGTAGCATTTTATAAATGCCAAACTGGCCGAATACTTTCATATATTTCGAATTTACCATTATCACTAAACTAATTGTAGGACTTACAATTCACAAAATTTTCGGTCAAATATAAAACAATTATTATTAAACATATATTTAATCATCTTTAAATATTAACCATATTTATATTATCAGAGGCATAATAATTTGGTCAATTAGACCACTACACATAATGCATATTTATATTGTTCTGCAGAATGATGACAGACTACAGAAACCCGTTTACGATCGGTCTGCTATCCCTGCTATTCGAACATGTCAGATCCATTTTATTTCTGCACATAAATACACTATTAAAAATCAATAATTTTATATATTGTTTCAGCAGGTCTCATAACAGTGGCTACCGCAGAGGCATAATTAACAAACTAGTAAACAAAAGAAACCAGAAAATCGAATCGACATCTCAAAAACATACAGTAGATAAACCATATTTACATTAACAGTGGAAAAAAAGTTTGAAGTAACCCATCTATTTAATAAAGTGGAGGAAAAGTATACACTAGTCTAGACAGTAAAAGTACACTATGACTTGATATTTATTATTTTTTAAACAAATTATTTTGCTTTTTGTTAGGAAAAACTCATCATTGAACACCGAAACGCATTATTGTAAAAGGCTACTCTCCAGCCCGGAGGATATGATCGAAATCTACTCCTGGTAAAAACGCGAATAAGCACAGCGACATAGCCAGTATGATCGGAAACGACAGAACAATAAAACCACACGTTTTAAATTTTCATCGGATAATTTGACTTGATTAACATCAACATTAACATAAAAAATAACCTTTAAAAAACGTTTAAAAAATATGCATAATGCTGTTCAACTTTGTGACGAGACTGTAGGGAAATTTATTAAATAAATATTAAACTGCACAGAAAGCAAAGAATAATATGGGATTTAGAATAGTGAGATATAAATGTTCACTAGGTACAGTTTTCCTCATTCAGTCTTGTCTTTCATTTTCACCAACAAAACACCAGTCTAAGTTGTTAGAAATGATAAATGGTGGAGTGAGTGTGGTGTTCAATTCTTTTTTAAAAAGATAGTTCCTACTCACAGTATGTCATGCCAGTACTTTGGCAATTCATGTCGAGAGACGTGGTTGTAGAAGTCCTTCAACCTGATGATGAGCTAAAAGGCTCGAAATCCGGATCGTTGCAAAACAACATACTGTGAGTAGGAACTATCTTTTTAAAAAAGGAGTCTAAGTTGTGTGTAATGTGTTCAGTCTGTTGTCTAAGAATGTAAGTGACTTTTTTCTTTTTTTACTTGTTCCTGTGATTAAAGTTTTTAAACTTTAAATCTTCTAGATGAATACCTATAATGCAATTAAGATGACTTTTGTCAAAAAACCATTACAGACCCGGCACTGATGATGGCGACAAGCCGGAACACTTCTCACCGGCCAAAAGAGCGAGAATGGGCAATCAAAAATGATCAGAAACGATCACACTACAATGCAATTCTATTTTATTAATAGCTTGATTTTTCTGTTATTTTAGTTCATATGGAATTCCTAGACGAACCAAAAATTTCGTTATAAATTCCCATTTCTTTAAAGAGTAACTGTCTGGAATTAAATGGTTTATTTGCACACTCCATTTCAAATATTTGTGAAAACATTATTTCCCTTTGTGCTTTAAAAACTATTACGTGCTCTATTTCATCGGGAACATCACATAGCTGGTAGTTAGGATTGTTTCTTTTATGTAATTTGTGCAAATAGAAGCCGCAGATTCCATGGTTGTTTTGCAATCTATTGATGATTATATTGATCTGTTCAAACAACGAAAATTTATTTATATAGAGGCTAATGGATAAATAAAACCTTCCTACTGAACTACAATATAGGGAAGATTGCCATTCAAACCTGATTTTCTCGTGGAAATATTTGATGTCAGGGAGGGGAATTTGTATGTTTTCAATGCCATCTTGAAATGCTTGTTTGGCAAGGTCATCAACAATTTCATTTTGCCTTATATCGGTGTATCCTCTAAACCAACAAAACACAGTTTTTGTATGCTTATAATTTTCTGATAGACTAAGATTTTAAGGTTATTCATTAATATAGTTTTTGGTACAGATAGGATTAAAATTCTTTATACTTTCCAATGTGCTCTTTGAATCTGTAAACATCCAAAGTCTATCCGTTTTTAGATTTTTATCCATTTAATGCGTTTGAGGATACACAAAAGTACTCCCAAGAAAATGCTAAACGAGGCTGAAATTTTGAATTTTCTGCAAATATTGAAGGACATAAATTATAAATTCATAAAAATCTGAATTATTTTCCATTATTGAACCAACTGAAATAATTAAATGGGCGTTTGAGAAGATCGACTTAATGTCAGATGTAAATATATAATTTATAAAACGGCTAGGAGGATCAGAATAATCATTGAAGAATCTGACTTGTCTTTTTTGTGCGTGGAAAAATTTGTTTTCACTAGAATTTGAAAAATTTCGATATTCAAAAGGAAGAGGTTTCGTAAATTTTACTTCGAGATGAAAGTAAATTAAGCATGAAGTTAATCGACGTTCTTTTCCTTCTTAGCTCCAATCTTCTATCCGTAAGGTGATTACTGGAGTAGAAGGCAGGGAACCTAAGCACCTTCTTAAACCCATTATATTTCGTTGCCCGATTGACCAAATAACTTCTTTTTCAATTAATTAATCTTTATGTAAGGTATTGGTTGAAATGAAAAAGTTAGTGTCACAAGCGGGATTCGAACCCACGACATTCGGCTCAATACGCCGCTCCTCTAACCACTTGATAAACGAAAGTTCAAGTGGTTAGGGCAGCGGTGTATTGAGCCGGAGGTCGTGGGTTCGAATCCCGCTCGTGACACTAACTTTTTCATTTCAACCAATACCTTACATAAAAATTAATCTTCTTAAACATTTGTTACAACGTGTGGTGATTAGTGACGGTTAATCGATATTTATTTAGAAATCGTGAGATGCGGTCTGGTGGGATGTAGGTTTCAGAAAAACATTTTCTTTATCGTGCTAACGTTTCGATCTTTATTGAGATCATCTTCAGAGCTCAAAGTGTGGCCCAATGGGCACTCTCGACACGGCACGCAAGAATGGCCCAATTACACAGAAGACAAACACTTTGAGCCCTGAAGATGATCTCAATAATGATCGAAACGTTGGCACGATAAAGAAAATGTTTTTCTGAAACCTACATCACACCAGACCGCATCTCACGATTTTTAAATAAATTTGTTACAACAAAAGTTAGGTAGAAACAGTTTGTTTAACTTACTTCCCGGATAAAACATTAAAATATTAATAATTCCAGATTTTAAAATAAATTTTAAGTTGATATATTATGTATAACCATAAAATCCGCTACCATCCTACATTCTACATTATATCGATAATAAAAGTAACATTGTTTTCTTTAGAGAATAGTATATTTGAAAATTAAAAATATCTACAGTTAAACAAAAAATAGCAGGTTTGGTATTATTTACAAAAGTCAGACTAATTTTCATTTAAATTATGAACAATATTTTACGGTAAACCTCACCAATTTTAATCCATACCTTTTTCCACATTTTAATTTCGTTCGTTAATTGTTTATAAAATGCACATATTGGTAGTTGACTTTGAACCGCTAAAATCACTTAGCTGCAAAAAGCATAGTATGACGAAAAAGATTGCCGATTATTCTCATTTAATTATTATTATCATCGTAACAATAACGTTCATTATAATTTTTCCTGCTTCATTTGCATATACAATTATTTTGTAAGTCACTGGAAATTTTAGACGATATTGTGTAAAACAAAGGCTCTGATATCCAATCTGTTTCCTTTTTAACAGTCAATCACAGAAATGTATAGGTGTACCAAAAAATTATTCATTCAAAAATTCAATCACTTCCCTTGGAGCCACTGTTTCGGTCGGATGTTTACCTCTCTGGATCACATTTCCAGAAAAATACTAGCACTGAAATATCATTTAAATCGGTTTAAAGAGGTCGTTAATTTCCCAAAAGCGCCGAGAAAAATTCGGCTAGAACACTAGGTTTGTTGTTATGCTGTCCCCCCTCCTTGTTCGTAGCCAGGCATAACTCAGCGGCAGCACTTCACAGCGGTAGCCCCGGCTGTCCTCCTACTAAGTTATCACTTCATTTGAATAATCCAAACGCTCTGTTCACCCACCGCTCGAAAATTGGATGTCCTCTGTCTTCAGAGATTTGTGAGATGAGGTCCAGTTTGCAAACATTGTCCCGTTCAGTAACAACAGGTCCGTTTCCAATAGCAATTTCAAATGCCAATAGCCTCAGGGGAGCTTTACGAACCAAACCGTTCTGTGTTCGACTGTGAAGAATGACACAAAATAAATGAACGTACTGTAAAGTGTCGGGGCATTTTTGAGAAAATTACAAATTTATTGGTATAGAAGGCAATTTAGGTTATTGCAATTTTTTTAACCTAACACCTTCAACGTTATGTAACATAATAACGTAATAATAAAATATCCCAAATGAAGCTTTAAAGTGATCAAAATTAAGTTTATATGGCAATAAACAATTGCATGACGTAAGTTACGATCATGAAATTTGATGATGAAGATATAACCGTCGAAAGCTCGGCAAAAACTTAAAGAATTGTCGTTGTGTTGTGACCTCGCCGAAGATCCTTTTTTCCAAATTAGTACTAAAAATTTTTGGAAATTTTTTTTTTTTTAATTTAATGACTATTTACCGTAATCGTGTTGATTATTTGTTATCTTGTTACTGTAATGTCAAGAAATACAGAAGAACGTCAAAAATCAAACTTTCGTGGATCAATATAAAAACTTGTTGAAAAAACAAATTTTAACACTTTGGCTGAAGAAACGATTTTATCTGAGTGTGGGAGATTAAAAGCCAAAAACATTCGTGATAAGAAATTTAGATTTCATTTTTCTTTTCGACGAAATATGCTTAAACGACAAAAGAAGAACAATTTTCTTTTAGTCAATTTACAAATGGGTGTTTCATCAAATTACTTTTGTGTATCTAGATCAAAAGGCTGATTTCATTACATTCTTCTCATATTACAAGAAATGACGAGATATTACGGCATCTGTAATTATTTAGCAAAGGAGTGGCTCCATTTCAGAACTCGTGCTAAAGACAAATGCGCCTGCCGCCACAGGCTACAGCACTGGCGATTTATTCGGCCTTATCTATATATAAATATTCCAATGTTTTCCATTCAATTCCTTCTCATATAATATGATCTTATATCTTTTTTAACAATTTGAAATCGATCGACCCCGACTGACCCAGAAATGTCAGTTATATTTACGGTCGGGGCCCGAACTAAATACAGTAATTATACTTAAGTGATTAGAACTCCCTAAGGGGCTTAGTCAATTTCAATCATAACGAGAAAGCCTTGCTCTCACTGTTTGTTCAAATGCCAATCAGATTTATAACGGCCTTTACAGATGGCTGACATGAACCGACTCGCCTTGTAAGACAAAAACTTATTGTACAAAGGCTTATCAACTTCGACGATTCGTGCATTTGAAAAGTCGAAGGACTCAATTTATTTGATTTTTTAAACAATGGACCAAGCGAAACCGTCATTGTGTTAAACACATTCAAAACGGGCTGTGATTTCATAGTTAAAATGTTTGTAATAAAAAACAAACTCATATTAACACAGAAGTTATTTTCATTCATCATCCAAAAAAATGTATTCAGGAATGAGGTATATATTGGTCGGATATCTCGTTCAAAATGTGTTTTGGTTTTCTGCAAGAACGGAAGAAGAACGTCATAATAAGCTGATAAATAACATTTGGTAGCATTTACCTCGTGTCGAAGGTTGCCGTACAACATTACACTTCCGATATTCTAAAAAAAAATTAGGTTGTCTTCGTCACATAGCTCTAATTCGAAAATGAGATTTAGAATTACCTAGAGATTACAAAAATGCGTTTTAGCGCTTAAATAATAGGACCATCGGTGGCCGCATCGGATAAACCGGGGAACGCAATTACCCGAAGCACGCTATGCTACGCAAATCCAAATTGCAATTTTCTATAAAATTTTATTACCCCCGTGTACATCTGCCCGGTGCTATCCAATGCTACCCTACACTACGCTCTGCGATCCCCACTGTCCAAATTTTCGTCGGGTAGCATCGAGTACAGTCGAAGACAAAAGAACACGCATATTTTTATTTAAATTGCATGTATTATTGTCGTTATATTAATTACAACATACTTATTTTAATATAAACCAATTTAACCGAGATCAAAAATTCATTAGTTTTTTAAAATTAATTTTAATGGTTTGGTAGAAAATTGATCAAATCACCGGAACACCATTTTTTGATATAATGAATTTCACTAACTTCATTAGTTCATTGTTCATTAGTATAAAACTGTTTTGCACATAAAATTTAATTAACAATTTATTTCGTGCTTTTGCTCATAAAATTACACCATTTTCGTCGAGTAGCGTCAGGACAGGACACTCATATTTTTTGTATTTATTTCAAACTAAGTATATGTAATTGTGTCGTTATATTAATTACAACATTCCTATTTTAATGTAAGCCAAATTAAACGAGAACAAAAATTCGTAAGTTTTTATAAAAATTATTTAATTATGATGGTTAGGGACAAAAATTTAACAAAACACCGGAATAACGTTATTTAAAACAATTAAGTAACAAAGAAAAATGGATTACAGCGGGAAACACCAGATGTAACGCTATGCTACGCTACCCGATGCGACCTGACGCCTCGTCTCGTTTTGGTAGGGTGCGCACGTCTATGCCACGTCAAGCGCACGCCACGTAGTCACACAGCGTGTATCACAAATCAGTATCGCAATCGCAACGCCTCTTTTGTTCTTAATGCATTATTTTGAGCAAAACCTTGTAATAAATTGGTAGTTAAATTTTATGAGCACAACCATGTAATTAATTGTTTGTTAAACTTAATTGTTTATAGTTATTTCGGTGTTTTAATCCATTTTCTACCCAACCATTAAAATTATTAATTTTTTAAATAAAAAAAATGAATTTTTGATCTCGGTTAATTTGGTTTATATTACATTAATAATACATGTAGTTTGAATAAAAACATGAGTGTCCGGTTCTTTTGTCTTCGACTATACTCTACCTACCGCTACCCGACGAAAATTTGGACAGTGGGGATGGCAGAGCTTAGAGCGTAGGGTAGCGTTGCATAGAATTGGGCAGATCTGCACGGGGGTAATAAAATCTTACAAAAAATTGGACTTTGGATTTGCGACGGGTAGCATCGGGTAGCGTCGCATCGGGTAAGTGTGTTCTCCGCTTAAGGAGTTGACACGGCGCACAGGGCTTTTGTTTAAAAAGCCGACACCCCAAGGGTCTGGTCGTAATTAACTACTTCAAAAGACGATGGCTTAGTATACTATATTACTTCCCTCTAAACCTCACCAGCAACTTCAAATTTTTGCACCCCACACACCAACAGTTTTTACATCCGAAAGAATGAGACATCGTTGTTAAAGGGTTATTATTACCTCTTACTGTTTTTATTACTATATGTTGATAATACAATTCAGAAACCAATAAATAGCATTATAAATAATTTTTATCAAAACATGGACTGTTATCGTCTCTCGCCCTCATTTTATGTGTAATTTTTTGTTAAGAATTTAACTTTTATTTATTATATAAACACTCAAAAATTAATGTTTAACTTAGTAACAATTAATATACTGTATTATATATAAAACAATTGAAATACGTTATATTAATCACCTAGTTTTTGTTCAACTGTCTCCATCCTACAACATTTGGCCAACAATTTGGCGTCCGGTACCCAGCAGCGCAACGCCATCCACGATGCACGATGCCACGGTCCGAATGTAAGTATGAGCTCTACAACAGACATCAGAAGGCTTTGTGAGAATAGCCTAGTCTCTAAACGTCCCGCATCAGGTTCTACTGAAGAGACATCGAGTATAAACGCACAAACAGTTTGTGGCCGCCGGAAGTCTCGATCGAAGAGAAGGTAGTGGTCGACAGCTGTGTACGAGGCTAGAGACGATCGTTTTATTGCTCTTACAGCACTACGGAACCTTCCTTTAATGGTTTCCTTGATAGTCAACTCCAAACAGTCGGAATGTAAGGATGAGCTCTTCAACAGTCATCAGAAGGCTTTATAGGTATAGCCTAGTCTCTAAACGTCCCGCATCAGGTTCTATTGGAGAGACATCGAGTAAAAAGGCACTTTTGACTATATCAACATTAAATAATGGGGGCTCTGATGAATGCTGGTTTGGTTTGTGAAATGGCCGGGATGTGCGGAGAATACTTTTATTCATGTGCCATGTGTGAGCACAGCCTTTTCAAAGACAGACGTTTGGTAGGTTGGAATCAACGTAAACGTAACATTAATAACTTACGAAACAATAAATTTGAGTAAAAAAACATGGTTTTAAGTCGAGAAGATCTCTCCGGGGCAGATGCTTTGGCCAACGACGTCAACTACCAATGTTCCGTAATGAAAGTGAGGTCATCATCGTGAGAATAACTTGATCTCTAGTCGTCCCACTAGTGGACCAAGGGCTGTTCTCTTCACAGGTGAGTGCCGGGTTGGTTTGTGTCGATAGTTTGGGACCGTGTATGGAGAAGCCTTTGCAAAGAGAGCCAGTTATGGGGTGGTATCAACGTCCATGCCCATACTGAATTGATTATCATACCGAATGAATCTTTGATTACACTAAAGAATATTCTTCTGGTAGCTGTGGTCCTATTCGCTCAATTTATTGAAGACTACTTCGTGTGATAACGCACGTCCCATTAGTTGGATGCTATTACCACAATGGATTGACCAGCACGTTCTCTTGACATGAATCTCAAAGAAAAGGTACGGGACGTGATAATGATATGGGTTAGACATCGTTCGACGCTTCCAACAAGCTTTGAACAGGTTCAAACTGCTCTCGTTGAAGAATGGGATTCTGTTTCACAAGACAAAATCCGGTCGCTTATTTACTCGATGCCTAGGAGACCTAAAAGGCGCTCGGCGTGGCCAGATGAGGTAACACGCGTTATTAATAGTATAACCGGGCAATAAATTGTTACTTAAATTTTAATCTATCACTAAAAGATTTTTCAGTTTTTGTTGATTACTCTTTCGAACCATCATGATTAAACAATTTTTTTTAAATCTCAAAAATTTCTGATTTCGTTTAATTTGATTTACACGGAAATAAATCTGTTGTACTCAATATAACGATAAAAATACTTTTAGTTTGAAATAAACAACAATATATGCTTGCTTATCCGGGTTGTTTGTCTTTGTGTGTAACAGTGTGTTAGGGTTAGCACTTTTTTATTTATTTTTTTTTTACATACGATATTCAATAACTGGTTTGTTTTTTAAGTCATTAAATGAAAAGGGGGCGTCGGTGGCCAGAACGGTTTAGGCGTTGACACGGCGCTCATCACTGTAAGGTAAAGGTCCCGGGTTCGAATCCAGCGGCCTTGCATTCGAACCGACGTACTTACAAATGGGCTTTTTTTTCAAAAATACTGACACCGAGGGTACATTAATATGATTTCTGCTCTTGCGAGCCCTCTTAAAAAAATGAAATAAAAATAAATAAATTCAACGAGGAGAGGTTACGTATTCTGAGGAAAATAATAATTATATGGTTATATAGCGGTCATACACTAAAAAATTTATATACATATCAATTTTAAAGCGATCATCATTTTACCGAATTCTACAGGTAATAGTTTCCCATTTCCTTGTGATCCCACTTTAATGATCATTCATTAGGGCTTAACACTTAAAAACAAGTATTAATCGATGTTTTACATAAGGATCGTGTTATTATCTTTAACCATGTTCGATAACAATGAAAATTATTAAAAAAGCTAAGCATAAAATTTAAAATGTACACCCTCATTAGAGTGAAAGAAGTGTGAAGGGCCTTTCACGAAGGGTGAAGGGATCCGGGCCGGTGAAATTTAAATAAACGGCCGAACGTGCGTCATTATACCACATGAAATAAAAAGGGCCGGTCATCTAATGACAGGGTTATATTTAATAACTTTATAATACATTTTTCCACACGGGACAAGTGTAATTGTGTGTGAACAGTAATGGAAGGTGATAAATTAGAAAGTATCCTCGCCACCAACAGGCGTTAAGTGTTTTCGAAATAAAACGAAAAGAAAATAATTTTCAAGTAATTGTAAATATTTACACATTTTTCATTATTTAGATGTACTGATAGAAATACAAGAAGATGCGTCAGGAAACTTTTTTAAATATAAATTGTACTGTTGAAATTAGGGCTTATAGGTTGGAATTGCTGAAATTCTCCATCATTTTGTATTTCATAATAAAAAAAATGCGACTAAGTGATTTTTACAGAAAAGCTCTTTGAGTAATAACAGTGTACGTTGAGATTTACAACCAGAGTGGCTTTAGGCCTATTTCGGCATTATTGCTGTTAATTTACTGGTATTAGATGTCCATGGTTAATCAGATGTCTAATGGCAGATTGCTTATAAAAAGGAACGGTTTCTCGGTTTAGGCCTACCTAATTAACCAAAAACGCTAGCCTTCTTTCGAATTAGAGGACCACCGCAATGGAGAGAAACGTGAGAAGGAAAATAGTTAATAAGGCCTAGTTTTTCAATGTGCCAAACGGCATGGTCAGAGAGGAATAATATGGAATTTAATTTTCACTTTGGCCATATATTTGATAGAAAATGAGGATTATAACCCTGGCTATCATCCCTCATTACCATAATAATGTGAGAAGAGCATCGTAAACTTGCCTCGCGCTCGAGGAGTTGTTAAGCGGTTATTAAACTGGCAGTGGCTTAGTTTTAGATAAACTAGTTTAAAATTTCCACAGTAAGATACATTTGTTAAGCATCAATAGATTTGGCTGTGTTTTTTATACTAAATTGCTCATATTGACTAAAAATATCGTCAAGCATCTTGAAGAGTTCAAGAATGCAATTAAACCTCGTAATAATAGAGGAAGTAAAAAAAATGAAACATTTGCCTAAAAGGTGTTCTAAATTAAGATAAGGGACAGAAGGTGAATGAACAAAAATGAGTGCCTATGTCAAACAGAAATCTCTCTCGCTCACTCACTCTGTCTTTCTATTTTTTTCTCTATCTACTTATCTCTCTTGCTCTCTCTCCCTCTCGCTCTCTCTCTCTCTCCCTCCCTCCCTCTCTCGCTCTCTCTCTCTCTCTCTCTCTCAGTCTCTCTCTCTCTTTCTATCTTTCTATCTATCTATCGCTAGTCTCTCGTTTGTACTTCAGGTTGTCAAATTCACAATAGAAACAAAACATACAATATATATATATATACATATACATCACCACAAACATAGAGGTCTGGTCACATTCACTCCCCCAGAGTACTCGATATTCTTCGGCGGGGTTATAAGTAACCCCTTCCTTTCACGCTAATAAATTACATTCATTATAATAAATTAATACAAACACAACACTCGATAGAAACATAGAGGTCTGGTCACATTCACTCCCCCAGAGTACTCGATACTCTCCGGGCGGGGTTATAAGCAACTCCTTCCTTTCACGCTAATAAATCACTTTTACTCTCCACACGTCATACACTCATTCCAGAGTACTTGATATTCTTCGGGGCGGGGTTATAAGCAACCCCTTCTTTTCACGCTAATAAATTACATTCATCATAATAAATTAACACAAACACAACACTCGATAGAAACATAGAGGTCTGGTTACATTCACTCCCCCAGAGTACTCGATATTCCTCGGAGCGGGTTGAACCCTCTCCACTCTCGCTAATAACTGGCTTGGTAAAAAATCCTAAAAAATATAAATAAAAACTGGCAACATTATATTAGAATTTCAAACTCAGATAAAAATACTAGGAGTACTCATTGATAATAAACTATCATGGAAAAAATAAACACTGTTTGTTACCAATAAAGTGTACTCGTTATTATGCGCGTTTAACAAAACAATAAAACATAGTAATAAAAATCTAAGATTAAAACTTGTACAAACTCTAATAGACTCCCAAATCTTAGATACTGTGCTCCTCTTATTTGTGATATACCTGAAGAAAATAAAGATAAGAATCAAATATTTTTAAATTCATGTATAAGATATATATTAAGACTACGTTATGATAGTTCGATTTACGACAAATATAATGTTAAATTTACTAAAGTATGACCAACTAGAAAAAGTATCCATTGAGAATATTGTTTCCAATTCAATTTAAAACACCTAAATCTATCACTATTACTTTTCAGCATCATGTTAAATATGTTACAACCAGCATAATAAGTATAAAACCATTCTCAATACAGTATAAACAATATAAAAATATATTTTCTGATAACAAGTAGATATCTACATAATGATAGACCAGATATAGAAGATAATATAGAAGAAATAACAAAACCTTTTGTAAAACTACTAATAATGAATGATTAATAATTGTACTTATATCTGTCGAGTATTTAAACTATTTATGTTATTTTTCACAAATTTGTAAGTTCTTTTCAGAATTTGATTCTTAATAGATTTATTACAGTTTTTAATAAGGTGATGAAAATTTAATTGTATATATATGTAATCAATAACAATGTTAAAAAGTAAGTTTTGTAATTATATGTTTTTTTTTCTTTATTCAATAGAAATTCTTTTTTTTATTATTGTGGTATTTAATGAAGGAAAAGTGTATACGAAATTAAAAATTAAATTCTTGGTCAAAATGGTTATCTATACTTCCAGGCGTGGCGAGCAAATCTTATGAGAGCTTAATTTTATTCAATTTTAAATGTTAAAAAATTAATTTTAATTGAAAATCCACCCTTTTGTCATGAAGAAAAAATAAGTTTAAGTACATCCAGCGGATATATCATTTCATCATTCAAAAAAGAAAAAAACCATTAATGTAATTTTTTTATTTAGTTATTATTACTGTTCCACATTCAGTTTAACTTTTCTATTTTTATTGTTTTGTTTTATATTATACTTGAAGCGCATGTATGTAAGTTCAAATTGTAAAATGCTTGTTTCTTGTTGAGTCGTTGAGTAAGAAAGGTCAAATTGCCCTAACCTTGCGAGATTTTTAAAAATAGATGGTTTATCAAATCCAATCAAATCCACTCACTTCTGTCTTACTATTTTTTCTCTATTTATCACTCTTCCTCACTCACTCTTTAGTTGGCTTTCTTTCTTTATATTTTATGGTTTCTTTTTCTCTCTCTTTTCTCTCTTTTACGCATTACACGAGATATTTTCATGTATATTGAACAGAAAAAGTAATAAATATGTTTAATAAATATACCGAAGGAAGGATGAATCGACCGTCAGGATATCACCAATAAGTGAGCGATCAGGGATGCGGTCATCAAAACAATTAAGTTTTGTAACTTGTATCATTGTAATTTTATCGATCGTATATGTTGTATACAGTTGTATTACATTTTCTAGTCGTTTCTTGTTAACAATAATGTGATATAATTTCTGAACTCTAATCTTTAATAAATTATCACATTTTCTGGAACAGTTTTGATTCTCTGCCTAATGATAAAAGTTGGAAGGAGGAAAAGGGTGTGTCAAGTCAATTGCCGTCCGAAGAAGGCCTATCCTAAGTGGAGGAAACTACCTTCACAAATCCACAAAATTACCTAGGTCTACCTTACTAGGTAATGACCGTCCTAGGTTTGATTCGTGACCCTGTTGGCCCGAAACCCTTCGAACCTGTCCGATTCGTCTTGGGAAGGCGGGCTCCCGTCCGAAATAGAAAATCCTAACACCTCTAATTTTCTACCACTGATTGCATATTAATTTCTGAATTCAATCAAAGAGTCGTTATTCCAAAATTGTTTTGGCAATAACGACAACAACGTGTTTTCAACCTATACTGAAGGAAACCACTGGAATTTTATGTCAATTAAAAATATAATTTCATTGGCAAGTTTTTAAACGAAGAAAGAATGAAAAATTGCAGGAAACAAATTATAAGTAACGAAGTATACGGCATCTGGGACATGAAGATACAAGCAATTTGGCCATTACTCATTACTGTTCATCCTGCTTTTCCTATCCTCACTGTGTGACACAGACCCAACAATGAAGTCTGAAATACGTTGGACAGTTCAGCACAGCATGAATAGGCAGATCAGGAAAAAGGGTGTCCACAAAAATTGCAGGTTTCACGTCAGACTACATAGAGAAATATCACAATTGAAGTTATATTTTCGGTTATTTATTTATTACTACAGAGTGAATCTATAAGAGGAGCAGTCAAAAAAAGCACATAATAACAAAAGAAACACTTGAGTCATAAAACAATAATAATTCGGTTTTAAAATATTACAGAAGTAAATTGGTGTTTTTCTGTAATGTTAGATGCCAATTGACAGAAACAACTTTCCTGATTGAAGTTAATTAGTTGTCTCTGAATTCTTGAGTGTGGTCAGTCTGTTCTGTAGGTGTAAGTGCCAAGTATCCGGCTTAAATGGAAGTTGCTAGCCCTTTGTTTTTGTTGTGCCTTGGAGGGCAAGGTTTTTTTTATGTTAATCGACATTGAATACGTTTTTCCTCATTTAGTATTGTCCTACTCTTTATACCAATGTTGACATGCTCAATGTATTCTTGAATTTGTTGGATTCGGATAAGAAGACAGAATTGCGATGACATCCTGTGGTAACCATGGTGATGTATAGGAAAGTCAGCAGTAAAAATAGCATACAGGATGAAAGGTATTTGGGCAAGTTTTCTTGGGCCATATGAATAAGGTATAATATAATTAAGGTTTTTAGTTGATATAAAAAAGTCAGTGTCACGAGCGGGATTCGAACCCACGACTTTCGGCTTGATACGCCGCTACTCTACCACTTGAGCTATTGTGACTTCGATCCATTCGGGGACCAACTTCCCATCTCACTGGTCAAGCGGACCACGAAAAACAGTGAATTTAATTCATTAAAATGAAGTATACTGCACTAAAGCTCTCCGTGGCCATTTCATTTGTCGCCGATAATGAAATAGATTACATGACATTTGAAAAATGGCAAAAAGGAGGGAAAAATCAAAAGGTGCGGTTGAGATGGGAAGTTAGTGCCCGAGGGGATCGAAGTCACGATAGCTCAAGTGGTAGAGTAGCCGCGTATTTAGCCGAAGGTCGTGGGTTCGAATCCCGCTCGTGACACTGACTTTTTTATCTCAACTAAACACCTTAATTAATTGAATTGTTCATATTTTTATTGGTGTATTTTTTATGAACTTGCACTGTTTCTACATATTGATTAGCAATTTTTCTTCAAACCAATAGTTCTTTCATTTTCTAAATTTAATTATAAATTCTTTTCAATTAATTAATCTTTAATTAAGGTTTTGGTTGAGATAAAAAGTCAGTAGCACAAGCGGGATTCGAACCCTCGACCTTCGGCTTGATACGCCGCTGCTTTTTTATCCCAACCAAAACCTTAATTAAAGTTTAATTAATTGAAAAGAATTGATTTGGTCAAGCGGATCACGAAACCTAATAAAGTAATTATAACTGTTTATTGGTAAGAATATAATTATTAAATATTTTAAAACGCTTGGTAGTTTTTGTAATTTTGGTATTGAGTGGTTTTCTGTGTGGAACAGATGCAATTAGGTCGAGCAATTTTAAATTATATGCACGGTATAACAATTGCAACCAAATTGGTGTGGTCTTTTTTTTTACTATTAGTTACAGCTGTAATTTGCCAAACTTTCGATTTCCGTTTCACAAAACCCTTCCTGGCTCTTATAATAATTGTTAGAAACAGAGTATTTTTACTTATGGTATTTATTTTAAAATTATTCGGAAATCGTGATAGGCGGGCTGGTGTGACGTAGGTTTCAGAAAAACATTTTCTTTATCGTGCCAATGTTCCGATCTTTACTGAGATCATCTTCAGGGCCTGGGATTTACAAACATTGTTTAAATTTAACAAATACACGTAGAATGTGGAAAAAAGTGAATTTATACAATGCAAAAAAAATATTTTTTATATTCAATCAAAGAATTTCTACTCACTCAAAGTGTTTGTTTTCTGCGTAATTGTGCCAGTGAGCTATAGCTGTTTTATGTTTATATGAATTTAAACAATGTTTGTAAATCCCAGGCACTGAAGATGATCTCAATAAAGATTGAAACGTTGGCACGATAAAGAAAATGTTTCTCTGAAACCTACGTCACACTAGACCGCATCTCACAATTTCCGAATAATCATAGACTAACGTTCATTATTTTACAATTTTGAGCACATCAGGAAATATATAATTAAAAGTATATTCAGCATCGAATTAAATCCGTCGTCGGAGAATGTTGTAAATTGAAAAATTGAACATAAAACGCTGGATATACACGCATTAATTGTAGAGCATAAAAAGACTAGAAATAAATACATAGAAAAGTAATGACTTTTTCGTCCAGATCATTAACTTTTTTATTATTGTGGTATTTAATGAAGGAAAGGTGTATACGAAATTAAAAGTTAAATTCCTGGTCAAAATGGTTATCTATACTTCCAGGCGTGGCGAGAAAATCTTATGAGAGCTTAATTTTATTCAATTTTAAATGTTAAAAAATTAATTTTAATTGACAATCCTCCCTTTTGTCATGAAGAAAAAATAAAATTAAGTTCATGCAGCGGATATATCATTTCATCATTCGAAAAAGAAAAACCATAAGGACATCTATCCTTATTAACAAGTTATAATTTGTGTACTCGGATGGTAATAAATAATCCACAAATTTGATGTTTTAGGCTTGAATTCAATTTCAACTCTTTCATTTAAAATTGTTCCACACTCCTAAGTGATAATAAGTAGGTTGGAGGATCTACGAAGTACTTAGCCTTAAGTACACCCGGACGGATCTGGGCGGCTGGATAAAAAGAAGAAAAGAGCGCACGGCCAATCACATGAAGAATTGAAGGTACTTTCTAAAACGGTGAGAAAGGAATAATATGAAGACATTTAAATAATAAGCAACCGGCATGGATAGCAGCACCGTGGTTATTAGGGGACACGCACGGTCAAGGCAGGGCGTGATCACTCAATCAAGACGATTTTTACTAGGGTGATTTCCTTTTTTTCCCCCCTTCCAGAATGCATTATCCAATTTGGACCCCGACACCTGAGGACTCCGATAACACCCTGGGGTCAGCGGAGTAAAGCGGGAAGCCTACGACTGTATAATTACAATTTCTCTGTACCCTTAGCACATCTATTCTTAAGAAAAAATTTCCAAAGCATTCAACTTAATATTATTAAAAATCTGAAAACATCTTTAGCCATTTATTGGTGTAACGTTAATAAGAAATAAATAAATAACATTTTGAGCAAATAATTTGTCGAATATATATTTTCGTATCCCTATCCTAGCTGTTTTGGTCTATCCGACGAATTTCATATTCTCATCATCTTCATTTACAGGGTATATTTTTTCTTTCACTTTTCCCCTCACGCTTTAAATATTTTTCCTCCGCCGTTCCTAAAAAAAGAAATTTTACTTTTCCATCCTCTAAATTTATTTCAACGGGGCACAATTTGTGGTTTTTGACTAAGCTTCCCTCTTATTTCCTAGGCGATTCCAAAAAAATTGGAGAAGGAAGGGGCTTAATAAAAGAAACATTTTAATTGGAAGGCAAATGTATACTTTACTGATGTTTTCTCCATTCTCTAAAACAAGCAGCAATCTTTCGACAACCACCGGCAATACAAATTTCCTTACACATTTAGCTCATCAGGAGGTCTTCTCTGATGATACAAATGTTACAGAAAAACAAATAAATCTGGCCAAGTAGATATTATTAATCAAGTAAGTTCTAAGGATAGCGACAAGTCGACAGAACGACCTATCTGCATATAAACATTTAACAGCCAAATCATTGAGGTAAAAAGATAAAAGATGTTCATAAATAAATCTTTCAGTTGTTCGCTGTGCTTGAAAAAGATTCTACAATATTTTAAATAATAGTTCACTTTTTTCTATATATTATAAAATAAACAGGGTGTCACGTGAACAGTCGTCAGTACTTCAAGAGGAGATCTAACATGTCAAATTTGGCTAAAAAAACCTCTATTGTAAAAAATCTGATTCTCAATTGTATTCTAGATATTTCATTTTTCTGGTTCTTACAACCATTTACAACATTATACCATAAAGTCTAAAGTATTTCAAATACGTTAAACCTACTGAAAATTTGATCAGACCAAGAAAATAGGATCGAAAACCCAATGATTATTTTATAGTAAAGACAACAAAACACAAAATATTGAAAAATAGTAAAATACCTTAAAAACTATCTCAAACTTACATTTTTTAAATATGTGGCAATATTGCAATTTAACTTAATTTTTAGAAGTGTTTTTTTTCTTATTTGTACCATTTGTTTTTAATTTATATCACTTCATTTCATTATTTTAATGAAAGTTGCAAAATCCTCATATTTTAAACCGGTTTTTAACAGAAAAATGTTCAGCAATTAAACGTTATTAAAATTGGACATCCATACGACATTTAATATCCTTCAAAATTGAAAAAAGTTAACAGATCTTTGCGTCCGGTAAATTTTTTGAACGCATCCCTTCCTCTGATATTATGCTTCCAGCTCGTTCATTGTACAGCATAGACATTTAAGGAAAAACTTTTCTGGCAATGATCCCACCTCCTCAGCATACCATTGTTTGTAAACCCGAAGACGAGGAGTCAGAACCACTTACAATACGTTTTCCAAATTTCAAATAAAAATCTCAAGCCGGGATTCGAACCCATAACCGCCAGTGTGGAAAATCTGGCCCGGACTCCCTCCACTCTGCCACCGCGGTCCTCAAAATCGTTCCCTAAACAAGACATGTAATTTTAAAAAAAAATTGTATTTTGGGCAAACGAATATGACAGATGCCAAAAATATGAGACGTTTTTATTCCAATTATTTTGACCATTGTTTAACAACAAACCCTTGAGCAATTTCGATTTTAAAAAATCATGTTTCATAAATAATAATGTACTTTCAAAACATATTTTAAAAAACGTATAGTCGATTTGAAAATTAAAAAAATGATTGTAATACTAATACTTAAAATATGATTTTTTATTTTAAATAAAAATAGATACCTTACCTTAATAGGCTTTATAATGATTTTTTTTTATATCTTACTTTGTTTACAATAAACGAAGCCATCATTTTGAATATATACGTCATTTTGAACCAGTTATAAGAATTTAAGGAAATTAAATTTTTAAAAATTCAAAATCGAAAAAAACCAGAAAAATATTGAAATACCTCAACTTTCATTAAGCCATGTTTTTCAAAATTCAATTATTCGAAATGATCATTAAACACTAAAACTCAAGCACACAGAAATTCATTAAATTTGGCCAAGGGGTTCTGAAGATAATGGCACCGAAAGGAGGCCAATTTTTCAATTAAGAAAGGTCGAGGTAGTGACCCCCTTAATGTCAAACAGTATACAAATTCAGGGCAGATATATAATCTAAAATCAGCTAACTCGAACATTTCACAGCAATTAGATCCTTTATTTATTATACAAAATGCCTATGTTCAATTCACTTAAAACGCTCTACAACCATTATTGCGCCTATTTAATCTTTTTAAAATTATACGTGAAATCCATTTGTGTTGCAACATTACATTTTCATCCTACAGAAATAAACACTACCGCAATTTTACTAAACACAAAGAACAAGAATGAATTATAAAGAGATAATTAATATTTATTTGCCAAATCCCCTTCACTCGACACATACACACTGAAAGTGAAAATAATAATGAGCAACACATAGAGAGACAGATAGGAATAAAGACTGATATTTTGTTGTGCACAAGTTATCTGTTTGTACATTTTTATTCAGGCAATAGCCTTTAGTTTAGTTTTTACTGTCTATAAAATGCTGATATACAAAATTATTATCCTGGTTCCTGGGTCTAGTGTGACATGGAAAAGATCATACTCGTCGCCATTCACCTCTCAAAGAGTCGAATATACATACGAAACCCACAGCATCAGAAACTAGCGACCTGGATATTGTTCTTACTCCCACACGCCCTCCTAAACCATTCCAAACTATTTTAAACAAACAAACTGCAACTACGCTAAGGAAAATGTCCTGGATATGACTTAATAACTAGAAACATCTTTGTTCGACTCTCCAGAAAAATAGTTTTCCAGACAACCTTTTACAATGCACTCATCAGAACAACGCATTCTTTTGATATACTGATAGATTCCATCCAAATCATTTTTAAAAAAACTATATCCTTATTTCTGCCACCATTTTGGCATCCTCAATACCAATCCACATAAAGCAAGCCCATCGCATTGTAGACATCATCACCACAACCCTTGAGGAGAAGCAGTACGACTCGGATGTCATCCTGGATTTCACCACATTTGACCGGGCATACTTGTTGAGCCTGGTGTGGAAATTTAAAAAAATAAATTTTTCCGCTTATTACCTCATTCGCAAATTTTACCTATCCGATCGACTCTTTATGTACCTCAAGTAGTCTTGACATCTTATATTTTTTCTATGAACACTTGTGTTTCTTAATGAAGTATACTGGCACTCCTCTTTACTTTTTACACTGCTAACCTGGCCAATATTTGTCACGTCCGTATAGCCTAAGATTCCTCTTCCGTAAATCCAATTCACTGGTGTTCTTCAAGGATGTTGTTCTGGAACCACTTGTCTATACCATTCACCCTGCTGATCTTAAGATTTTTTCGACAAATTCTACTTATCTCATGTCACTTTTATACAGTACTGGGTTCTTTCTCTTTCTTTTTCCCAATCCACTTTTGTTTTCCTCCTGGAAGTATATTAGCAGGACTTATCTATACCCTTAACAACCAATATTCTCCTCAAATCCTACTTATCCAACGACACTTATATGTAGTCCAAGGCTCCTCATACTCTTTCGTTAATCCAATCTATTTTGGTGTTTTTCAAAGTCTGCTTCTCTATACCCTCCACACTGCTGGCCTTAACAATATTTTCCTCCAATCCTTCTCATCCGATCGTACTTTCATACAGTCCAAGGTTCTTATATATTTCAAGGTTTCTCTTCCGTTTCCTTTAATCCGATCCAATCTGTTGTTCTTCAAGAAATTTTACTGGCACCATTCTTCCTCACCTTTTGTTAGCTGGTCTTTCCCTTTAATACAATACAAAAACGTTTGCATTCACCGATGACACGACTATTGCCTAGTCTCCCGAAGATTCAAATAAAATCAGCAAAATCTCAAACCATGCTTTATGATTGGAAAAATAAGGTTTACTTTAAACTGTACATAGACAAATAATTAAAATGAAACCTCACACCTCTTCTAAAACAATCATAATGCGTACACAGTACAAAGTGATCATCTGCTGGAGAGTCGTTTGAACTAACGCTACAAAAAAAAATTTATACTACACTTTTTGCACCTACATGACCCTGCGGTCTACTCTATAATTACACTAAATAAAAATCGTATTAAGCCCTTCCAATCAATGATCTCGGTATACTATTGAAATCCCGTTCTATCCATACCCCTCACACCGACCTAGATATCTCTTAGACTTGGCCAAATTCCGGTACCTTAAATTTCATTCCAAATTATCTCTTCACGCTAATATATTAACACATAATCTATCCTTACTCTTCCTACCAACCCCCAAAGACGATTGATATGTTGTGGGTCCGGTAAAGATTGACAAATAAGTGTGGTGATTAGTGACCGTTAATCGATATTTATTTAGAAATCGTGAGATGCGGTCTGGTATGAATTTTCTATATTGTGCCAACGTTTCGATCTTTATTGAGATCATCTTCAGGGCCTGGGATTTACAAACATTGTTTACATATAACATTTACATTTTGGATGTGGAAAAGTGAATTTATACAAAATATATTTTTTATATATTCAATCAAAGTATTTCTACTCACTCAAAGTGTTTGTCTTCTGTGTAATTGTGCCATTCTTGCGTGTCGTGTCGAGATTGCCAGTGAGATTTTGCTATTTTGTGTTTATATACGTTGGATTTTGAAGGGGTCGGGAAGGATGTCGGTATAGAAAAGACATTTTTGTATACGGCGTCGGCTTCTTTGAGGTGAAAAGAGCCGATGAAGGGAAAAAATGTGTTAGTAATGGTTTGGCCAGATTATCCTTTCAGGATTATATAGAAAGGGATAAATAGGAAAAGGAATGCTAAATTGTTGGGAAATTAGAGTACGTGAAAAGTATTTGATGTGTGGAATGTAATGTGATGATATAGGTATGTTATCTGTATTGAAATTGATTAATGATGTTGGTGTAGCTGCGACTGAGTTTACATGTATCTGTTCTGTAATTGATGCTGCGTTTATCTCTGTTGATATAAACCATTTCTAAGAAATACGTTTATGTTTGTTTTGTTCTGTGTGTAATACGTTTGGATTTTTGAAGTCCAAATTGTGTTGGTGTTCAAGATGGTGGGAAGCGAGTGCTGTAGGATTTTGCTTAGGTTTTTTGCAATCATAGATATGTTGCTTTACTCTCTTGTCCAGATATTTGGNGAAGATGATCTCAATAAAGATCGAAACGTTGGCACGATAAAGAAAATGTTTTTCTGAAACCTACATCACACCAGACCGCATCTCACGATTTCTAAATATTGACAAATATTTATCCGACACAGTAAATATCAACGAGTGGCACCTCCTTCTCTTCTGAACGTAAAAGATTGTTCTGTTCTGTATTTAATTTTCTTCTTTCAATGCTTATTTGTTTTGGAACATTCTGTATTATGTACGAAAATTAAAACGTTCTAGTTGTGAAGACTGGTGAGGAAGGATCAATTACCAAGACTCCTCCCCAAACCCTCCCAACCTTGATGATTTATATTTCATTTCGTAGTGTTGTTTTTTTCCATCCTCAGGAATTTTTTATATAATATTTGATATGTGGTTTTTATTAGAACTTTTTAAAAGTATATCAATTAATGCGACATGGAAGATAACTGTACGCAGTGGCACTTTAGGACATTTGCTTCTATCAATATAAAAAAGAGAACCAATGACCCAGAAGGTGTAATAATTTCTCTTTGGTAATAGACAGCGAGTGATAAGAAAAGCTTTGCTTTTTGATAAGTGTCTTCACGTCCTGGGACCACCCGCGGCTTAATGCTCTCATTATCTTAAGAGTCATTTAGTTTGAAAAATTTGATCCGGATTAATGAAACGCCTCCGGCTTTGCTCTGATATTACCAAAACCGTCTTTAGCCTTCATTAGCTAAGCCGTTTTCTCCTTTATGAGCACGCGCCACCTTTTTGGCCGTTATCTTGGCCAAAAAAATTACATAATTTTAATAAATAGAAAATAATACAATTAGGGAATTTTTTTGTTAATCTTTTGCCGTAGGCGAAATTGCCGCAAACGCAAATCCGTCAGACAATGAGTTAAGAATAAGTGCTCGGTCTAATGGGAATGTATTCCTTGGACAGTGGTATGTATGGAAAAATGTTTAGGTGCCATCCCAAATACTAAGGGTAGCATAATTAATCTAGGACGTAGATACTAGGACGACTGACTGAACATTGCATACTCTGGAAGCATATGAATAGACTCGGAGAAGCATAGCAAGCCTGTGCAGATATTGCCAGGAAAAATAATAAACATCAGGTACGAAGGTGTATGCAGGCTGAGATTCCTACTGCAGGAGAAGACTAGCCAAATCCTGAGGATATACACGAGAGCTCTTTCGTAACAAAGCTTTGGCATCTGGCAAAAAAACCTTAAATTTATAGAAGAGTTCTAATCAATGTTGGATATTGCATAACTTGGTATTACGCAGAGTGCAACAAAACCTACAGCGAATAAGAAAACCTAACCTAAGTAAACTCGAAAATAAATCAGTCAAGTTCGTTAATATTTGGTAGAGCAGGAAAGGAAATAAAATTTTGCATGTTTCTTAGGCCTGGAACCGTTTCACCGCTTTAATCCACTAAATGCTTTGACTAATAAATCAATAGAAATTATGAAGGTGGGGTCAGTATATAGAATAACTTTTTGTAAATGATGGTTCAGCCTTAGATAGGTTTAGCTTTATCCTTCAGAATTGCAGGGTTCTCGAATTTGCTTACCCCGGGAAGTACGTTCTGCTTTCTCGATGTTGTTTAAGGTCCATGTTTGAGTTTTTAAAACCGATCTCCTTTTCTTCCCTCTTACTTTTCTTTTTCCCGTTTCCTTTTTTCTCTTTCTGCTTTTCTTTCACAATGTGGTTTCATCATTCGATTATAAATAAAACATAGCTTAAAACATAGTAAACATAATTATTTAGAAATCGTGAGTTGCGGTCTGGTGTGATGTAGGTTTCAGAAAAACATTTTCTTTATCGTGCCAACGTTTCGATCTTTATTGAGATCATCTTCAGGGTCTGGGATTTACAAACATTGTTTACATTTAATAAATACAACCTACATCACACCAGACCGCAACTCACGATTTCTAAATAATTATCGATTAACTGTCACTAATCACCACACATAGTAAACATAGTTAGCTCTGTTAACAGCTCTCTCTCTCACTCTCTCTCTCTCTCTCTCTCTCTCTCTCTCTCTCTCTCTCTCTCTCTTTCTCATTTCTCCTTTTTCACACACTCTCACTCTTTTATGTGAGTCTTCTTGAGATGTGGTCTGGTGTGGCGTAGGTTTTAGAAAAATTCATTTTCTTGTTCTACATCGTGCCAACGTTTCGATCTTTATTGAGATCATCTTCAGAGCTCAAACTGTTTGTTTTCTGCGTAATTGTGCCATTCTTGTCTTGGATGTGCCCCTAATCTCCACACGTGGTAAATCAAATCTATAACAAAATTAAAACCGACGTATTTCCAAACTTATTCTGGGAGGGTTGGCATAAAACATAGAGAATCGTATAAGTTGTGAATATGAGTATATTCGCTAACTAACTTTGTTATTTCCCACCCAGAAAACACAACGAAAAGATAAATTTCAAACATAATAGAACTGCTAATTTTTATTTTCACTTTGTAGTTGTACATTTTAGATAATATCGCGTAGAACTTTTAAACTTGACATTATAACAATAAGTAATGTATAAATTTAGTTATCCGTTTAACGGCTTCTTTCTCGCCTGCCGGGTGGATGTTTGTAAAGATCTTAGATAAATTCAACTTTACGTGAGTGAGATCGCTCCGAATATCGCAGGATAATAACAAAGGAGATAGGCCACGTGCTAATTATACCGAATGCAAACCTGAGGGTATTCGAGCCGTGAAAGTCCTCGGGGGCGAGATTGGAGTTGTTAATTAGACGAATTCGTGTGCTACGGAGTAGATCTCATCTATTATTAATTGTAAAACGGGGTGCCTTACGCAAACAGGAACAATAACAGCTCCAGATCCTGCTCTCCTGACGCTCCGGGGCCATCGTGGCCGAAACGAAACCGGTCGCAATGGCAAACATATTTCAGTTCGGGAAATAAAATAAAAAGTCAGCCAAGCATTAAAAGATAACCGGAGATTGGGTTTGCTATTCAAAATAAAAAATCTTATATTAAAAATATTTGTATATATAAGACATATCTATAAACGTAAAGAATTTCATGATATTTATATAAAAAGAAACATATACCGATAATTTGATGTTTTTGGTTATTGTATGAATAATACAATAATACACTTTTTGGCACAAGCCCCAAATTCAAATGAGCGTGCAACTCCTACCGTCCCAATGACCTCCTTCCCATCCTAAACACATTTCTTTATCCAACTGCAAAACATATTTTCACCCCCGGACTACCTCGATGAATATCAGTTCATCCTCCGCCATACACCAAGCCCATCCATTGCACTGTGAACAACATGCCTACCAGCGAAGGAAATGATACAGTCTGGCCAGGTCCTAGATCTTTTTCAAATATTTCACCGTATATAACACCTCAACCTTCCGAAGAAAAGGTAAGTGGGGTGTACATACAAATGTTCAGTAGAAATGATGAAGGTGGAGTTAGTATGCAAACTGCTAAATACAGAATACGAATATTTTTAATTTATTCTTATTCTATCAATTTTAATTAAATTAACCGATATATTCTTGTTTGTTGAATAAAACAAAATAAAAAATAGAAAATCAAAACCAACAAATCTTAATCCTAATTATGAATAACGGATTTATTTAAGAATAGTAAACCGTGGCCGCAACGGTTTAGGCGTTGACACGGCGCTTATCACTGTAAGGTAAAGGTCCGGGGTTCGAATCTAGCGGCCCTGCATTCGAACCCGACATAAAGGAGGGAAAATTCACAAGGTGGGGTTGAGATTGGAAGTTGATATTCGAGTGGATCGAGGTCACTATAGCTCAAGTGGTAGAGCAGCGGCGTATATAGCCGAAGATCGTTGGTTCGAATCCCGTTCGTGCCATTGACTTTTTTATCTCAACTAAAAACCTTAATTAATTGTAAATAAATAAAATATAAAAGAAATAGTAAACCTGGGGGGGGGGCTTCGGTGGCCTCAACGGTTTAGGCGTTGACACGGCGCTTATCATTGTGAGGTAAAGGTCCTGGGTTCGAATCCAGAGGCCCTGCATTCGATGATCTCTGTTGTTGCGAACTCTCGTTAAAAAAACATGAAGATTACTCCTTTTGTAAACATACATCTTTTCTCCATTTTAATACAGTTTTTAGGTGTATTCTTTTTAACCATGGAATGACATCATCTTGAACCAGAAGTTCGCAATATTATTGTGAGAATACCCAACGACCATCGAGGTCACCCCGTCAAGTGTATATCGCCGAGGCAATTGGCGATTCTCAGAGCTTCGACTCCCGGGTCTTTAGCCCGATTCCGAGACACTGTAATTGCCCATAGGAGGCCTGGTAGTGGATCTCAGCACATAATGACTTTAAGGGAGGAAAGAAATATTGTCATTGCTGGAAGACGGAATCCTTTCCAAAGTGCCCGCAAAAAATTTCTAAATGGAGTACAAGATGTTCTGGCAAGGTCGGTACCAGCACAGACTATTCGTAATCGTTTGTGGGAAGACTTCACATCGTGAGACGACTTTCAGCAACAGCCCGCCTACAGCCACTCAAGAGAATATGGTTCAGCGAGCACCTAGAAGAGAGCACCAATCGGAATGCTGTTTTGTTGACAGATGAGACGCGTTTCTGTCTGTATACTTATAGCAGGCGCCAAAGTCTACCGAGAACAGGGTATGCGTACAATGCCGCCAATTCGTGCTCCCTTTAGTGCAGTTTGGATGAGGCGGTGAAATGATTTGAGCTGGGATTTACACTGGAGGACGAACTGGACTCCATATTGCTAAAGGGAACCTCATCGCAGCCCGTTATGTCCGAGAAATTATCAAGTAATTCGTCCCTCAAACCAAAGATCTCATTGGAAGGGATTTTCGATTTTTGGATGACAATGCCAGAACTCATAGAGGCAGAGTTCATCAATTTTTAAAAACCTGGTAATTTTGCTCTTTCTCCCGTTGTCTCCAAATTTCGAGCCCATAGCTCATCATCAGGTTGAAGGAATTCTACAACCTGATGATGAGCTAAGGGCTCGAAATCCGGATCGTTGCAAAACAACTTATTATGAGTAGGAACTATCTTTTTAAAAAGGAATGAAAGCCAATCCTAGTATATAACGATTACACGATTACCTTAAAAGAAAACACCTTATTCCATCTACCTTCTTCCACCTCTTCCATTAATCCAATCCACTTTCGTGTTCCTCAAAGATTTATCCTGTCACTATTCCTCTTCTCCTTTCTTTGTGAGTCTAACCTTAATAGATAAATCACTGGTATACAAATAATTGATATATCATAATAAATATTAATAGAATCAAATTGAAATAAATTATAATTCGCAAAAATAGTGAATATTACTGGCACTCTCAACACGACACGCAAGAATGGCACACTTACACAGGAAACAAACACTTTGAGTGAGTAGAAATACTTTGATTGAACATAAAAAATATATTTTGCATAGTATAAATTTACTTTTTTCCACATCCTATATATTTGTTAAATTTAAACAATGATTGTAAATCCCAGGCCCTGAAGATGATCTCAATAAAGATCGAAACGTTGGCACGAAAAAGAAAATGTTTTTCTGAAACCTACATCTCATCAGACTGTATCTCACAATTCCTGAATAATCAGTGAATATTACGTTAGATTCTTCAACTTGAACCGCAAAACTTTTTTTATCCCGTGGTAGATTAACCTGCAATTAAAAAATTTTATTATAAAAAATTGTAAATTATTACAAAATATCAATTTAAATGGTAAAATTGCTTCTTTACAAAGATTTCTGCTTCTAAACAAACAGGTTCGTAGGTAATTAATAAAAGAGTAAATATGAACAGATATCCGAATAAATATGACAGTTTGGACAAGAAAATTACTTTTTATAAATCTATTAGTTTAAAAAAATAGTCAAATTGGTAGGGTATTATATCAAATGGGTATTAAAATGCATTACAAAATGTTACGCTTCATGGTGACTTATTTCCCCAATTGGACAACATGCTGGTTAAAACTTAATTCCAGCGTATCCTTCAGTGGATTAACGAAAGCTTGGGCTTCAGGTGCTTTCCGTCAGAATGCGCACGAATCCACTATTGAGCTTTGCGCTTACCTCATATTAAGTTCTTTATTTTATAATAGTATTTTTAATTTAAGATGTTAATATATTCTCAATTTAAAATAAGTAAATTTTTGGTTATTTTCTATATTTATTGAGCAAATTGATACACAAATATACTTAAACCATTCATCCCCCTCATCATCATTCTTGTCGAAAGTTATGGGTCTTTATACTTTTATTTTAATATTAATTTTAATATAAATGTTATTGCTGAAAAATTTGGCATGCAAATTTAAAAAATACTGGATACAGTGAATCTTGTATGGAGATTTCCTTCAGTAATAACCATAATACGCTTAAACCGTTGCATATAAGTTATAATGAGGACTTTTACACATTTTATTAGCTAATAAACGAGAAATATTTTACTTAGTGAAGTTATGATCTTGTAGTTTGGTGATTTACATTGTAAAACTCTTGTTACAGTTATTGTTTGAATTGAATTTAGGAACTGATATTATTTTATAGGCAAAACCTTCTCAATTATTCACAGATTTTTCCAGTGGGGCGGAATTATTAATAATAATCACCAGACGTGACAAGGGGTGAGTTCGTAAACGGTGAATCATTAAAAGCCAACATGCAAACACTGTACCATCATGGAAGAGTGATAAGAATCGGTCATAATGACAGCTCGAAATCGTCACATGCTAACCCGATTGACTTTGCATCTGTCGCGCCCGTGTTTTTATTATAAATACTTGCCAACTAAGAAAAATCAGTATTTTTTCTGATTTCTGAGATATTTGATACAAACGGCAGAAAACTTTCCTCATGAGCAAGTATTATAAAAAATCGGGTTATCCCTCAGTCGTGTGGGTGGCTCGTCGGCAGATTGTTGCTAGTTTACGACCATCAGACATGTAAGGTGTTGAAAAGAAGGGAAAGAGATAGTATCAATGGAACTGACGTACTTCCTGCAAAACCTCTCCTGATAGTTGTCATTATGTCGTTGAAACAATGCGATCCGAATCATTTTTCCTTTTTATCTTTTCACCAAGCTGGTTAGAAATTTTCGAGTAAATCACAAACCAATTCATCAGGTTTCACTGACGTTGTAAAGTGAAAAGTAATTTTGAAAATTGGAATGATAAAAACTAGAGATATCTCCTCTCCTTTCCTTCAGATTAATTTGTTGAAATAATGAAAAGCAGTCAGGTATAAAGTATTTTAGAAAAAAAGCTTTTTCATTTTTTGGCAACGTTTAGACCTTTATTCGGGTCATCTTCAGTGCCTGGGTGAATTACAAAACTTACTTCATTGGAAAAAATAATGTGTGGTGTTAACCGTTAGTTAATGATTATTTGGAGATCGTGACATGCGGTCTGGTGTGACGTAGGTTTTATAAAAACATTTTCTTTATCGTGCCAACGTTTCGAACTTTATTAAGATCAACTTCAGGGCGTGTTTGTTTGTTTTCCGTGTAGATATGTCATTCTTGTGTGTTATCACTAAACTAATTGTAGGACTTACAATTCATAAAATCAAATATAAACAATTATTATTAAACATATATTTAATAATCTTTAAATATTAACCATATTTATATTATCAGAGGCATAATAATTTGGTCAAATGGACCACTATACATAATGCATATTTATATTGTTCTGCAGAATGATGACAGGCCTTAGAAAGCCGGGCATCACGTGGTCATCGGCGTCTAAGTCGACGGGAGGGATTATCTGGGACGTGTGACGTGTGTGGTGAGTAGTGACCGTTAATAGATGATTATTCAGAAATCGTGAGATGCGGTCTAGTGTGATGTAGGTTTCTGAAAAACATTTTCTTTATCCTGCCAACGTTTCGATTTTTATTGAGATCATCTTCAGGGCCTGGGATTTACAAACATTGTTTAAATTTAACAAATACATGTAGGAAAAAAGTGAATTTATACAATGCAAAAAAATATTTTTTATATGCAATCAAATTATTTCTACTTACTCAACGTGTTTGTTTTCTGCAAAAAACCGTAAAACGCAAGTTCTTTTTACGCAGAAAACAAACACTTTGAGTGAGTAGAAATACTTTGATTGCATATAAAAAAATATTTTTTTTTGCGTTGTATAAATTCACTTTTTTCCACATCCTACATATATTTTTAAATGAGGATGATGTCAATAAAGATCGAAACGTTGGCACGATAAAGAAAATCTTCTCTGAAACCTACATCAAACCTGACCGCACCTCACGATTTCTGAATAATAATATAAACTCACTAATTTCGTGGTCCTCTTGACCAATTAATATATTACAATTAATTAAGGTTGTTAGTTGAGATAAAAAAGTCAATGGCACGAGCGGGATTCGAACCCACGATCTTCGGCTAGATACGCCGCTGCTCTACCACTTGAGCTATCGTGACCTCGATCCACTCGGACACCACCTTCCCATCTCAACCCCACCTTTTGAATTTTCCCTCCTTTTTGCCATTTTTTTGCCATAATAATATAAACTTTGAACCAATTATTTCAAACTCATATAAAGTGTGGTGTCCTGTTTGTTTCATGTGAAATTTTGCGAAACATCATTTGAATTTATGTTCTGCTGTGTTTATATTATTGTAACAGGGTGGGGGACGCGGTAAAACTGGGAAATTTTCTTTGATCATAGGCGGTTTTATTTAACTCAAAGGGGAGAAAATCGAGAATGGGGATTTTCTGGATTAGATTCGCGATTCGGAGTTTCTTCAAAGGGCACAGGTACTAACTAATATTGGAAAGTAAGTTAATTATTCTGCACGGTAAGAAAAGAAAGAGAAATATAATTAGTATAATATTATTATATAATTACAATATAATATTACATTAACAGAGACACAACTTTTTCACACGAAAGAAACATGACACCAAACAAAAAGAATAGCATCATATTTTATGTGATATATATATTTGTTTCAAAATGTAAATTATTTACATCTGTAACCTATAATTATGTTTTAACCCGAGTAAAGGTCGAAACGTTGTCAAAAATCTGGCACACATTTCCTTCAGATATTGTTCAATTTAAAAAACTGCAAAAAATTGTTTTACAAATATATTTAAGCGATATTAAACTTATGGAAAAGTGACCGTGAAAAATGCTTCATTGTTAATATTAATATCAATAATTGATTATTAACATTAATGTCCAGGTAATGGATATCGTCTATACTATACGATAAATTTAACAAGACTGGAAAATTTTGAACAAACTTACAGTTTTTGCCTTGTTTTACTCCCAGTTGTATCACAGAAGGTGGGACACTAATTTTGAAAAGTTGAAACGTAAAACATGAGATAACTCTCATTCTGATAATTTCTTATATTTAAACGTTGCAGTGTTAAAATCACATACGAAGTGCATGTACATAAATTTATCAAGGTCGAACTTTACTTGGTTGAAATCGAGGTCCGCTATACCTCGTTATCTTTTGATATTAATTGCGTTTAGGTATTTTACCGGCCAAGGCTTTTCTTTATTTTAAATTGAGGTAAGAAAAAAAGACAAAAGAATTCTAAAAATGTTTCCATTTTTAAACATGCCCCTACTTTACACTATTAATTTGAAAATAAAAATTAAAGATAGATTAGTCAATCATTTCTTACATTTGTGTGGTGATTAGTGACCGTTAATCGATAATTATTCAGAAATCGTGAGATGCGGTCTGGTGTGATGTAGGTTTCAGAAAAACATTGTCCTTATCGTGCCAACGTTTCGATCTTTATTGAGATCTTCTTCAGGGCTCACAGTGTTTGTCTTCTGTGTAATTGTGCCATTCTTGCGTGTCGTGTTGAGAGGGCAAGATGATCTCAATAAAGATCGAAACGTTGGCACGATACGGGAAATGTTTTTCTGAAACCTACATCACACCAAACCGCATCTCACGATTTCTGAATAATTAATTAATTCCTTACATTCTTACATACTCACACTATTGTGTCTACAAATTGACGTATGCTGATCAAAATAATGGAAGTAATAATAAATAACAAAGGTTTCTTACGTGCGTGGTTTCCCAATTTCATTTTTTTTTTTTTTTTTTCTTTTTTTTTGGCAACTACTGAACAAATATACTTAAAACGGAGTACTCGTATTTTGTTGTTTATTGTAAACCTATATGTAATTTTATCGTTACATATCATAGACCATACTTATTTTAAGTTGAACCGAATTGAACAAGATCAGAAATTTATAAGTTTTTAAGTTTAATTCCGATTTTCCTGTGTTTTGGTGAATTTTATTTCAAACCATCATAATTATTGTTGAAAATCATGCATTTCTAATCTTGTTTAATTTGGTTTCATTAAAATAAGTACGTTGTATTTAATGTGTGGTGATTAGTTACCGTTAATCGATAATTATTCGGAAATCGTGAGATGCGTTCTGGTGAGATGTAGGTTTCAGAAAAACATTTTCTTTATCGTGCCAACGTTTCGATCTTTATTGAGCCCTGAAGATGATCTCAATAAAGATCGAAGAGCCCTGAAGATGATCTCAATAAAGATCGAAACGTTGGCACGATAAAGAAAATGTTTTTCTGATATCTACATCACACCAGACCGCACCTCACGATTTCTGAATAATTAGTTGTATTTAATATATATTACATTGTATTTAATATATATTTCCTTATATTTAATATAACGAAAAATACATATAGTTTGAAATAAGCAATAAAATACAAGTACGATTTTTGGATCTGAGTGCATTTATTAGCCTGGGGCAATGTTGCGTGCTAGTCCAGAAAAATATTTTTTCAACGCTTTTTAAATACAGTTGTTTGCATTTGTTGTGCATTTTATAATCAGTCGATTTCTTTTTTTACACAGTATATGCATATGCATAATATGCACGATGGTATAAATACGATAAAGTAGGCCAAAAAATGTTTCTGACCAACAACTATTTCGATTCGTTCCTCTTTCAATGAAGGTTTTTATAGCAAAAAAGAATGGTTTGGGCAAGATCAATTTTTGTCTTTATCCGATGTTCATTGTTTAACTGATAAATTACTAAATCCTTTGGTTTTTATCCAACATCGACGGTATTAAAACCATAGGAATTTTTCTTCTTAGACCCTATTCCAACAACTTTGGCTTTGTGTGTTATTATAACTGAAAAAATTAAGAATGAAATCAACAAAAATTCCCTAAATGTTTTATTTTATGCACGTAGTTTCGATGTTTTTGTACCCTATGAAGTTTTCCGTGGATCTGTAAGTCTTGAAAATTGTTATCACTGTTGTGATTTTCGAGAAAAAAAATCGACGGTATTGTAAGGCGTTAAATTTGATAGAATATATTTTATTTCATTTTTTATCAACTAATTTGTATTTAGGGTTATTTTGGAGTGCAAAAAACGACTACCTTAATACTTGTTAACAAAATATTTGAACTTAATTTGCCATGTCGCAAAGTACACAGAAAATAATTATATAAATTCAAATTTTCTCGCACGCAGAATGATTCTTTTTCTGACTTTGCAAGATAAGTTAAACTTTTTTTCAGCGAATTTTTCACATCCCAAAATACTCCTGAATACAACTTTTTGAGATGTCCAAAAAAATAATTAAATACAGAAAGTTTGTTTCGTCCTGAATGAAATATTTTAAACGTAACGTAATTGTATAACTTTGGCAGACTTATCACTGTGTGGTATGGGGTCGCGGTTCGAATCCAGCGGCCCTGAATTTAAACTCGACATACAAATGGGCTTTTTTTTCAAAAACTCAAAAACAAATGAAATGTTTGGAAAGTTTTTGTTGACTTTATCCTTATTTTTATCAGTTGTAATAGCATAAAATCAAAAGCTTGTTGACAGAAATAATATGATGACATCCAGAGAAGATATGAATTTTTTTGTAAAAGACCGGACATCGTTTATTTTTCTATTGTAAAAATCGTATTTGAGCGTTTTAAATCGTGTTTAGGTACCATCCGAATTGCTTTTTTTAACAAAAACAAAAAATGATTTTTGGAATAATTTACTGATTAGTCTTTTGCTTTTTGAACCTATCTAATTTCATTTAATACAATCATTTATACTATTTTCTTGTCATACTTCGATTGATATATGCACAAAAAAGATAGCAACCCATATTTTAAAAACTTTTATTATTTTTTATCGGCCTATTGGCAAATGCTCGGACACGACTCTGATATTTTTCGACTTAGTATCACCAAGTTTCATTATAATCGGTGATCCCGCGACCATAGCCTACCTTCAGCTAAAGAATTTTCCGTAAATAATTCGAACCTGACTTTTATTTTCACTTTCACGATTAATCTGAACTATTATTATTCAGAAATCGTGAGATGCGGTCTGGTGTGATGTAGGTTTCAGAAAAATATTTTCTTTTCCTGCCAACGATTCGATTTTTATTGAGATCATCTTCAGGGCCTGGAATTTACAAACATTGTTTAAATTTAATAAAAACATGTAGGATGTACAAAAAAGTGAATTTGTACAATGCAAATAAATTTTTTTTATATATTCAATCAAAGTATTTCTACAGTCCTGAAGATGATCTCAATAAAGTTCGAAACGTTGGCACAATAAAGAAAATGTTTTTCTGAAACCTACATCACACCAGACCGCATCTCACAATTTCTGAATTATCGTTGACAAACGGTCCCTAATCACCACACAAATAATTTGAACCTTGGATGAAGAAACAAATACAATTGTTACTGCCAAGTTTTACCTAGTTTAACTAAAATATGTCAACATATTGACATAATTAAGTTTTTTATAGATGGCTTCAAATCTGTTTGGAGACCAACTAAGACCCAACATTATCACGTCTACACTACTTTATAAATGAAGATTTTACCAATTATTTGGGAATTATTGAACGAAATGTTATATATCTCTTTCTGTTAGTTTGCGTTGTCAAAGTTTAGAACACAAGACTATCAGTAATCATGAATCTTTTCTTACAATAATACAATCTTTTCTTGTATCCCAGATAAAAACATATTCCATATCAACTTTGATTTTAATTTTAACAAAGTTTTAAATGTATTGTTAATTTATTTTGTTTTTAATAATAATGTACAATTAGAAAATCTTAATAATAGTAGTTGCAGTTGGAAATACCTGACGGTTAAGTCTTAAAAGTGTTGATTGTGTTAATAAAAATATTTCATTAAAGAGTTACATTATGTAGGATTTCGGTAGAGCAATTACATATCGAATCGATAAAAAATGTGTAAGTGTGATGCGGTCACGCTTTACAAGTGAAACACAAAATAGGTGGGCAAATGAAATAAAATATTTATTTAAAAAATGTTTTTGAATGATAATCAAATACTTTATTTATCGAACCACAATGTAAACATATTAACAATTAATGTACATAAATTGAACGATCCGCCATAATTTACAATATATAATAGAATTTTATTTATTAAATTTTTATATGATTCGTAATAATTTATATAAATAATGTAGCACTAGACATATAATTTACTTTAAATAGTAATGCGATTAATGCGAAAAAAGATGGTAATTAATATAATATATATTTATACATAGGTGATGTGATAGACATGGCAAAATTTATTTACATGTATAAATAAGATATAAAATAAATTATTACTTTGGTATGTTTTGCCAGGGCCGCGGTATCACAAAATGACTAAGATGTGACTTGCACGGGTACGGATTCCGTGTTGTTATTGAGCGGTTGTTCGTCTTTCAAATATGGAGAAATGACCATCGGGATTGGAGATTCTTGATAGGGCGAAAGGCTTGGAGAGCCTTCTTCCGAACTAGTCTCTGTCTCTTCCTTTACTGAAGGTTGAGGATATGGACCGTTGTAGGTCACCTTCCCCATAAAAGATCTGATCTCGTCGAAATAGGTTTCCTCTCTCTCGTTCTCCGCGCTGCTCGGTGAATCGGCGACAGCGACCGTCCCGTCCTCGCCTTCGTGTTTTTTCAGATGACGGTCCAAATTGGTCTGCTGGCCGAAACACCGGTCGCACATGGAGCACTTGAACGGCTTCTCCTTGTTGTGGATGTTCCTCACGTGCCGTTGGAGATTGGAAGAAATGCTGAACGACCTCTCGCAGTATTTACACTTGTACGGCTGCTCGCCGGTATGGGTTCTGAGATGCCTGGTCAAATTTGCCGATCTGGGAAAAACTTTTCCACAAAACTTGCAAGCGTATCTGTCTTTGTTTCTTCCGGTAGGCGGTGTACTGGACAAAACATCTTGGTACGGCTTATTTCCAGGGAATGGCGCTCTGATGTCGTAACGGTTCACCGTGTTCATAAAAGGGAACGGCCTGGCCGGGAACGCCGGGAATCTTTCAGGAAACTGCGGCCGGTAGAGCGCTTCCAGGAAGACCGGGTGGATCGGTCTAGGATAGGCCATCGCCGGTTTCTCCCCCTCGGGAGATTCGGGCCGTAATCTTTTTGGTTTGGGCGATGGCGTGTTGCGAAATGGAGACGGACTGCCCTCCCTCTTCCCGCCTATCCTCAAATCTAAGGGTTGTTCTGGCAAATTGTCTACCTTTGAAGAAAGAGGCGAAGCCGTTCCGTCGGGTGCTGACATTTCTCGAGATTCGTCTGGTTTTGGATAGGATGCTGATGTAGGGGGTCTTGCAGGGCTCGGCCTCTCGTTGGTCACGGCTTCTTCCGCAGTAGGCGGTGAAACCTTGCTCAAGGAGAGGATCGAATTCATGGACGGCGTCACCGGCTCAGACGGTGAAATGGTCGTCCTTGAAGGGGAGGGTGAGTGAGACGAATCTCTCTGTCTAAAACTGTTGTAAGCTTCAGCCGTCAGCCGGAAGTTAAATATGTTCATGTCTTCTTCGGGTTTCGGAGGGAAGAGAAGTGGGTTCGATAACAACCCCGGTGCTGGGGCCGAGGGGTGGAATAATGACGGATAAGGCGGAATCAAAGTAGGCGGATAGAACGGCAAGCCTCCATGCGTCCTCGGGTAAAGCAAGAACGGGTTCGCTCCAGGCTGAGGGATGTGGTTCATCGTCGATGGTGTCGATACTGGTGACGTCGAATCGCAAAATCTCTTGTGCTTCGCCAACGACGTTCCCGTATTGAATGTCTGCCTGCACTTTTCGCACTTAATCTGCAAGCGGCAGTCCGAGTGCATACGCTTGTGGCGGCAGAGGTTGCTGAACTGCGTATACGCCTGTAAAAAAACAGGCTCCGATTAAAACGTCGATCTTTTAATGTGGCTGTAACTGAATTAGAAATATTATCGATAAGAGGCGCACCTTCAAGCAGACTTCACACCGAAAAGGTTTTATGCTCGAATGAATATGCGTGTGTTGTTTCAGGCCCGAACTTGTAGCAAAGGTCTTGCCACACTCCTGACAAGCGTGTGATCTCGCACCGACGTGATGAGACCTAAAAAACGAAAAGTATAAACTGACATTGACTAAAAATAAAAATAAAATTTAAACTTAACAAACAATAACTTAACTTTTTAAATAACATAAGAAATAAACGAATTGTTTCATTTTTTGATAACATGATTATTTGGAGATCGTGAGATGCGTCTGAAGTGACGCAGGTTTTAGAAAAATATAATTTTTTTATCGTGCCAACGTTTCGATCCTCATTGAGATTATCTTCAGCGTCTGGGATTTATGAGCATTGTTTAAATTTTACAAATACATGTAGCATGTGAAAAACATGAAATTATACAATGTTAGAAATTGTGAAAAAAGTTATTACGGATACTTTGATTGAATTTAAAATTTCTAGCATTGTATAACATCATTTTTCTCACATCCTACATGTATTTGTAAAATTTAAACAATATTTATAAATTGCAGTCCCTGAAGATGATCTCAATAAAGATCAAAACGTAGCACGATAAAGAAAATGTTTTTTAAAACCTACGTCACACCAGACGTCATCTCACGATCACCAAATAATCATTGGCTAATGGTCACTAAACAACATATCACCTGAAGTTAGATCAATTTCAAAAATAAATTTTTAGCGAGTGTACCAACAGAACTTAGTATGATTTAAATGACTCTTCGCATAATAAGACAAAACAAGAACAACGTAGATCATGGCCAAACTTAGGATTGTGTTACCAGTACAATAAATTAAAATTGTATTTATTATCCTGACTGAATTCTGAATTGAACTGTCATATGGCAGGATAATTTTTTATGGATTGTAATAAATACAAAACCTACCGTATGTGCCTCTGAAGATTACTAGGATCAGAAAAAACCCGAGTGCAATTTTCGCAAGAGTAGCGCCTAACTTCGCCGTGCCGAGTACCCTGGTGTATCACTAAACAGGGCTTCCAACAGAACGATTTAGTACACTTATCGCACCTGTATTGCCCACTGACGTAGCTATGTCCAGAAACCAAATGGTCGTCTAATCTGAAAATAAAACAAAAAATATTGATTACTAAAAAACCGATAGGTAAAGATCTGACTAGGATAAAAAAAAATGAAAATCTCGAAAAAAGTAAGCCAAGGCCTTAATAATCAAGTACATCAATAACTCGGGGTGTAAAGAAGGCACTCGAAGGGATTTTGTGAAGCGACAACGGGGAGCCGCAATCGAGTTTCTATCAGAAAAGCCCGAAGTACAAAAGGGTAATTGTTCTTGAGTGTTGGGAGCGAGACAGATGCTACTAATGGCCCCACGCCATGAAACCAATATCAATTCTGGGCCGAATCTCGCCTTCTCACTAGAGCCGTTAAAGGAAGTCACAATTACCCGCGGGGGGACGATCGTCTCAAATGATTGATAATGCGATAAAAATGGACAACGACAGACGGTACAAGGCTAGGCACTTAGGGGCGCAGGGGGTGATACCGACATCACCACTTTCGCAAGGCGACTCGGTGATGATGTTATAATGACACCGAGAGGAGTTAAGGGCTATATGCGTTTGTCAACAAGGGCCTAACATTGATACCACATTTAGGGGCAATACACCTTAACTTCCCAACAACTTCGGTTTAGAGTGATCGGTGATAAACTTCTCAATTCCCAATTTAGTGAACCTAAGCAATTGAAAAATATGGAATGAATTATACTTTTCTAATAATAATTTAATAATGCTCAATATGGCTTTTTAAATATATGAGAAAAAAGATTACCGATTAAAAATTTTAGTCATTAACACTCTGGATCAAGGTATGATCTTAAAGAAGAAAGTAAATTCATGTGTTACTACTTTTGGCAGTAACAACTGAATTTGCTTTCTTCTTCAAAACCATACCTTAATCCAGAGTGTAGTGTGGAAAAAGTGGTCGATATTTCTAACACTGAATACAAAAATTTTAGTTTAACCTATTGCTCATTATTACAAATTAATTGAATGTTTCCTGATATTATGGTCATAAATCATTTGCCACAAAATAGACAGCAAAACCTGATGTCCAAATAGGCAATAAATAATAAATTGAAAGTATAATGCTTTAATAAGTAATCCTCAAGCTTGAGACAGCAGAATCGACTTAATAAGTCGGAAAAAGCGATTTAAGAAGTGAAGAATTATTTCCAATTATGCCGAACGCTCCACCTGGGTCCTTGCTTGGATTATTTCGTCGGTTGAACGATTTATTGCCAGGGAAAATAGGAAAACGGGACAAAACCGACAAGTTTCCCGACAGGTTTAGAAAGGCTCAGGAACAGAGTGGGGATCATCGGCGATTTACATCCAAAATAGAACAGTAGGTAGATGAAGGGAATATAAATGAAAATTAGCGCGGCAAGAAACATCAAACGCCAGCCAACAAGGGAACAACCGGTACCTAAATGTACTTAAATCTAAGTGTTTATGATTGAAACAGATCTAAGAAAAAGCGCGTGTAAAATTTGAAAAAATTAACATACCAAATGTACTACTGAAACGTTCGGAAAACAACATGCTAAAGGTAAAACCTTCAATTATAAATGATCTTAGGCTAATCTTTAAAAATTTCCCCGAATTAACAAAAATACATACATCTGCGTAGATGAAAATGTTCATAAGTTCTTAGTGATTTTGTCGGAATACGATTTATTTAAAGAAATTTGTAAAATATATATGAAAATACTGTCTGGTATTTGTCAGGAAAAGTCATCACCGAAAGAAGGCAAAAATCAGCTTTTTTAATTGAATTGGATTTAAAGTTTGTTGGGTCTAAATTATCTACATACGAAATTTACATTACAGTTTACTGAAAATTATGCGAAAGTGTGGTGTAAAACCGTAATATGAAATAGTAATATAACTTTTTTAGAGTAATTTTGTCCAAATCTATCTGTACGTATCAGTATAAAAATGGCAAATACCACAAAATAAAACATAACAAGAGAAATTTACTAGTATAATAGTAAACAATTTACCTAAAACTGGTTAAAAACGGCTACAAATGAATTAATAAATGGAAAGTTCTGTGCCATGCATTTGAAATTGGAAATGCACCTAGAGATTTCAATTTAAAAAGTGGACAAAATTTCCAAAAACAACTGGAAATTTTTGCCCAATTTAATAGCAAATACAGAACCGGGAAAATTGTGTACAAGAAACAAACTAATTTTCAACCGATTTCGATTTAGAAAAATGAGGAAATCTTGTCGAAAAAAAAGTATACTAACAAAATTAGAATAAACAACACCTAGAGTTTATGGTTCAAAATAACAATTAAAAAACCTGCCTAAAGATTTTGCACAACAGATTTTATAAAATGTACCTAAAATTTAATTTAAAATAAGAACAAAAAATTGCAAGAGCTTAACTAGAGAAATTTCTTGAATATAAAGGTAAAATCTATAGCCAGAGAAGGTGGTTTAAATGGTCCGAAACAAATCGAAAAAGAAAATTACAAGAGTTAGAACAATAACAAAAAAGAATCCCAACTGGAGAGCGTGTGCTGCCTAATATCAAAAACTGAACCGAAAAGACCGGTTTCATAAGGAAATCTAAACTGCCAAGGGAAGATGAATGGTTTGTTACCTAAACTCATAGAACTTTTAAAAATCTTAGATGATACTATATATCGATATAAAAAACAAGAAGAATAAGCTAAATAAATATAAAGAAGAAGAGCAGGTAAAACTTTACTTACTGGTCGACGTCAGTGAATGGAGTATCGCACACGGGGCACCTTGCTATGTCTTCGTCTTCTTCCTCGCCGTTGCTCAACTGGTGAGATCCTGCAGGCAAGGAGTGTTGGATGAGAAGTGATGGTATTGACAAAATGGTATATCTCTAGAAGGAGGGGCTTGGATTATCCAACTAAGCTGTGCCGGTGGCTCGGCCTAATCCTCGAACAGCCAACCAGCAACTTAACTTACGGACTGGGGAAAACCAGAGTTTTTGTTTGAAGACTTGAGCGGGGTGAACGTTTTTATTGATATTTTCCATCTTGTTTTATTTGTAAAAACTTGATGCTTTTATTTATATTAATGTTTATGGAAAAAAATTTTTTGTTAATTAATAAGTTGTACTATAATGATTATCATTTCAAGCTGTGACTTGTTCATAAATTTTAATTCTTTTATGACTATTATAATGTTGAGAAAAAAATGATATTCAGTTTAAATATATTAACAATTACAATAGATTAATTTCACCTAGGTAGCATTACTAATTTTCAGATTAATTGGAGGGTTTTGAGGGAAACTTACTTTAAATATAATTATTTCATTAGTTGTCAAATTTTATTATTTTTTCCGATTTTTGTGCAATGAATCTTAATGCTTTATGCTAGTGACTTGCTACCTTCTTTGCTAAAAAACTGGAAAATAATCAAAACTGATAATTAATAAAAAAATAATTCATAAATAAATTCATTTTAACCAATACCTTACATAAAGATTAATTAATTGAAAAAATTATTTGGTCAATCGGACCACGAAATATAACGGATTTAATAAGTAAAACGAAGTATACCTTCGCTAAAGCTCTCCGTAGCCATTTCATTTGTCGCCGAGAATCGAATCCTGATTACACGACATTTCAAAAATGGCAAAAAGGAGGAAAAATTCGAAAGATAAGTTGAGATGGGGAGTTGCTGTCCGAGTGAATCGAAGTCACGATATCTCAAGTGTTAGAGCAGCGGCGTATTTAGCCGAAGGTCGTGGGTTCGAATCTCGCTCGTGACACTAACTTTTTCATTTCAACCAAAACCTTACATAAAGATTAATTAATTGAAGGAAGTTATTTGGTCAATCGGACCACTAAATATAACGTATTTAATAAAAATTATTATAATTAAAGGATGTTACCCTAACGCAAATTCACTGCAGTCGTAATGCAACTAAATAACGCTAAGATGTTTGAATATTGGCAATAAAGGGGAAAATTTGAATAATAGTCGGTTGAGAGAAGAAATTGATGTCTCCTGGACCGAAGACACGATAGCTGAAGTGGTAGAGCACAAGAGTTTGTGGGTTCAAGTCCATCACGTGACACTAATTTTTCTTTGCATAAATACTGGTAAAAATATACATTTTAGTTGGTCCTATTATCCAAAATAATTATAATTAATTTAATATTTTTTATGTAAAGTATGGTAAAGTGGAAAAATTGGTGTCACGAACAGGATTCAAACCCACATCCCGATGTTGTTGACTGAACGTGACACTTACTTTTCAACTCAATCATAACTGCATCAAAAATAATATTCGAAATGTTTCTTCTTGTCTTGTGTATTGATTCACTTCTCCTTTTAAATAATTGTAATTTTTTATTTAATCATATTATTGTTATATTTTTTCATAACATAACATATAAAATAATCAACCTGGCAAATAACTCAATTACAAAATTCAATTTCTTTCTCCTTATAACGCATCCAATAGCTTCTCACCATCATCTAGATGTTCACAATTATTAATATTCAATATCAATAAATTATACAACAATAAAATCTCTTACTCTGGTAGTGAATTAATGTTTAACGCACCAATTTTTTTCCATATAGACAAAAGGTTTTAATAAAAACATGGAGTTTATATTTAATACAGGACCGTTATTTTTACTGTATTACCTGATAATCTTTTAAAAACTACTTCCCCCCAATACAAATTCGACAATGGGCCGGGGAAAACCCAGAACCCTTCGAAACTAATCGCAAAGTTGTTACCTATGTCTTGTCTTCATTCATTCCTGCACCTGTTCTAATTCTATTAATTGTTCAAACATTAAGTAATATATATAAAGTAAAACTTAATATTAACTATTCAGATTTTCTAAAATATGATATGCTAAAAATTGAGGGGTTTACAGTGTTTTCAGTGATTGCGAATCATTTTACGATATACATGCTTAAACCTTAATTCTGCAAGCATAGATAAAGATATTATTTCTGAAGAAACTGTTAGAAATTAATTTTCAATTGTTTTTTTAATGTTCTTCAAATTTATATCCGTATTGGTTTAGTCTTTACCCCAAATTTAACGTTTTTTAAATTTAAATAATCCATATGTATTCGGTCTTATTCAACCAAAGTAATTGTTTAAATCGATTTATAATTTGTATGTAAGGTGTGACTGAGATGAAAAATTAGTGTCGTGAGCGGGTCTCGAACCCGGGGGTGTAGATGTCACGATAGCTCAAGTGGTTAGAGCAGTAACTGGCACCAATTTTTCATCTCAGAAACTCTTTACATAAAATTTATAAATCAATTCATTTAAAAAATGTTTAGCAATTCATAACTTTGCTTGCAAAGTTGGTATGGTATGTCGTATGGACATATACGTGGCAAGGTCGTATGGTGGTTTCTTTAATGTTTATATATTATGTCGAAATAGTTTTTATTGAAGTATCTTATGATATACGTTGCCAGGCCAGTAAATTGTTGCATAAAGGGATTTTATAACCTATACGATTCGAACAAAACATTTTTCTGACTGTAGTAAAAATGATCTTTTCATATTTTAAAAGCCCAAATATTTTTCATGGGAATGATAAATTTGATCAATGTATGTAAATAAATTCATCCAAGATCCCTCTCTTCCTTCTCTCCCTCTCCCTCCCTTTTCATTAATTCTATTGTAGGTTTGGCTAAGTATCCCTCGGGGGGAAAAAATTAATAATGAGTTTTCAGCAAAAACGGGCGCCTCAGGAAATTTTAAAAGATTTTCATACTTCGAAACAGTTGTAAATTTTATAACAAATTGAGATATTTTTCGGGGCATGAATGGCACTTTTCTAAATAGTTTTCTTCCTACAAACAGTTATAATAAATTTTGAGTTATCGAGAGTGAATTTTGAGAATTGATCGTTATTGACCATTCTGACTTGCCTGTCCTCCCTGAGTTCTTACCTAAAAGAAGAATTTTCGGCATTTTGATATATAATAGCTTTCGATAGAAAAATAAGCGGCAACGACCAAATCACGGTTATAATCAACATTGAAAAAAAATATTTACATAAAAATATAACCATTTTTTTTCTTTGCCAAATCAAAATATTAGTGATTATAAATATTTTAATAAAAACCTACTCGCTAACCAATCAATATAAATTACAGCATTTAATTTTAATGTATAAGACATTTTCAAGAACATTTTGTATAACGAAATCCGTTCCAACTTATACAATAACCTGGCATCCCTTTTCTAACAACGGCTGGGGAAAACCCAAGGGTCAACGCTTCAAATAATATAAAAAGCCCTTTCTGGATTAATTAAAAGCTATAGTAGTAAGCAGAAATTTATTTTAACCGATTGGGTATTTTATTTGTTAATTTATATANTATATATATGTATATATAAAATTAATCAGTCAATGAAGTTGGAACTTCTACGCGCTTTAGAAGTATGAATGGTACAAATACACCCTAGTTGTTTGAAATGGGCTGTGAGAAAGCTCTAAAATGCTGTGTTTTTGATTGTTTATTAACATGACAAGTACAGTAAAGTGGAAGATAAAATTTTATTGAAAAATAATGAGAAAAAATCTGTAATGTGAAGTAATTACATGGTCGGAAACAAACTGGAAACAATAGAACCAGACTGTCTAAACGTAGGAACGTACAAAAAATGTAAGTACATGTGTCAAGTATCAGCTTGATACTTGTAAAATGACCACGTGCATGCAAAAGTTAATAAGCCCTAATAAAAATTATAATAAAGTTTGAAGAACAAATTTAGATAACAATCAATTAATATTCAAGAAATAAAACATTTACAAATACTAAATATATATCGATTAACGGTCACTAATCATGGTGTAATTCCTGTCATAAAGGAGCGCTTACCGTCCAACTACCCTTTTGGTTTCGTGGATGATGTGTCAGAACCGATTTAAAATAGGTTTCACATATTATTTTAAAATAAAGGGCTATTGCCAGAATTCCAACGAAAAACTACTACTAAACATGAGTCGGATGCCTAACCTACTAGGTCATGTATAGAAGTGAATACTTTAATTATGATTTTTTATAAATGGGTTGTGAGATTTCGTCAAGTTTTCTGCGGGATGAACCTGAAATTTAGTGCGAACAGTGAACACTCAATGATAGCAGTGGAGAAAAGGAGAAAATGGCAAAATACGCATCTAACGATCAACCAAATGAGGATAGTTACACCAAAATGATCGGTAACGATTAATTTAAAAAATATATATCTAAAGGAAAAGATTCGGAGAGTTAATTGTAATCCAGTTCAGCTAGTTTTTCATGTTTTACAATCATCATTGATCATGATCGGAAATAATTCGTTTCCTTTCAATTTTTTCGATTCATAAGACTTAAATCTGTAAAATTATTGAAACAATGTGAATAATAAATTATGAAAGGCTATCATCAAGGAAAGGTTATCACGTAGTCACAAAATAAAAATTATAACTTAAAAACACAAAATCAATCTTTAAAAACGAAAAACCTCAGGAAAAACAGAACCAGATTCCAATACAGAAAAATTCGTTTGTGTACAAATATTTATCCACTGGCGAGCAGGGAGGCTATCATGACGCTCTTAATGTTGGAAAAGGGTTGGGGAAAACCCAGAACCTTTCAGATTTCCGACGGCCACAAATCACGTCAATCTCAGTTGACGCTAATCATTTTTGTCCGCTAATCGTAAAAAAATTAAAAATATTGAGTTAAAATTGTACATAATAATACAATAATGTATAAATGAAATTATAATTATTTTGATTTAATTACAGATTGACAAATTTTGAGATGACCATAAAATGTTCGCGAATATTTATTATTATTTATTATTTATTTATTATCGAATATTTTGTAAAATATTATTTATTTAATTTGTTTATTATGTATATTTGATTTAAAATCTTCTACCGCACTTATAAATATTGACAATTGAAAATACAAAGTGCCATGAAAAAGGACATCCTTTCTTAATAATGGCTGGGGAAAACCCAGCGGTCAACCCGAAAAATAAAATAAAAAGTCCTTTCGTAAAAATTTAAAAGCCAAAGAATTAAGTAATCAAATCCCCGTTTTTCAAAAGTTCTCAGTTTATCTCTTTCATATTTCTAAGAAAATTGTAGTTCGTCCCTTCTATCCTCGCTGAGTTGGTCAGTCCGAAGAGTCATTTTCAGTTGAGTGACATTGAAGATGGGAAAATGATTCGGCTAACAGACCAATCCAACTACAGATCCCCCGCATACCATAGAAAGAAATCTTAAAATTCGTTAAAAAAGATATATACGTTTTTCTTATTTGGTTTAAATTCTCGTCAACTGTTACTCAGTATTTGTAAAAATATTTATCACAATAATTTTGTAATATTAAAATGTGTTTGATAAATTTGTTTGTTAAGAAGATTTAAAAAAATAAATAAACGGGTATACTAATTTTCGCCGAAATCGGACTACCTTTCTCTAAATCATGATAATAATCTTTATTTTGATATAGTTCATTAATTAATTTTCATTTAACCACATTTATTTGTTATGTTAGAAGGAGGATGTGCAATGTCTTTAGGTAATAATTCAAATTTGTAAATATGTTGTTTTTTATAAATATGTATAAAAGAAGTTATGAAATTTCTTCTTGAAATTTGAGGTTTGTGAGGTGTTAAACTTGTTTTTTGACTGTTTCTGTTTATTTTGGTTTGCCTATCCTTGCTCGTTTGTTTGTCATGCGTGTGACGGAACCTTCAGTGGTAACTACTGAATACAATGGCGGAATATGTTCATACTCCTCCATTTTTAATTCCTGCAAATTCTCTGGCATCACTGGGTGACATGGCCACTCCAAAAAATGTTGAATACTGAAGCCTAGTAATCACTAACAATCCTAGCTGTGTAGTTCATTGTCATGCATAAAAATGAAACCGTCGCCAACTAGTGGCAATCAAGGGACAACTTCTTCAATGTATCGCGCAGATGCTAGGGAAGATCAAGTTTGTTCGACTTTTCATTGAAATGCCTGCCAAAATCACAACACCACCACCTACAGAGGTTCTACGGTGTGAAAATGTCGCAGGGATATATCGTCAGTATATCGATATACCATTGCTGTTCTTCTTTCGCCGTGAGAAGCCCAACAAAATCTTAACTCATCCGAAAACAAGATTTTAGTTCAATCTTACTCAGACCAATTGATGTGATATCTATCGAGACTTAGCCGAGCTGTTCTGTGTCTTGTCAGAAGTGAACCAGTGGCAAGCACGTAATCCAGGTTCTGAAAGTCTGCACTTTACAGTGCGTAAACTGCGACTAACATTGCTAACACTTTGAAGTCGTTGCTTGATCTCAACATCGGTAGAATGTCGTTTACGTAGTACATTCAAAACAATAAAACGATCATGTCTTTGAGATGTGACACGATGGCGATCTGACCGATGTCTTTATGGACCTCCAGTATCTTCGAATTGATGGAAGACCCTTCGCACAGTTGTTCCCGGAATGTTAAACAACCTGGAAATATACGCTTGCCTTCTTCTATGATTGGCTATTCTATGCCTAATTTGTATGGCTTAAAACCATCACCCAAATAAAATTAAAACTTAAAATTTCTACACCTTAAAAAATCTAACGACCGGAACGTTAGAACGGTAGTTGTACATTAAGCTCTCCTGTGTGACATGAATTACATTACCCTAACCCAAAAATAACGAGTACTGTATACTTAAAAATGCTACTAGAAAATAACTAGACGTCCGTCAAAACTTCGTAAATCCTAGCCGAGGAATGTACCCAAACTTTACATACACTATCATTGCTTTTAATAAACAATAAAACGAAATTAAATGATATCAAATTACGATAATGTGTTTGGTGGTCAACTTTCTAAAAGGGCCAGCTCATAATATTTAACATCTAATTATCAGCTTGGTCAGTAATGGAATATATTCTTGTCAAAACGATATTTGAGATTTTAAATTGTTAAATTGGTTATCACATGAGAAGGCGAAATTTAACGCATGTAACAGACCAACCCAGTCAGGGTAGATAGACCAAAATGACCAATAACGACAAAAGTACAGGTAAATTGTTTAATAATAATTTTATGTTCCTATCTCATGAAATAGACGCCAACGGTCAATTTACCCGAATGAAAGTCCTTTTTCGTTTCATCTTGGGACTTTCAAGGCGAGGGCCTACAAAATTGAGCAGATTTGGCCCTAATTAGGTATTATGGGTCGGTCTGTCACAGACCAAATAATGGGAAAACCAAAAATCCAGATTGATCTCTAGTAGTGCTAAAAGCAACGAAATAATCCATTACATGTAATCCTATTTTACTTCTGAATCATAATTAGGGAAATTCATTATAAATCTTGGACGAATGGAGTTGAGGTTTTCACGTGATTTCCACGTTACTTGTAAGATTCCCAGAAAAGTTACAACTTCAAAATTAAAGTAAGTAAACAAAAAACAAATACAATAAAGAAACCGAGTATAGGAGAATACAGAAAACATTTCTAACATCATAATTAAGCACGAATAAAAGAAAAGTTTGAAAAATAAAGTATTGCTATTTAAAGCTTACTATTTTTTAAGCACTTTAATTTGCTATCTAGTTATAGCCAGCCATTTCAATTTTAATGGAAAATACATGTGTGTATATTAATATAAAAATATGTGTTTGTGATTGTTAGACGAACAAAAATCTCAAAAAAAAATCTCATTTGTTTTGTACATTTTTGTAAAATTCATTTCGCTACAGTCTGTACTCTTCACAAGAACATTGTCATTGTTTTGTTGGGATTTTTTTTATGTTTTTCAGCAACTTGGTCGATGCTTATAACGGTGGTCCGCCTGTTTTTCCATTGATAACGTGCATCATATTCTGATAATACATTTTCATTTCCGTTGATAATTTGGGCTAAAGCTTGAAAGCCAAAAAACTTAGTTCAAATTGTACAACTTTATAATTCACATTGTGACAATTTAAAATAAATTGACTTAAGATGAATTATTCAATTGTATAATTTTTGTAATGATCATTGTCTGTAAGACGCGTTTCAGCTTTTCGCTAATTTACCGTTACTTATATCCCTGACAATCAATGGCGAATGCCAAAACGCGTCGGAAAAGACAGGATTATCGGATCAAAATGATCGGTAACGACCAAATTTCAGGTTCATCACCTGTAGAAACCGAATAAATCTCACAATCTGTGTTACTATTTATGCTGTGAGATTACCTCTTGGGGTTTACGGGATGATGAACGTTTGATCATTTGAGATCAGTTTGATCCTTACTATCGGTACTAAATTACATGTCCACAACACGGAACTATAGTCAAAAGTATGACTTTTACTTTTCAATTGTTTTAATTTTACCACGTATCAGACAAAAATATTATTGATGTATACTTTTGGATATATAGTGACACACATCGATAAAAACGAACCAGAATGACCGTTGACATCAAAATCAACTAACTTTTACATTTTAATAGGAAAATTGACTATACAATATTATATATTCAATAAATAAGATAATGTTTATTTAATCTACCAAATGAATATTTTTTAGAGAGAATTTTTTTAGTGAATGTTATTTGCTATATTGACCAATTACTAAGTAATAACTAAATAAATAAATATTTTCTGACTCAACCAAATAAATCGTTTTTTGTGTTACTCAAAACAAAAATTTCGTTTGGTCAAGTAACTTGTGAAATTTAGAGTTAGATGATGCACAACATAATTCTATATGCTGCGAGGTTTTCTAGTAAATGTTATTTTTTTGTAAAGACTTTGGAGTAAATTTTTTTTTCAAAATCACTGATATCGTTTGTTGTGCTTTTTGTCTAGTGTATTAATCTTTAAAATTTGAAATATTTAAAAGACGTCTAAACGATGGAAAATACAATCTTAAGCACTATAAAAGTTTCTGAATAAATTCTATGATTTTTAGCTGAAATAATAATGACTATGATGTAAACTAAAAAAATCGTTTTTTATGTTTGTCAAAAATTAACACACTTTTGAATTGTAAAACAGTTAAAGTAAAGTTTTGATTTACCGTTTATGGGCTGTCACGTTGCTTCTGTATTATTCATGGCTTATTTTTAAAAAAATTTAAATTAAAATATAAGTAAAAAATATCTTATGCTGTACTTTTATTACAAAATTTTGAAGAACTCTCGTTGTAAATATTACTTGACGGTCTTGATAATAATGACTTTTATGTAAACATTTATAGCTATGACTTCTGATGTTAACGAAACTTTTTTTTAATCGTGTAGTGTGTAAAATTTGCATAAATTTGTGATTTACTTATAAACGTGTCTTACCTAGAGACAACAGGTGAGTTCGATGCTCGGCTGAAGACTGTCCATCCCCGTGGGATGCCCTCAGCCGGGCCCCTCCACCCACTCTTCAGGCCGTTTCAGCCAATGGGGTCTCTCTTTGAGCAACCCCCGAAACTGGCAGATTTCCGCCTTGGAGCGTAACGCGTACCGTACGAACAGGTGATAGACTGAATCATACCGACGTAACGTACCGAGCTTCCAATTTGCATCTCTCCCAATTAAGAAAAACGGTTTAAAAATAATTCCTACAAACTTGTGTCATGTCTTGGTGGCTTTTTTTTTTTTGATGATGGCATGACTATCACATTCTTTCGAACTGTTATTCGTTGAAAGAAGAATTCAGGCGGGATACAAAACGAACACGGCATCGTGCACGTACACAAACAAATAACTGGACGAGCATCATAAAATCATAACTTATTCGTAGAATTGTTGAAACTGTATTGTTATTGAAATTTGGCCGTACCTATCACCTTGGTCCAGCCTATTCTCGCTGAGTAGGTCTGGCAGACGAGTCATTTCTCGATATTCAGTGTGACTTGAACCTTTCGGGCCACACACCGATCATAGGACCAGTTCTAAGGATGGCGAAATGCCGGCAGACCAAGATGATCTGTAAAGATCCATCTGTAGGTTCATCATCCCGCAGACCACATGGGTAAAACTCACAATTTAAAGAAATCGCTAAGTAAGATTTTCTTATTTGGTTCAAAATGTATAAAGAACGCAAAATAGAAAAATTCTTGTCAAATATTCAACACTATTGCTATTGTATTTTTTTTATATCTCAAATATATCTGTTTTAAATGTAAGAAAAATAGATGGGTTTGCGATTGTCTTGTTCTACATGATAATCAATAATCTTTATTTTGTTCTGGTTCATTTAATTAATTTTCAATAAAGCTGATTAACTTAATTATTTCAAAGAAGAATGTACAATGCCTTATGCAATAATTCTTTAATTCATTTTCAAACATTATCATTTTTTTCTAAAACGAGGTTTTACTTGAGGTTTGTGGTCTGTAGAGTGAAAACCCTGCAATTTGATTGTTTCTGAACGTTTAGGTTTCCCTATACTCGCTAGAATATTGTTGTCTTGTAGTTACCACCTAAGATGGCGAAATTCCGAAACTCGTTTGTCTAACCAATCTTCCAAGAATGAGACCAAATGATTAGAAAAGCCCAATATCAAAAAAAGAGTACTTTGTATTATACAAACGCGTATAGCCATTGCGCTATCTTCAGTGTTACTTGACTTCAGAAATATCCATAGACACAACATTGAAGATGACGAAATAACAAAACGCTTCTGACAAGGCCAACACAGCGAGGATAGGTAGACCAAAATGATCGGTACCGAAAAAATGTCAGGTTCATCACTCCTTAAGCAACATGAAGAAATTTCGCTATCTATTGTTATTAATATGGGATTACTTCTTGGGGTTTACTGAATGATGAACGTTTGATCAGATCCGTTTGATCCTGATTGTCGGTACCAACTAATGTACAGGTCCACAACATGGAGGTATCTCTGAATGTATGACTTTTACTTTTCGATTTTTTAATGTGACTACTTATACTAGAATAATATTGATACCAATGCGACAGTAGACGGACCTAAAAAATCGACCAACTTTTGCATATTTTAGTAGGAATATTTATAATAACAAATATTTTTGTTTGGTCTTACAGTTTTTGCCGGCCCAAATCTTTCGGCTTTTCGCATATTTTAGTGTGTGGTTTATTTATGCCCTATCTTACACCACTGATTTGTCAGAACCATAAAAACATATGCCCGTCGATAGACTGTACTCAAATTCTGCATCGCCTGTATCTGCAGTGTTGACGTCTTTACAGAATTGGCAGCAAGCATGGTGGATTCTTGCAATGTGAGCTGTTCGCGAGGGACCACTTTTATAATTCAAAGTTCACATACAAAATTTGGATTTTTTGGGGATGAGGATTTCCATTACTCATGCCTCATGTGTTGATAGTAATCATCTAGATGCTCGACGGATCCAGCAACCGAGTAAACGCAACGAGTAACACACCCAAGCGGCACCACCCGCCGCAGCAGGAGGAGAGAGATGCACCTTTTAGCCAGACATGTTTCTTACTCTTGGCAGTCTCCCCACTTGAGGGCGAGGATAACAACGAACATCGAAATACCAGTTGAAACCACACCGGGCGCACCGCGATACCCGCTACCGCACCCACAATCATAAAACCCGCCGCGAAGATCCACTCTTTTTCAAACCTCAATTTCTGCATCTCTGAAATGCTCAAACAGTAACATGATTAATAGGCCTAGCAATTCCCGGCAAAAAGTAAACTCTATCTAACCAGTCCTTCCTTCTATCTTCATATTCAGGACATTCCATCAACCCTTGTACCAGATCTTCCTTACAGACACAAGTGGCACAGTTTGGGGACATACAGTGTGAAGTACAGTCGAATAAATGTTTTTAGAGGCCCTGCGCCCTTGAAACCACGGCGTCATCGATTGGACATAAAGCAGTACAAGCTCTATTAATAGGTGTAAACATATCATTGACTTCGTAGTCGAAATTATTGAAGCCCCATTGTTATTATTGATGTGCTATTTTTAGATGATTAATCTCTTGAAAATATTAAAATTTAAGATTACATAAAAATATGTGGTAGCTAATTGATAGCCGAACCCGAGTTTCGGCACCGGTTTGTGCAGTGTTAATGTCACTACAAAATTAACGGCACCGCATTAAGTTTAGACGAAATCGTTTCACATCGGACGATTTACACATTCTATACAAAGTCGCTTCATTAATTACTTATTTTACGAAATTATCTAATTCTTAACATATCAGCCTACTCATGTTTTATATGTTGTGAGCGCGTGTTATTTGTGCCTGCGCGAGAAAGACGCATAGGCATTTAATTTGAAAAATACTTACTAAATAAATTTTATTTTACATTTTCATAGTTATTTAAATTAATATAGCGCAATTTGTAGTATTTCTGGCTTTTTCTCGTAGAAATCGTCTTCACACAACACGAATCTTAGGGGGGTTAAGTATACTTTTTTCAAGTATAATTGTCTAGATTATTCAGCTTATTATACGAACATGTCAATTATAAAAAAATACCCAATAACCTACGCTACACCTTTAATCGAAAATCAAAAATCACATTAATCTCGCTCTTAGTGTTCAGGGATGCGTGTTCAACTTCAAGAGTTGAAGAAAAACTCAAGCGTCTGGAAAATGTGAAGATTGGGATCCCATATCTGGGCCTTGTTAATATGTAGGACTTTTAAGAAGTTTAAAACTTCAACATTTAATAAAGCACCCTTTGTCCCTTCGGTCTAATTGAAAATATGAGGAAACTAATGGGCGGTTTTAGAAATGACACAATTGCTGCGTTATGGGTTTCACGGTGGTTGGCTTCTTGAAGGAAGTCGCACGATATGAACCAGGGGAAAAATTAATGGCGTTGAGCTCAGTACAGCACCGACAGCTGTAAAAGAAAGCGTGCAGATGACGCCTCCGGTTGACTGGCAGCATAGCTTCCCACGTCGGAAGGTGCACTACCGTGCAGTGCTTGGGAACGTACGATGTCGACCGTTGGCCCTTCCAATTTCGAAAAGGTGTAAGCGGCGAAATTGCGCCGGTTTGTTCCAATTTGTTTTCCTTTCGGAAACGGGGTCAGGCCGTGTCTACAATGAAATACATTATTCACTCCTTCCCACGGTGCGACATATCCTTTAAAACAAGTGATCTTTGTATTTTGACCGATCAATAATTCATAGGCAGAGTGTAATTTGAATAGTCTGAACGATCTGACGTTTTCTTCTCGCTTGATTCTTGTCTTCAAATTCAGTAGGAAAGCTCCCATATTCTTGAATGGAAGAAAAATCCTTGAATCTTAGTGTAATTACCAGGGTCCAATATTATTTTATCATCTTTTCCCAATCGATATTTTTCAACAGTAACGCCGTTTATTTATGTATAATTCATTATCATCTTCCCTTTAATAATATACAATCATATGCAAAATTTTGCATTGAATTCAATTTTTGCTGCTTTATGCTGTTTTATTTTCAGAAAGGGAAAAATGCTTGTCAGGCACGAATACAATCAATGCGTATTGGGCGAAGATTCTATTTATGGTCAAATGTACCAGATGGTTTGTAATTTATATTTTCAATTATAAATAATCCATTCATTATGATGCTTTACAAAGAAACGGCTTTAAGCGACACTCGGTCTGCTGATAGTAGTAAAGTTTTGGTCGAAATTTCCACGGATTGAAATAAAAGAAAATCGGACTGCGTTGGTTAATGTCTGGAAATAGATGTCCTCTATGACAATGCAAGGTCTCGTATTTCACTGACGCAGCGAAAATTGTTCCACTTGGCTCTGTACGTGTGATCTCACCCGCATTTATGGTTTATCGGTTCGAAAAAATTATTTTTTGGTTAATTGAAAATTGTGAAATCTACACCACAAAATTGATCAAAAAGGTTTTATAGATGAATGCAGAATGAAAAAGCCTAAAGACGATAAAAAAAGGCCAGAATTTATTATTTTCTTTGCTTTAAGTTTTTGATTGGTTTTCTGATCAACCCAATGCAATGAGAATATTGGATGAAATCAATTAGAGTTCGTGGTCCGATTGACCAATTAACTTTTTTCAATTAATTAATCTTTATGTAAGGTTATCAATCTTTATATATTGGTTGAGATAAAAAAGTCAGTGTCACGAACGGGATTCGAACCCACGACCTTCGGCTAAATACGCCGCTGCTATACCACTTGAGTTATCGTGACCTCGATCCACTCGGACACTAACCTTCCCACCTCAACCTCACCTTTTGAATTTTCCCTCCTTTTTGCCATTTTTCAAAAGGCTGACTTTTTTATCTCAACCAATTCCTTACATAAAGATTAATTACTTGGTTGAAATGTTTTAATTTAAATTTTGAACTTTTATCATTCTGGGTCTATGATGTGGATAGAGAAAGTGATATAATGTGAGAGAGAGAAAGATAGATAAAAAAGAGAAAAGGAGGGAGAGAGAGAGAGAGACAGTAAGAGGAGGATAAAAATAGAGAGAAAGAAAGAGGTGTAGAGAGCGGTAGAGAAAGAGATAGAATAGAAACAGAGAAGGTAAGAGGAGAGAGTGAGAGAGAAAGAGAAAGAGAAAGAGAGAGAGAGAGAGAGAGAGAGAGAGAGTGAGAGAGAGAGAGAGAGAGAGGGAGGAAGAGAAACTAGTTCATTATAGCATTTAGTAAAACAATTTAAATAATTATTGATTTGATGATGATGCGTAAGAAAAATACATTATTCTTTATGACCAAAAGTTGATTTCCTCATATAATCTGATGTTCAATTTTTACACTACTGCAGACACATTGTAAAAATAAATTTATCGAGTAAAGTATAGAAACATTCAAATATTTTTTGTTTTTGAACAGTTTGGTTTACCTAAAAAGTACCAGTTTGTTCTGCAACTAGTTTTCTCTAGCTACAGTGTTGGTATAAAGAACAGAAAAAAAGCGCAATTCCGAGATGATCGGATATTAAAGGCTAAAAAAGGAGCTTTCCTACATTTCTCCCAAATATACCGAAACACTCCATTTTTATTTAAAGCCGGGAGTTTGAAAAATGACGTTCCACTCTGACAAATAACGGCGCGTGTTGAAAAGGCGATCGTCGGATGAGCGCAAGTTGACGTCAGCGAGTGTCAGTAGACAAAACAAAATACAACACAAGTCATGTCCTTCATCTCGACGAAACATTTTCGGTTTCGTTAATATGCAAATGGTGGTGATATTCTCCGTTCCCATACGTTGCCGTTAAATGTCCGAGTCAGGGTCCTGAGACGGTTGTAACACCTGTGGCACGGGCGAGCGGCCACAAGCGAAGTCAGGTGCCATATGAAACCGCCAACAGGTGATTTGGCCGTCCATTTGGACCAATCCTACCGTGGTACCTGTTGATACTAGAATCGTTAATATATTAAAAACTGCATCTAGCTTCTGGGAGGATAATTTCCTATCGAAAGTTTTGTCCTTAGAACCATTTGCAGAGCCTCGACGTCCAAAATGTGGAGAATAAATGTGTAAATTCAACGAAGATCAAAACATGAACTTCACACTCAGAAAAAAACGGAGAACAAAGTAGAGAAAGAGACCACCTGTTTACATTAACCGGATTTCACTACCCCTCTGTCGAACACGTACGTTACTTGCGATTCCACCTGAACAAACGACTTAATTGGAATCCGCATACAAGACTAAAACGAAACGAATTAAACAGACGCTACAATGTATACTTGTGGGCACATATCCTACGTGGATTTATGGTATAGAACTCTGGGGGTCAACCAAGCTTTCCAACTCCCGACGCATCCAATATTCTAAACAAACGTCCAAGAAAAATTGTTAACCCTCCGAATTATGTATCAAACCTCACCCTTTACCGAGACCTTAATATTCACTTTTTTCCAGAAGTAGCGAAACCCAATTACAAAACATTCCATCAATCCCTATTCATCCATCTCAATGCCTTGGTCCGTCTGCTCAGTTCCACTAACGTCCCAGATAATTATTCAGAAATCGTGAGATGCGGTCTGCTGTGATGTAGGTTTCAGAAAAACATTTTCTTTATCGTTCCAACGTTTCGATCTTTATTGAGATCATCTTCTCATGTGAAATTTTGCCATTCTTGCGTGTCGTGTTGAGAGTGCCCACACGACACGCAAGAATGGCACAATTACTCAGAAGACAAACAGTTTGAGCTCTGAAGATGATCTCAATAAAGATCGAAACGTTGGCACGATAAAGAAAATATTTTTCTGAAACCTACATCACACCTGACCGCATCTCACGATTTCTGAATAATTATCGACTAACGGTCACTACTCACCACACATGTCCCAGATAATCCTCCCCGTGGACTTAGACGTCGATAGCCACGTGATGCCCTGAGTAGTGATGAAGCAAATGGGAAAAGTGGCCATTATTGGATGAGTTCTCCTCATATGTTTTTCATGTCAGTTTTGTTATTACAGCATTTCTACCGTTGTAATTGATTTACAGATATAACTAACAATAGAAAAAAAATTAAAAACAAATTCATATATTATGTAACTCTTGGATGTCTTTTTCTTGTCAAATGATGGGGATTTACTTGTACTATACTTTGGATTAAAAGTTTGGTAGTACTTTAGAAGGTGATATATGTATTGTAATGAAATGCGTTTTGTTTGGCAAGTTTTGAAGTTACTCTCTCTTTTAAAACACCATTTTTTACTATTCAATAAATATTCAAAAATTTCCAAAACTCTGCTCTGCCTTTCAAAAATTCTTAATTCAACATAAGTGAGCACCTCAATGAGTGACCTCAATGACTCAAAGTTGCGTTAGTATGGTTTGGCAGATGCTTTTTTAAAATTGTTGAAATTGGTCATACAGCTTGGTTTACAACTTTATGAAAAGTATTTAATTGGGGGGGGGGAGTAAAAGTAAATTTACAAATATGACAAAATTACTGTTGTAATAAATCATTATTATTATGTTCTTTAGAAAATATCACCAATGACGATCAAAACATACCAGCCAGTTCGAAACAATAGGGATGAACAGCACCATTAAAAGCATGGCACCCCAAACTACATATTCTTCGATCTGTGGGCGTTTCAAAAAGGACAAAAAATGAACATACTTGAAAACCAGTACCAATATTATACTTTTGACTCTATAAAACTCTAAAAACAGACAAAATAACAATTCACATACATCATTTACTAAACACTATACAACTTAAAAAGAAAAAGGGCCGACAATTACAAAGACCGTAAGGAACAATAAAAAAAACCTAGATTTAACTCACTAAAGGCACACACACACACNTTGTTCACTTTCTCATTCACATGCCGACATTACGCCATCTTCAGTAAGGAACTGTTCTTGATTCGGTATAACTATAAAATCTAACAAAAATTTTTGGATTGATTTCTCTGTTCGATCTGCGGTTCATCACCATCTTGGCCTGCCTATTTCGAAGGTTCCGTCAATCTGGTGCGTTTCATCTTCTCGCTATCATCAATCAAACTTTAGCCAAAAGCGGCGAGGCTCGACAGACCAAATTAAGCGAAAATGACCAAACGAGATTCAGAAAATAATTATTTGTGAGATAAATATGTAATTTAGTCTTCTGACATCCTATTCTCCTTAACATCGCTGATTTGATATATCAGACGCGTTTTGAATTGCTGAGTGATAGCTCTGTCAATAACTTAAGATTGTTTATCTAATTTACGTCAACCGACAAAAAATTAGAGACACAATATAAGCAGAACGTATTTACACTGCTGCGTGGGCTGTGAGCTTCTTAGTACTAAGTCACCATTGAATTGCATTTTTAGATTTTTGTATATTTCTAGGTTTAGAAGTGTGTTCATATGTTACCTTTTTTGTACTAATAGCAGTTTTAATATGGTTTTTTGTCTCTCTCCCTCTCTCTCTCTTTTTTTTCTCTCTCTCTTCCTTTCTCTATCTCTGTTTCTCTTTCTCTCTATTCCTCTTTTTCTATGTTCCTTATGTTTTCTTTTTTTATTTTAAGCATGTCTGTATTCTAGTGTTTTTCTGTGCGGAGAGTTGTTAAGTTTGATTTTATATCGTCTTTCAAAAATTATGAAAGAATTGTTCTTCCTATATGTACTTAATTTTCTCGTCAGTCTGTACGGTGTATTCACAGTTTATGTTATACATACCATTTTTTCTAGCGGGTTAATCTTATTGATATTCTCCAACTGTGGGATTTTTTATGTCTCTACGTCCCTTTCCCTGTGAATGGGAACATTTGAACTATTAAATTTGACATGTTGTTTCGTTGTTGTTAAACGTAGGTCTTTTGTTTATTAGTTTGTTAATTGTGTGTATGTTCTGAGAAGTGTTTGTGACAGTATGCTATGGTTTATGTTATTTATAAATATGACAAAATTTTGTTGTAATAAATCATTATTATTATGTTCTTTAGAAAATATCACCAATGACGATCAAAACATACCAGCCAGTTCGAAACAATAGGGATGAACAGCACCATTAAAAGCATGGCACCCCAAACTACATATTCTTCGATCTGTGGGCGTTTCAAAAAGGACAAAAAATGAACATACTTGAAAACCAGTACCAATATTATACTTTTGACTCTATAAAACTCTAAAAACAGACAAAATAACAATTCACATACATCATTTACTAAACACTATACAACTTAAAAAGAAAAAGGGCCGACAATTACAAAGACCGTAAGGAACAATAAAAAAAACCTAGATTTAACTCACTAAAGGCACACACACACACGCACACGCACGCACGCACGCACACACACACACACACACACACACACACACACACACACACACACACACACACACACACACACACACACACACACACACACCCACCTCACCACTAACGGCCTTTTAGCAAAGACTTGCTCCACAAAAATCGCACAGACCTAACACTAAAGATGGCGAAAAACGCGTCTGACAGATCAACAGAGAGGGTAGGTGCGCCGGAATCCATAACAATTATAAATGAAAATCGACCAAAAGTGAATTTAACCAGTGGAAATGACGATCTGAGATAAATCTGAACTTATTTCTTGAAAACTATGTTTTCTTCTGCCAAGATCGAAATAGTAAAACTATCAATTTTATCTATGTTATGCTAGAATAGAACTCCCAAAAAATAGTGTTCAATTATTTTAAAATTTTTTGATTCTGTCAACTAGAAGAACTGGACCACCGTCACTCGCGTCCCACCGCTCATGACCTTGTAAAACAGACTCCTCTTCACAAAAATCACGCTGATCGAAGCATTTAGGATAGACAGATCAGAAAAGATACGACATCCCCAAACTATATTATTCACTCTCTAGACCGCAAGAAGAAATCAATATTCAATGACGAGCAACTCGACCTTCCATATTCAAAGCACCTGAGCATCCATTTAATGAGGAATAAGTCCGAATCACTGTGGATTTTGTAGAGACAGGTTACCAATCAAAACGTCCACCCCCTATGATTTCCGTTATGATTTTCCATAATTCAACCCCCCACGAGACCGTTTGACTTCCGGCCGGCGGGTCAAGCGATCGGCCGCAGGTGTGAGGCGGAGAGGGCGCAGATGTCGCGGTGAACGCGTCACGGAGGGCGGCTCCTGTAGATGGAGGGTGAAATTACCTAATTGACGCACTGATACCCGCCCTTCGATATTGTTTGTTTACGCTTCGAAGGAAAATCTAATTTCATTAAGAAAGTTCACGACCCTAAGCATCAAAACGTTTGCCTCAGTACAGAAGGCGTTTACTTCAAGTTTCAAGTTCAAGTCAAGTAATCAGTTGTACACGAGGGTTAGGCAGAGCAGACCACATGTGGTTACATTCGAATCTTACAATATCACCGGATCTAAAGGTTATTTTAGGGACCATTTTGCGCAAGTTCTTTTAAAAGGACGTTGTGTATCTTCTTGTACTACCAGCACCATTTCTTATACAGATGGCATATATATTATATATATTATGCAGGGTGGGCGACCAAGACCCTAAAAGGTCCAGGACTTGGTCGTCTCACGTGTCTTGCATAAACCTCTTGGACTTGTTCACAAACCCCAAGATTTTGGACCATTTTATCTCGGGGAGTGATTTGGTGATGACCTCTCCTTCAAAGATTTCAAATCTAGACCTAGCATACCTATCACACTCTGCGAGGTAGTGCTTTGCCGTATCTTCTTTTATTTCGCAGAAGCGGCAAAAGGGATCTGGTAGGATACCATTACGAAGAGGTGTCTTCTCAGAGGGCAGATACAGATGGCATACTACATAGTGTGGTTTTGTACGGAGTGAATGATATAGACATATTTAAAGAGCTGTTGATAGAAAAGCCACAATCGGATCCTCAGTTATACAGCAAAGTAACGTAATTTATCATTTTATATATTATGAAAAACTGAAAAAATGGTAATTAGAGCTTAAGAAAAAAGGTTCGCACGGTCAAGCCAATGCGTAAAGGGGTGAGGCGTGATTCCATATAATCCCCCTCTCGGCCGTTTGTAACGACAGTAAAAAACACGAATCAATCGTAGCGGGTGTGCAGTCTCACCACCTGACAACCGACTCATTAGAGAAAGTCACAATTTTATGAGTGAAATCAGTGACAGGCACGCGGCCGGAAGGGCTTCCGGTCACCTGCCCTCTCCTCCCTGACCCCACACATCAACATCGGGCAAACAATATCTATAGATACATGATTGATCGAACCGACCCGCGAGAGAGGGAGCGTCGGCGATTGATGAGTCGACCATTTATCACGCGCCTTGTAAAATGGATCAGCGCGTGAGTTTTATTGTCAACCCTTTTCAAAACCTGGAGTGTAACCAGGGAAGCACAATTTTTTTTAAATCTATCTGCATTCCTTGAGCAATATAGGTCCAAGATAATCACCTTGGAGTCCAGACGATGCTCATTTCAAATCTATGTGTTAGGTGTAATTACATATTTCGGTTATGTATAATTATTCAGAAAGCGTGAGATGCGATCTGGTGTGATGTATGTTTCAGAAAAACATTTTCTTTGTCGTGCCAACGTTTCGATCTTTATTGAGATCATCTTCAGGGCTCAAAGTGTTTGTCTTCTGTGTAATTGTGCCATTCTTGCGTGTCGTGTTGAGAGTTATGTATAATACGTTGCCTAACTTCTGTCAACTTGGGAACGTTTTTCTCAATTTTTTTTTTAATATCAACTAGGATAATTTAGCAATACACTTGGCATATGGGTGTGAATTACCATAACATGAAGTAGCTCGGAGTTTTAATTTCCAAACGCCTTCTTTCTCAAATGTCCAATGCTTGAGATAGAATTTTATCATTTTTCTGTTGTACTTCCACTGAATTTACCCCTCTTCCGTCAATGTTATTTTTAAGAATGTAACAAAATTCGAAAAATAAAAATTTTAACAAAACAAAAGCCGTTTCGTTTATTTTCTAAAGCATTTTAGTTTTACTTGTACGGAATTGCACGATATCCGTGGACACATATTTAACACGTAGGGTATTATAATTTTTTCAAACTTTGTTTTTACGAAATATAAATAGTCTTGCGGGCTATTTTCATGAACTATTCCACAACCTCAAAGCATCCTATCGGAAATAAATAATTATCTTAAAATTTGACAAAAACAGACACATTATTGTATAAGGTTTTGTTTATTCCACATGTACGAAATTTAAATTGAACTCTGTGATCACATATAAACAGCAGAATCTTGAGCCAAAAGAAAACAAAAATGGCAGGGACAACTGCACCGGAATGGCAAGACGAAAAATATAATACAGATACAAAGCATCTAGAAATACGTACAGCAACGTACAAAGAACCTGCAACAAGACGGACAAGCTTGAAACTACTACACGACATAAAACTATGCTGAAAAGTGAACCTACTTAAAAACTCAGAACTAAAGAAAACATAACACAATCATCACTGAAAAACTCATAAATACACAACGACTATTCAAATACATGATTTACTAAACATTATACCAATTCCAAATAAAAATGAGCGAAACTATAAAAACGAAATTTAATCCACCAAAGGCACCCACAAACAGAGGGAACATCCACACATTAACACCCCCGATATGGCCTTAGAAAAGAGACATGGCTTCAGAACACAGAAGCAGATTAAACACTAAAAACATGAATCTGACGGACCAACACATCGAGGATGGGCACTCCAGGATCGGTAACGACCAAATTCTGTGGAGGAGAAAGCTAAGCTGTGAATATTTTAAATTTACAAAAAAAAGTCTTTGCGCTTAATATTGCAATACCAGCTACAGAGAACATTGTAAGCCAGTGTTTTGAATATTTAACGAAATGACCATATTTGATTTGTTTGTTTACACTAACATCAAATATTTAAGAAAAAAATTTAAAAGTTACAAAAGGGTCTGTGGTGTGACCTCAGTGAATACTAATAGCCAACTAAAGGAAGTCGTTCCCTATAGACAATAAGTAAAAACATTTAATTGTAACCGTTTTCTTCACCATAAGAACTTTCAATATTCAATTTTCAACCAAAACCTTACATAAAAAGATTAATTAAGTGAAAGAAGTAATTTGGTCAATAGACCACTAAATATAATGAATTTTCAATATGTTGCCACTCGCAGTAAGAGAAATGTCCATAAGTTCATAAATGTCATAATAGAAAAAATATACAAATGTCTTTTATAGTGTCAAAGGATATCTAAGCCTTACATTTTGGCAAACCTAACATTGTAACCTTAACGGAGATGATATACTATGTACATATGTATATCTCATGGTGAATAAAATATAATTCTAATTCTAATTACTAATGAAAACAAAACGAAAGTATATTTGCCCTGTAGGGGTGACAGTTGGAGAGACAGATGAGATCAAGATATATTTGAACTGATGTTGTTTTATTTAATGTTGTTATTTTTATTCACGAAATTTGATATAAACAGGAGATAAAAGGAAAATTTGAGGTAAAAACTTCACGGATGGGATTCGAACCCACCGTCTTTGAAGGAGGTTAGAGCGCCAGAGTACAACTACTCGCCCGTGACATTGACCTTTTTATCTCAAATTTCGTGTACAAAATTAATATTGAAAAAAAATGAAAATAAATTAAACCAATAAAAATACTAGCTATTAATCATTTCCTTAAATTGCGTCTTGTATTTATTATAATTATCAATTTTATCTATGTGAATATTTTGGGGAAAACTTCAGAAAAATAGTGTTTAAAATTTTTAAAAATTTTGATTCTACAAATTGGAAGAACTGGAATCTTAGTCGCGTTAGGAAGCATGCTAAATTGTGAGAAATTGATAAAAATTTAAATTAAATGGTGATAAAATTAAGGACGAAATTGATATTTGAGTTCGGCTGTTTTCTTTGATTTGGGATTTTTGGGGTTATCATAGAAATTTCATTTTATTTCACGTATTGGACGGACGCACCCCCCCCCTTTGTTCTTTATCACCCGTTAAAAAAATCACAATGGCTCGCTCCAACACATAAAATATTGGTAATCTCAGCGTGTGCAGACCGCAGGACGGTAGCGTCGTGTTTAACATATGATTCTATTAAAAAAGACATTATCCCCGGTGACGATTTCCAGCGGGACAAAGGGTTATTATACAAAGGGTTGCCCTCCTGTTATGATATACTTTATTAGATCCGTAGCTAATCTGTCATGTGTTACATCTGCCCTCGTATGGGAACAGTCAACACGCCCTCCATTGTGCTGCGAACCCTCAATAACTTATTATCGCGCATTACCGAATCGGTTTCCGAGGCGGAGATTTTCTTAAAAATCGATAACTGAGTTGTAAAAAAATAAAAAGAAAGAGGAGTGAAAGAAACGTTCGGAAAAAGGCGACGGAGGTCGTTTGTCGCTGAACAAGCAATAAATAAATCTAATCTGTGCTTGTCCAGGCCGAGAATTGAATTTATCCCTATGTCTTACCCTACTGTCACGGACAGCTATAAACAATTGTCGGAAATGAAAGCCAAACGTAAACAAGTAGACGCAATATCTTCTCCTTCTATGATCTGCGGGATCGGGAACGGACCAAATGCGCTTTGAACGGCGCAGCGAACAGGCAAACCCGCGGATCAGCCTCAAGGAAAAGTAACCAATTTAAAGAACTGTTATAGTGCGTTTATATAATTTAGCTGAACTTTTTCTTTAAGAAAATTAAACGTGTCATTTAATTTATTTTTAAATTGTGGTTAACGAAAAACATTTTCAAACTGAATGAGCTGGAGGCATTTATTTTCTCCGGTGTAGCGGGATTCTGCTTAAATATTCATTTTATCCAAAATCAGCGTATTACAACCTATGAAAAGTTAGGGATGGTTAGGGATAGATCCATCCTAATTTTGTGGAACTCCATAATAAGTTGATTGAAAAGAAATAAATTGTCTTTGTTCACAATAGGCGTTTATTTCGTCAGACGCGTTTTGGTCTAATATAGACCATTTTGTGTGACTTTTTAATTGTTTGTTACATAGTTGTAAGTTTAAAATTGGATATCTAGGCGAGTCTGTCAAGGCTACTCGCCACGTACATAGATGTCCAGACAACTGTTAAACTTACAACTATGTAACAAACCGTTAAACCACTTTATTTTTAAAAAGCCACTGAAGATGATCTATTTTAGACCGAAACGCGTCTGACGAAATAAACGGCTGTAGTGAAAAAGACAATTTATTTCTTACCGAACAACTCAGTCTATGTTAACAATATTCTGATTTTTGTCAATATAAGTAAGAAAATCAAGGTTAAAATCAACAAAAGCATCTCCAACTTTATTTTATTTCTTCGGTTTTTAGATTTTTAATTTATTAATTGAAAAAGAGTTTTCATAGAGTCTAAATTTTGGATAATTTTTCCTATCCAATCGTTATAATCATTTTTGCGATTTTCGCAAAAATGGGGGCATTTTGGAAAGGAATAATTAGAAAAAAACTTTCCAATTTTGTTTTTCTCAAAAATTTGTATCCAGAAGTTTTTGTGGTGTGAAATAAAAATGTCCACTTTGATTCTTTCCATAAAAAACCTACCTATTTACATTACAAATTATGATTTCAATAAATATGATTACCATTCTATGGCTACATGTAAAATGTAATTTTATCGTTGTTAACACAGGCTAAAAGAAGAATTATTTAGCTTTACAATGATTGTAATAACATTGAATTTGGACTAAATGCTGATGAATTATTAATTTTCAAGTGGAACGCCGGACATTGGGTGAAAAAATTTATGCCGTCTAATCCAGCCCAAAAATATCAGTTTATTTATTCTTATAAGAACGTAAGAGTTTTAAGGGATGCTTAAATCGAATCGATCTCCCACAAAAAAGAAAAAACCACTGTTGGTCGAATTTAGTGGCACCGTCCCTTGGCTTTTTTAGCTTTTTATATAACATAATATACTTTTTGTATAACATAATGTAATCTTATTTCATGCCTCTTGCATGTTATTTTCCCGCCTTACTAAAATAACAGATCGATTGTTATATAATAAATGCCAATTGAAAAATTGCAAAATGGAGGAAAAATTCAAAAGGTGGGGTTGAGATGGGAAGTTAGTGTCCGAGTGGATCGAGGTCACGATAGCTCAAGTAGTAGAGCAGCGGCGTATCAAGCCGAAAATCGTGGGTTCGAATCCCGCCCGTGACACTGACTTTTTATCTCAACTAAAAACCTTAATAAATTGAAAGTTAGATAATAACTTTGAAATCCGTACACAACAAAGACAGAAAACCAAATTTAAAAAGGTTGCTTAAATTTGTAAAAAATGATTTCATCTAGCACCAAAAAATCATTAAACTTGGTCCTTGGCGGATTACTAACATCACCTACTGGGCTTTCGTTACAATTGTGTGAAACACCGTAATAAAGTGCAAATATAATTAATTTTTCTTAATATATTTGACTAAAACAGCATCTCCACGAAGCAACCTAATAACATTTAAAAGGTAATGTATATAAACAATGAGGTTTATGGGCAGACAAACGGCCGAAAGCATTTTCCCCCTTCTGCGCATTTTCCTTCTTTTCAGGCCTTTCACGCGTATTTTAAAACGTAATAAAAATAGAAAAAATTATATTGACTTTAGAAAGATGCAATCATAATATTGGGTAATACATTTATTAATTTATTAAGTAATTGAATACTCGGTTATTACATTAATACTAAACCCACATATAGTACGTAGTGGCACATGTTTTTCATAATAAAAACTGTTTATCATAACATCAAGTATCGGCAATGTTAAAGTTTCCACATGCTTTAAAAATTGTCGAGAAAGCCATTCACACATAATTACAATCTTGTCGGAATCTAACTACTTGACTGGAAAGCACACAACTTTGCAACTCTATTAATAGAGAACTGCAGTCGTTCCTGATAATAATTGAACATAAAAAAATTACTGCAATGAGTTTGGAAGACTTTTAAACTCAACTTTTTTTCATCGTTATCTCGGTTATTATAAAAAAAATCATAGTGTTTCCCAAATTGTTTTTCTAGTAAAAAAAAAGAAGGATATTTTCAAGATAGAATGTCAGAGTAAAAGCTTAGGGGTGATCTAGCTGCAAAGCGGAAAATAAATAATAGTCATTCTTCACCAGATTCCCTAATGGATGTTGGGCAATAATAATAATAAAATCATACCGTGCAGGTCGTTCTCTCTCCTCAGACTACCACTATTACGCTATCTTTCTCCAAATCGGAAAGCAGCAGCCTTCCATTACAACAGTTGGGACATTGTTTGCAAATTTATGTTTGTTCTTGACGGAGGAAATTAATTAGAATTTCTCCTTTTGTCGGATTATCGACCCGGGATCGTTTTCGAAACATTATCTAGTTTGCTAATTTTAGCATTAATTAGTACTTCTCGTCATATTTGCAATTAAGCATTGTTCGACGTGGACGGCCTCGAAAGTCAAAAAGACATTTGACACATCTCTTCTGAGTGGAATAAAATTTCTAGATTCGATTTCAATCCCCAAAGGGGCAAGTTATTTCTCACAGGCTTATGAATTATTTTGAAGTATGTCGCAATTTTTGGATAAATCCCATTTCTGTTGTTTTCTTTTAGGCGTATTACACACAATTTTTTGCCTCATTCTATTTTACGATGAATGATTATTTGGAGATCCTGAGATGCGGTCTGGTGTGACGTAGGTTTTTAGAAAAACAATTTCTTTATCGTGTCAACGTTTCGATCTTTATTGAGATCATCTTCAGGGCCTGAGATATATAAACATTGTTTAAATTAATTTAATTTTAGATTCAATCAAAGTATTTGTACTCACTCAGAGTGTTTGTTTTCTGTGTAGATGTTTATAAATCCCAGGCCCTGAAGATGATCTCAATAAAGATCGAAACGTTGACACGATAAAGAAATTGTTTTTGTAAAAACCTACGTCACGCCAGACCGCATCTCACGATCTCCAAATAATCATTGACTAACGGTCATTAAAAACCACATATTTATGACGAATATCAATTTTTTAACGTACACGGAAGAGCAGAAACGCATCATGATTTTTTTATTGCAGCGTGACAGCGAATTATTTTTTTTTTAAATTCAGATTTCATAAACATATGCTGCTTTGCATTGGTTTCCATCCCATATATGTGCTTAGGGATTGCATACGTTTTTTATCTTTTAAGTATATTATCGATCAAAAATTTAAATACTCTTATCTATGTATATGAAGAATAATAGCGTAATCAAAGCCCATTCACCATGCACGCTTTGGTGTTGCGGAGTCAAACGTATTTTCCGCTAGGCTAATTCCCCTGAATGCATCTGCGGTGGGCGTGATGAAGACATCATCGGGGAGACGTCACAATGCGCATTGTGATCGGGTCTAAATGGTTTTTTTACCCCAACCCCAGCCCCCCGCCGGAGGCCAGCTTGTTTTGCACCCTGTTTATTGTTATTTACCCCTTTTGTAAATGATTCCTTCCTTGCGCGCCGGACATTTATCAAGTTATAAACGTCACCCCCTCGGCTGTCACAGATTTGACTATATCAACTCTTCCACCCCTCTGGGCGATCGTCCATTAAGCCGGCGGGGGCGGGGTTTAATTAAAACTTAAAACTTGGTTTTATGACCTGCACCTATTGAGACAAATCACTGTTTCACCTTAGTTATCTCAGCGTATTTACAAAAGAATACTCGCGAATTTCAAAAATATATTTTAAAACTTGTCGCTAAAAGGTAAATATACATCTATTTTCGAAAGGTTATTTAGTACAAACGTCGAAAAATAATAAATAAACAGATCAACTTTGACACTCAAAACATTTAAAATTGTTAGAAGCACATGTGGACAATGTCTCATAATAATTCATTGATCATTATTCACTAACTATTTTAATAACTCTTTATAAAGACTATAAAAACAATGATTCAACAGATGCAAATTGTTTAATGGCCAGCTTTAAAAGTTTGAATTTAGTGTGTTTAGGGCCTTAGCTGTATTTTCTCGATGTATTTTTTATTTAAAAAATAATAATATTAAAGTTGCTTTAATAGTTGAAATATTTAGACTTACTCATGAAGAATAAAAACATGGTCTAACTCACGCAACAAAACCAAATGTTTAATTTGTTGCAAACTTTGTGTGTTTGAATTTAGTGTGTTTTAGAGGCTTACTTGCATTTTGGAAGAAGTCTTTTAAAGTAAAAATAGACAACAAGTCACCTTAATAATTAATATACGAGGATTTGCTCGTGAAAAATAATAGTCGATGGTTTAACTCAAGTAAATGAAGTAAGTATTTATTTTTTGTGAACTTTGAATATTTGATAATTATAATATGTTAATTGTTCACGCGTGATGAGTGAAGGCTGATAGTCTAGCTCAGGGGTCAGCAACCTTTTTCGGACGGCGGGCCATTTTCAAAATAAAATTTTTTATGCGGGCCGCACATCCAAAGGTAACTTAAATAATGCTTTTATATCATATACGAGTATAAATATTATTATGGGAAGTGGGGATTAAACTTGCGCAGTAAAATAGGTTTCCCACTTTGCTTCTGTTAGCGCGCATTTTTGTCACTGGCCACATTTCGGCACGCTCACGCTCTAAGATTGTTGATTTTTCCTAAAATTATATTGGGCTTTGGCGGGCCGCGCAAAAAGTTGCAAAGGGCCGCAGGTTGCCGACCCGTGGCCTAGCTCAAGCAATAAACCAATTTTTTTCCGAACTTCGTATGATTCAATTTAGTCTGTTTTTAGAGACTTACACTGCCAATTAAAAAACCACCACCTCGTTTTCTATAAGAAGAAATGACAAAATTTGGAAATCATATTTTCTCAGCCTTTTAAGTCACCGACTTGCTCTAGGTCTCAAATTTTAGAAAATTTTACGCTGAACAAGATATGTCTTTTTGAAATGTTTTCCTAGTTTCAGTCATTCATCAGTAAATTCAAAAATTTTTGCACTTTTTTGGAAACTGAGCTGTGGCACCAGCAAATCGTCCTGAAACGGAGCCCTATATCAATCGGTAGGAAATTTTAATCAACTTTCAATTAGTCACTTTCCACTTTGCCCGATTTTTCAACCGTTGAAGAATTAATTATTCGCAATTTTTAGGCAAAACGTGGTTTTTGAAAAAAAGCCGATCACTCTCTCTCCCGATTTTCAAGATTAAATAAACTTTGAACCGCCGTGTTTTCGCAAATTTTACGCTCTACAGCTTTTGTTCCGAGGATTTTTTCAAAAAAGTGAACAGGGAAGCGACAATTCGTACTTTTTCTTACCTTAATCTTTGACATTTGACAGTGGAATGCTTCTGCTGTCGATTACCAGTTGTCTACCTCATTACGGAAATTTAACTTTTCCTTTACATTTCACAGATTTTGTGGCGGTTTGGCTTCCAATAGAGTATTGGAGCAATAACCATCTCTAACCACTGGAACAACAGGTTCATATATGGTAGAATTTTCGATTTCCTGAGGTCTGAGGCCACAGACAATTTGAATTTTTCGTAAAAAGTGCCAATATTAACATGTCCCAGGAATTTTGAATTTTTGATGAATATCTGAAGCTAACATTTAAAAAAGACAAGTAAAAGTCTCTAAAAAATTAAACTTAGCGTTAAGTCTGTAACTTAATAGGCTGAGAAAATAAGAATTTCAATTTTTTTTTTAATTTTTGTAATAGGCAGTGTAGTCTCTAAAACATACTAAAATTGAAGTTCGCAAAAACATCTTTTGATCGCGTATATTTTTGAAGACGAAATCCTTGAAATCCTTTCCAATTGAAAAAAAAAAAAATTAAAATAAAATAATAAAGATATGTAGACTTACTCGTGATGAATATGGCGGAGGATATAACTCAGTAACAGAACCAAGTTTTGTTTTATATTAATTTTTTTGCGAACTATGAATATTTAAATTTAGTATATTTTACATCCTTAGCTGAATTACTGCAGTAAGCTGCTTTTTGGCAGAACTATCCTTTCTCTAACTATCTATTTTCGCAGTTCTTGGTATCGGACGATTTTCGGCTTTTGGTTGGTTTAATTCTAACTTTCGTCTACAAATCCACTACTGAAGATGGCAGAAAGTCTAAGTCTGTCAGGACAAAATTCCGAGAATAGTCAAAATTATCGTCCTATATACTTGTTATAAAGATGTAATAAATGTATTAATTCACTTCAAAATACATATCGTTTGAAGTTAATTGGAATGTTGTTAAATAACATGAGTGCGCATGATTTAGAAATTATTATGATCAAAGACGCGAAATGTTTTCAGAAGCGTACAAGCAGCATTAACTTGAATTCCGTGCGACTAAGGATTTTAAGGGTTAGAGTGAGTAAAGGTGAGCTTAACGATCCACCGACGGCTCGGAATGGTCTAAATAAGAAGTTCAAGAAATTTAAATACAAAAGCTAGAAATTAAAAAAATAATCACGTTTAAAGATAAAGCAAGGGCGCGGATGTCGGTTATGGCGGGGACGTGCCGAGAGGGTGGCGAACATCTTTACGAGAACTTTACGAGGAGCCCTTCTAATTGTGGACATTCTGCATGACACCCGGGGACATTCATAATTAAAGCCCCGGCGTTCCAGGGCCCTGCTTTATAATTGTAATGGCTCCGATATTAATTCGAACCGGGCCCAGGGATTTTACGGCCCCCGGGGCCGGGGTGTTAATTAAGGGTAAAAATCGATCCGGCGGAGAAAGACTCGTAAATGGAGAGGCGGTAAAGTTTACGATTTTACAAATTCCAATAAATTTGAGATGGATACTATTTTACCGTTCGCCGTTGTTAAGAGCAGAACGTTCCTCTTTCGAGCAAGTACACAATTTCACTTAATAGCAATTGCTTCCTTATTAAGCTCAACTAAAGCTTTTCTTCGGATTTCGCGAGTGTAATGTACTGATTTTATGACACACGTGTTCGTCAAACGCTTTAAATACGTTATAAAGTCGAACTTTACCTGTTGCTCCTTCTATAAAGTACAAAAATTGAGATTGAAATAAATAGATACAAATAGAATACCTATCCAAAATTCATCAAAGGAAAACATAGATAGTAAGATTTCTTTTGGGGGCTGTGGAATGATGAAAGTTGTAGAGTAATTAGATCGTTTAATATTATTTTGGTTTTTCACTATCATCGGGCAAGTGTGATATCAATAACGAGAAATCACACAGCACTGAAGATGACGCGAATCAGAAAGAAATCTGTCGAGGCATTTCTGCGAAGGCAAACCAAAATGATCAGAAAAGAGTAAATTAAATAATTTAAGTAATCTGGACGGCAAATGTTCCAGAAATAATCTCACGTAATTTAAAAAAAAAGTTTTAAAAATGTCTTTAAAAAAAGATGTTAACAATATTTAAATGGTAAGTGCTTCGTACACCGTTTTTACCGCAAGAACAGGCGGACCAAAATCAAGTTTGTTGATATTTTTAAATTCATAATTAATTTATTTTTTAGAACACGGAAATGGAATTAAAAGTTAATTGTACGAAAATAGAACAATGTTATTCACTTACCAGTTCTCGGTTCCTCTTTTGTCTCTGGCCGCAGTGGCTCTTTGGGTCCGAGGATGATCTCTTCACCAGCTTTGATTTCTATGAGAATTTCGTAATAGACCTGGAAAAGACAAAAGAAATGAGTTATAAATTTTTCTCGCCCTCCAAACATCTACTCCCCAAACTTTACGACTTCACCAAATCGAGCAAATCAAATCAAAATAATAAACAAAATAGCAGGCAAGTCTAAAAATAATTAAGATAAAATAAAATAAAAGTACTTACAGAGGTAAAAAACACATAGTTACACACAATTGTGAATAAAATATGTACAACAAGAAAAATAAACAAAATCTTTACGAATTGCTAGAAAAGGGACAAATGAAAGGATCGCGTGGTTCGTTTTCTGAAAAAATGAGACCGGATGGAAAAAGGAACGCTGTAATTTGTCCAAATTTGTAGGTCAATCCTTTAAAATAAGCTAATTTTCGACACGTGATTCTTAAGTGTTTATAACCAAAAATATATAGAATTTTACGCGGTGGAATAAAAAGGCTGGGAGAATCGTCGGTCTTCTTCCATTTTTCTACGTCCCCTGCAGCAGGCCGGTGTCCATTTTGCCTTCCACAGAACACAGGTTTAGTAGTAAAACCGCATCTAATAATCTTGAACCTTGGCTGTGACAGATGAATGTCGAATTTACATACCTGACCAGCGACGAGCAAAGCCCTTGCGTTCGTCTCCTCGGGCTTATTTGTGCTTCGGATGTATTTGAGCCAATTTGAAAACTCGAGGGTGCCGTCGAGAAAACCCCTGTTCTCAGCTACTCTGACCTGAAACGTAAAGAATGACCAAATTCTTACACAAATAATAATGTTCAATTGAGAAAATACAAAAAAAAGTCTTGCAATAAAATGGTTTATGCTTTAAAAGTCTAGTGCGTTGATATAAAATTGAACATAAAATTGTGTATAATTAGTTAAATCCTGTTGAAGTGAAATCCTGCTGTATGTTTTGGAATGCTAATAAAAACTGTATATACTGAAATGCATGGATTAGTATGTTTTCAATGACCTGCTTAAAACTTTATTTTACACGTTAAGTCCCTCATTAAATGCTAATGTTGCAAGCAGTGTTTCAAGCGACATGAATAAAGACGAATAAGTAGATTATTAAAATTTCCCATTTTTTATGATCTGTTAAATTATTCTCACCATTTATTGTTGTATGACAAGTCAGCCATTCAATTAGAACCTTAACATTTAAGGCTACGTATAGCTGCCGTTTTGGTCTACTATTTTCCCCGATCAGACAAATAATTCACTGTAATAATAGTTTTATTGTGCCTTAACCAGCTGGAGGTACATCGATAAGCAAAAGTCAACTAAACTTTTGTATCAATGTATACATTTCTGTTCTAAAGGCCAGAATATGCATCAAAGATCGATGTTTAGGCTTCCCATCATGCTTGAATCCATTTGGTGAAATGTGAGAGTGAAACGTAAACTCAAGACAGCCTGTAGAGTGAAGAACTAAAAAACCTTGTAAATGCAGGACAAATGACTAATTCCTAGGCCAAGTTGAATTTTATTTTTATCTTGACAGGTTTACGATTCAAAACGCCTTTGGAGGCGGTCGATACTGGAATCACTGTTTCTTCACGAAGCCCGCCATTGATCCAAAGACCCGAAAGGGCGTCCTCGGCCCACTCCAGATTAATGATTTAGGTGTTGCTCCTGAATAATTGATCGTCCCGGGTTAAACAAGGGGGCGTGGATTGGGGTTGGTGTAAAGGAACAGGAAATGGAGACAGTGGTTAAGATAGATGCGTGGCGAGGGCCGACCCTTTGATTCATTATTGTCAGTATCCTTGAAAGGATATCGCCCTTTGATTCTCCGGGGTGGTGATCAATTACCGGCACTTAAGGCGCCCTACTCGATCTCCCGACGATCCCGGATTGATGTTGGAGCATTAGCTTCTAATGGACTCCGACTAATTACCCAAGGAGGACTTCAAAAAATAACCGTTGGCGTTCATGCGTCATTTCGCGACACGCGCCTTTTTCAAAAGTGGTCGGAAGTGATTTTCACCGGAAGGGGAAATCACTTCCGAACGAAAAGAAACACGGCAAGGAACCGTGCCTCCTCGAAGGCTGACCGGAAGGAGAATTCGACCGTGCCCACAGCTTCATTGATCGTCGGAACGTAATTGTCCTGTAATAAGCTTCCGGCCAATACCAAACCCCTAACCGATCCAGAGGGTTGTAAACGTATTTTTTTCAACGTTCTTGTCAGGATGAACAACTATAATTATTTGTAAAACCTTTGGCAGATTTCAACTTAAGATCTGCACGCTAATGAACCACATAATTGATATGATTTTAAACCATTTAAGATTATTTTTGACTGGCTCAATAGGTCTAACCAATTTCTTTACTATTATCTCTCTTCTGATCTTGGTTCAACAGTCTTCCTAGTTTGTACATCTCCAAACATTCTGGTATACCCATCTTCATGTTTGAGAAATTAATTGGGCTGTGCATAGATAGATAGATGATAGTCAGGGTGTGTATTATGCTGCGCCCTTTACGAGCTATTGTATCCCTCGTTCTGTGCTTAAAGCACACCGGTATGTCCTACTTCATCAAGAAATTTGATTGATAGGCTCGGTTACAGTGGTTGAATCTCTTCTACGGTTGCTTTGTATGCCTCAGAATACTTCCACCTGCAAGTGTAGCAACAGTTTGTTAGTAGGTGTGTCAGGTTCTTGCAACTAGGACAAGAAAAACCACAAGCATCCTACACCAAGGGACCACTGGCAAAACTGTGGAGGCTGATTAATAAAGGAACACAATAGATCTTTTTAGGTCGAGGTGCAGTAGGCCTTGTGGCCGCCTCTCTTATCCCTATCGCTAGTAGGTGTGTGGTGTCCCCTGCTTCTTTGCAGAATCTGCACGTGCCATGTAGGGTTAGAATCTTTAGATGTCTTGTTAAGAATGCTGTTAAGATTCGCAGTTTTTTCCTGTTTCCTTTAATACATTCTGTTATCTCTTTCCTTCTAAAGTTTGTTAGGGGGTTCTTGGATTGTTTATAATTGACCTGTAGCTTGAATATGAAATGTTTCAGTGTTAAGTAGGATGGATATCACTACAAATTAGTGATTATTAGAAGATCGTGAGATGCGGTCTGAATCTATGAATAATCAATCATTAACTAACGGTCACTAAACACACTACAAATTAGATTGAGTTAAAATAATTTGATTTGTACATAGCGGGATATGAGAATAGAAAGACCAGCTATAACTAAACGCCTGAACTACAGGCAGACCTCAAGGTGAAATCTAATATTCAGTTTCTATTAGGATTTCAGTGTAGAAAATATTTTCTTCTAAAAGCTACCAAATGGCGATTTGAATGGATCGTTGTTTGCAAATCAACATATATGTGTTCTTTAAATTGGATATCTAACACTCATATCTGAAGTTAGGTCGTTTTCGACCGACTTGGTCTGACTTCCTCGGTTATTTGGTCTATCAGACGAGATTAGTAATTCTACAATCTTTACTGGAAATTTGATCGGGGACAACCCAACTTCAACTATGTGTAGATAGATGATGTAGGTAATATGAATTGATAGTAGGTTTGATTAATAAAATTGAAGACATTAAACTGAATCAGTTATCAAATTTGTTGTGTAATATTTATATCTTCATAATTCATTACTCAATTCGGATTAATCGATGAACATCATCCTCCTAAACTCTTGGTAAGTGAAAGCAAAGACTATTTAGTAGGTTGTAAATAAAACAAACAAATATGCTACCCAGAAGAAATGTCAAATTGGCGCCGAAATTGCGTAATTGAGGTTAAAAAGGGGAAGTACTGGGCAAAGACCGCAAGCACGAGCGCGATAGGGTGTAACTCATTATCCGGCGGAAATGGCACACTCGACTGCAAGCCGCTCTAATACGGCGCTTCCCCTTGTTGTTTTACGCGTCATTTACAAATAGTCCGAGGAGTTATTAAATGGGACGCGTGCTTCTGCGGTCGTCCTTTGACGCGAAAAAAGAGGGATGCTGAAAGCTGCGTGAGCCGATCCGTGGCTAATGCAACCCCGGCTACAAGGGACGGCAATCTAACGGCCGCCTCCCTGGCATTCATCAAAAAGGGCTTCTTGTCATTAAGAGGCCTTGTTCCCCGAGGGAGAAAGAGTTGTCCAAAATGCCTACGCTGTAAAAAAAATATTGCTGCTAAGACAGCTTATCACCCGGGATGTTGACACGGCGCGGACGGTCTTATTGGTAAACACAGCGCGGCGATCGCCTCACTTAGTCAACCCTTTCTTGATGAGTAATTATTAAACCGATTTTTTGGTCAAGTAGCCAGATCATATTCTTTCAATTCAGTTCAATTTATTACCAATAACGCATGTATATGTTAACGCAGCACTTTCTCACAGCCAACTCCTTTAATTGCACCGAATACTGGATGTTGTATACGCCCAGGTAATGTTTATGTCACAGCATTCAGGTATTTCAACTTAGAAAAAAAGCATTGTATTATTTTGAAGAGAAAGAGATTCAACTTTTCAGAAACCTTATCTTCTTTTGCATCTTCATTTTTAACCCCCACCCCAATCGAATGCTCTCTAAAAAGATTTATGAACGAACACAGTAAATTAAACTGCGGATATTTCTTAAATAAATTTATTCAAGATGAGAATAATATATATGTAATAGTAAATAACAAACCAAATCTAAAAAATATGTCACCTATCTCATCTTATTGTTAGTCTAGATTCTAAGGTTAAGAAATAGATAAATGTACAGGAATCTTGTATACGCTGTGCTCGTTGTGCTCTCACTCTCACTCTCTCTCTCTCTCTCTCTCTCTCTCTCTCTCCCTCTCCACTTTTTCTCATTTCCTTTCTTTCTCCCGGTTACTCTTTCCCAGTTTCTCACTTCCCCATTCTCAATATCATACTCCACCTTCTCTTTTTTGTTTATTATAGCTCCTATTTTCTTCTTTTCTCTCTCCCTTACTCTCGCCCTCTTTTGCTCTCACTCTCACACACTCTCTCTCTCCTCTCTCTCTCTCTCCCTCTCCACTTTTTCTCATTTCCTTTCTTTCTCCCGGTTACTCTTTCCCAGTTTCTCACTTCCCCATTCTCAATATCATACTCCACCTTCTCTTTTTTGTTTATTATCGCTCCTATATTCTTCTTTTCTCTCTCCCTTACTCTCGCCCTCTTTTGCTCTCACTCTCACCCACTCTCTCTCTCCTCTCTCTCTCTCTCTCCCTCTCTCTCAATTCATAGAATTAAACGTACTACAACTCTTTCTTAATTACCAGCATAAAGACGTTTAATAATTTTCCAAATATTATTTCCTCTGCGAGCAATTTTCGCACTTTCAAAGTAAAATATCTAAAACATCTGATGGAAAATGATCAAAAACATCATAAAATCATGGAAACATAAATTAATTATGTTGTGTACATATTACATTATGTGTTTTTATGTTCTCTAAACAACCATAATATTAGAACAAAAATTAAAAACTAATTAGATAATTAATGTAATATCATGACTATCGAAAATTCTTGTTAAAGTTTTATTGTTCATGTTTTCTTTTTTTACTTAAATAAATACATTATCATCTTATAAATTTATTAACCAAAAAAGTTTTGTAACGTGAAATTTTTAATAAAATATATGTAATTTTTTTTCTTATATTGTATTTGTACAATAAATTGTAAAGAACAAAAGAGTGTGGATAAATTGTATGTGTAATGTATAATGTGCAACATAACCCATGTAAAGTGGATGAAAGGATTACGAGGCCTAACTTTACGTGGTTTAATCAAACAATCAATCAATCTCTCATTCTCACTCTCCACCCTCTCACTCTTTTTCTATCTCTTTATCTAGCTATCTGTCTATCTAAAACAATGTTTAAAGTTTCATCATTAGTTCTGACTCTTTATCAATATTAGGGCATTTTTTCTTTCGTTATTTGAACTATTCGTCAAAATCAGCGTTCAGTCAAGAGGATAGAAAAGATAAGAGTACTGCAAACAACCCAAAAATAAATAAATAAATAAATAAATAAAATCCCCTACTGTCTTTCTTTTTTTATCTAATTGTCTGTGACTATCTCTTGCGGCTTATGGGTACTATACATTTGCCATTTTTCAAATTAATCTTAATTATAGAATAATAAAAAAAGCCTTTTTAAGTATTCAAATACATATTTCCTATTCAATATTCGGTCCAATATATTTAAATAGGTTTATATTTATTTACGTATGTATATATTTATGTATTATATATTTATGTATTTTTTAATATGTACCTAGTAGTATGTATCATTTCACATTTTATAATTTGAGTCAATATTGTGTCATCAACTAGTTATGCATATAATTTTTATTCATAGTTGTTTAATAGAAGTTTTAATTTTTTTAAAATTTACTGAGGGTCATTTTCATTTTGTTGAGGTGGAACGTTTAGAACGGAAAGGGTAGTAGAGGGTGAGAATGGGTCCGCCGTCTAGCGCGGCGCACCTGAACCATTCTCGCTCAGGTGTTTGCCCAGGTAGAAACGAGGTAGCGCTTGTGAGTCGAAAGTAATGATTCACAACCAAAAACGCGTTTCCACGCAAATCGGGATGAAATTAATTGGCCGCTGGAATGAATGGAGGGCCCATCTCATTCAAGATATCTGTGAATGAGCTGGGAGGATGTGAATAGGATCGGGGATTATCCCTTGGGGGACAGGTTTTTTTTTCCCTCGGATCGGCCCCGTTGTCAGTTTCCAGGTGCTGAACCTAATTGTTGTCGAAAGCAGGGCAATAGGCGAACCGATACGTTACTGCTGGCGAACTGAAAAAGATCTGGAATGTTGAAGAAAACGAAGGACGATAGGGAACGTCACATCTCAATTTCTAGAATTAGCTGATTGATGAAAATCACAACGAAAATTGTGGAACATCGAAAAAATTTGAATACGTTTATTTTATTACATAATTATATATAAGCAGTATTACAAATTTAGGTGCTGAATCATGAATAGTAGATTTTTAAAATGACAAATTTTTTCGGTAACTGTCTTGTATTAAACCATTTGTTTTTGGTTATCTCTAGGTGATTCATTACAATACTAGTTCCGTTGCTTTGATTTACTTTATTTTGATGGCCTTTGAAAAGTGTACTGCATTGTGCTATTTCACCATCTACAGTGTTTTTTGCATACACTGAAGATGGTGACGTTCTTAAACACGTCTGACAGACCAACCCAGAGATGAAAGCCAGACCAAAGTGATCGGTAACGACCAAATTTCAGGTTCATAACCCCACAGGTAATACGGATAAATGTCACGTTTTTTTCCGTTGTGCATATCTCATCTGAACCTCTGACAGCGGGTTTTTTTATAATCAGTTTTTCCCCGCAAACGCAGTAACAGGCAAAACAATATAAAATGATTACATTGTTAAGGTTGTAGAACGTTATAAAGCCCAGTGTCTTTCGCACTTCTAACACAAATAAAAAAAAAGAGACAGGTTGCAATCTGTATATGTAAATATTTAGTCAAATATACTAGTTTTCCGTTTTTCATTTCAGTTTTCCTGATCTTCCAAACATGCATCCACTTCCCCAAAATTGCCTTTTTTTTACGGAGTCTTATTAGTTTACAAACTAATTATAGATTTTTCCAGATTTAAATACGGCAACACTGACCAAATTAATTGTTTTAATATTTTTATCCGATTTTAAAATAAATGAGAGCAGTGATATTCTGTAGCTTCTGTAAGGATTTTGAAGTTTCCTTGATCTAGAATCGAGGGTTTTTCATTTTTATTTCCTTCGCGTTTTCAATCATGCGTCATTTTTATTATGTTCGGCTTATTTTGAAGGTTTATGAAATTTTTAAAAAATAATCTTTGTTATATTTTTTTATAGAAATCTTTGTACCTTCATGTATGCAATGTGTTATTTATTGGTACGAATGTATTTATTTACGTGAATGGCAGGGTTATCTTTAATTACCCTCTTCGGTAGAATGATGTTGTGTAGTGTTGTGTGTGATTTATTAGCGTGATTGACAGTGTTTATCCCCAATTACTCCGTTGAATATCAAGTAGTCTGGGGTAATGTAATTTGTTAATATAAATGAAGGACTTATCCCTAATTATACAGAATCTAATTTATTAGCGTGAATGGAGAGATACCCCCCTCTGGGGTAGAGTGAATGCTAACGAGATAATCATGTTTTTGTGTCTCTAAGCAATTTTGTTTGTTATTTGTGTTATTTTATTGAGGCTCTGAGATCAGAGAGACTAGTAGTAGGATAAACAAGTGATGGTTGTACCATAAAATATCGTAACCGAGCTGGAGAACAATAAAATATGTTGGAAAGTTTAAAACACCAGACAGATAAGAAAATGATGCAAAGCTAAAGAGGAGAGAAAGATCTGGTGAGTATGCGGCTCTAAAACTAAAAAAATAAATAAACAAATAAAATAAAATCTTTTTGAGGATAATCATGTGGGATTTTATTTTTTATCCTCCTTTGTTTCAACTTTAATGTAAGCACAGGATGACTTTTGTTTTGTATCGTTCCACTCCACCAATGTTCATATTTACCATAATAAATTATTAATGATAATTTTAGTTAACTGATAAAGGAGAATATTCCTCGATTTGATCATTTTTATTATTTTTTAATTTGCCTTATCCGTTGATTATATTGTTTAACATAAATATATAAATGAAAGGATGATATCAATTTATAACTAAAAAATATTAAAACGTTTGTTTCTAGTCTGAATAAATACCACACTGGCTCTTTTTTAAAATAAATTGTTATAAAATATTAATGACTGACGACCACTTTTTTAACCATTGTAAGTAGTGAAGAAACAATGATAACCATGTTGATATAAAAATGTAAAAAATATTTGTTCTGTGTACAGGCGTTAACTCACCTGAGGAAGGATTAAAATAAATCCGAAACGTTGTGGATAAAAACTGGTTGTGGTTTTTTGGGATGACCTATTATCCCACCTTCAAGAAGGAAGAATTATAAGATTAACTAAAACTTAAATACCAAACTCAGTTATATTCTCACTGAAGATGGTGCTAATCCGAAACGCGTTTAAGTGTCATGGAATCCACGAGTGAAGACGGACCCAGTGCAAGTTCATTATGTGATGTATTTGTTATGTATGAGATACATTTCACAATAATTTATTTATTGTTGTTTAATCTATATATCGTCAATATGTTAAAGTTTTAAAAAAATAACATAAAAAAATATTGCATGGCAACAAAACAAAAGATGGATAAACGTCGCCAAGGTTATAGATCTTTTGTTCTATATATTTCTTAGTTAAATATGTTTTTCCAAAGCTTAGTTGTCCTAATTAATTATTAAAGATTTTATTTGGTATTTTTTTTAGTTTATGATATAAAATATACCTAACTGCTTAACTGATAAAAATTAAAAGATTTATAAAACATTTAAACACTATAGGACAACAAAAATTATAGTAGTAATAGTTAAGGTAAAAACCAGTCTGTATTAGAAAATGTGTTAAATACAAGCAGAATGTGTTAACTATTTATAATCAGTTTGTTGCATTTTTTTGAGTTATGTTAAAAAATGTGGACTTCGTACATGACGGAAATTATTTTGATCTAAGTAGGATAATGCAATAATTCCGTATAAAAATTACGAAAAAATGCTAAAGAAGAGATTAGTGACCGTTAATCGATAATTATTCAGATATCGTGAGATGCGGTCTGGTGTGATGTAGGTTTCAGAAAAACATTTTCTTTATCGTTCCAACGTTTCCATCTTTATTGAGATCATCTTCAGTGCTCAAAGTGTTTGTCTTCTGTGTAATCGTGCCATTCTTGCGTGTCGTGTTGAGAGTGCTAAAGAAAATAAGGTGCAAAATTGGTGAAGTTAGTTTCCAAAACTTATTTTATTTTAAATCTTTGTTCGAGTAATGAAATTCCGACTGAAAAGTTACTTTTAATGAAAGAAGGACATACTAATTGTTATAACATTCTTTGACTGTTGAATTCGACAGGTAAAGCCGGATAATTTAACAGGTATCGAATGGTATCAATTCGCGGACGATTACCGGTTTCATTTAAACCATTGGGGTGCATATATTGCGCCCTTTGCCCTCCGTTCTCATCGTGATCAGCGCATTGTCGGTGAGGGGGCACAGATCGTAAAATGCTAATTGGTCGCATCCGAATAAATTCCAGGGCGCATCTCTTTTCTGGGAGGCGTGTCAGATTTCATTACGGATCGACGCACAAAATCAACACGATATAAATAATTTATCCAGGGCGGTGTCTCATGACAAGGAGGACAATGCTGGATATCTGTTATTCTCTTGGGAATCGTAACAATCGAAAACGGCGACGTTTTTGCCGTCCGTTGGTTTTATTTTTAGATCTCTGTTGGCATCGGACGTCGTCTTCATTTCCTGGTTTTCAAGTCAGTACGCAATCTTAAGGGTCAGTGAACGCATTTTAACACAACTTTTGTTTTCTTCTAATAAATATATAAAAGGAATTGTTTACAGATAAGGGAAAAGGGGTCGAAATAGAACGAATGTCTGTTAACAAGTCTTGTACGAGTAGTTGCCCCAATATTGGACTATTTTGGTGTCTGGCCATAAAGACAACACGCGGACTTGTATGCGTCATATATTTTATAGGGTAAATCGTTGGAAGTTGACCCCGGTTGCCATTCATCAAATGTTAGAAGGAAATACCGGGCCAATAATGGACAAGGCAGGCGGATCAATATCGGGTTTATTGCTCGATTGAAAGTTTGATCAGAAGGATCGCTCAACCGCCCAACTGCGGAACGGTACGTTCCGCCAATCAGATATCTTGGGTTGGGGTGAGAACAAATTCGCCTGAGTCTTTTGCCTTTAAATCTCGGAAAGGCCGAAATGGCCGGAGAGGCAACGGCGACAAAAGATATGATTTTAGGTGACTCCTTTTCATTCGGACTGACGGACGTGCATCTGCATCCCTTTTAAATATGGCCCGGTTTCGAAAAATAGGGAACAAAGGCTGGGATATACTCGGAGAGACAGGTGACAACTGGTTACGCTCGAATGGGCCGCAACTGTGTCCAGTAATCCCGGATCCGGCGGGGGGCCGCTAAGAGGAACGGAGGATTTGCCACAAATTGGCATTTCGAGAATCCTACACACGTACGATTACACCATCTGGTCAAAAGGACTCACCGCTTATTCACAACGTTTCAACAAATAACAACGAACAGTCTGCAAGTGTATTTTACATCGGTCTTACCAACTAAACTGCCCATAAAAAACCGACCACCAGGTTTTTTGCACGAAAAAATCGCCAACTTTGGAAATGCATATTTTCTTAGAATTTTACGTCACAGACTCGCTAGGTTTCATTTTTTTAGAAAATTTTACGCTCAACAAGTTTTTGAAATGTTTCCTAGCTTCAGTCATTCATCAGGAATTCAAAAATTCGGGAACATTTTAATTTTTGCACTTTTTACAAAAATTTCAAATTGAGCTGTGGAGCAGGAAAATCGCGCCCTATTGCAATCGATAGGAAATGTTAATAAGCTTTCAATACTGATTTTCAAAAAACCATAAATTTTGAACAGCCAGGTTTTCGCATATTTTTTGCTCTCTACATCTTTCGTTACGAGGATTTTTTTCAAAAAGTGAACAGGAAAGAGACAATTCTTACTTTTTCTTACTTTGATTTTTGAGGTGCGGAATGCTTTTGCTTTTGATTACCAATTGTTTCTCACGGAAATTCGACTTTTCCTTCCCATTGCCTAGGTGTTGTGGTTCGAATTGAAACAATAGATCATATAATGAAAAATCGGTTAGAGAGTGATCGGTTTTTTCCATGAGCACGGACAAAACGAATGCCCAAAACTGTTTAGATAGTGAGCAAAATGGAAGGTGACCAATTTAGCTTAATAAAATTTCCTATCGATTGCCATATAGATGTTTTTACGTAGGGAATCCAGGACGTTTTCCTGCCCCATAGCTCAATTTGTTGTTTTCGTACAAAGTGCAAAAATTAACATGTTCCTAAAGTTTTGAATTTACCGATCAATGTCTGAAGCCAGGAAACCATTTAAAAAAAGCCATCTTGCTAAGCGTAAAATTCCCTAAAAAATGAGACATGGCGCAGGTGTGTGACTTAAAAGTCTGAGAAAAAATGCATTTCTAAAGTTGGCCATTTTTTCCTGCAAAAACCAGGTGGTCGGGTTTTTTGATGGCCAGTGTTGATGTGAAACCAGTTATTGGATAGGAATTAAACCTATCTTGAAACAACAAAAATGAAGAATCTTACAAAAAGTTATTAATTCAATAGCATTAACAACAATAATGTATTCACTAAAAGTACTTTCTTATAATTTGGCTATTTGTTTATCATGAATATTTAAAAGGATGTATGTTTTTACTGTTATTACGTTGAAGAATCTATAATTAAATTGGACTGGTTAATACATATTATACAATGACAGGAAATTTTGAGATTTATTTTGGTAAACCTTTCCTTATGTTGCAATTGCATTCTTAAGAAAATAACCCTTCTATATACTCTTCATTAATTAATTTAGCGATATAAGGCGATAATATTTTTTTGGAGATGTTTGTCATAACAACCCGACTACTTAGCGAAACGGGCGTTAAAAGTTGGTGGAATATTTAAATTGGTGAGATGGTGAGAAAATGGAGGAAGGGCGACATTTCCATTGTATACGGCTTTACCTGATAATCTAATTTTGAGCCCAGGTGGCGAAGGATGATTCGCATCAACACCTTGGGTCATCTCTGTCGATAGTGACAGATGGCATTTCAGGAAAGGGGCCGGTGTAAAAAGTGTTTTTACACGTTTGCTGAATTTTTCCTTGGTTTTCCTTCGAAATCCCAAGCAGCTGGTAATGAGATTACCTTGCTCGGAGGACACCGCAGGTAACCGAAGGGTTGGCGATCTTGTGTTGCCCCAGATGCAAAAAGCCCCTGAAAACGAAAGTGTTTAGAAATCGGGTCGATTTCTGCACGAAGATTGAGACGTGTCTGGAACTGTTTGACCCCTTGACAGTTGAGAGCTTCCGAAGAGAGGAGGGTAGAGTTTGCTTGCACCTCACCCCTCGAAAGCGTGAAAACACCCGCAAAAAACGAGCACAATCTTAAAACCGTCAATGGGAACAAACGGCGCGATCTCCTATTTTTTCTGCCATTCCTTCTTTGGGAAGCTTTTGTCTGTCAGCTTTTGAAATGTTAGACACGAAGAGACTATAGCCGATGAGAGCTTAAGAACGATTATCACCTTAAAAGGGCGATTTCAACCCTTCGGAAACTACAATACAATCCCCTGGCCATCTCATGTTCCGTCGGATGATCGATAAACGCCGTTTTCGACAAACTCGTCGCTCCGGCAAAACAGTTCTATCCTCGACCAGTTTTGGCGGTTGGCGAGCAGGACAATTCAGGTCTACCGTCCAGTTTTTTTAAGCTTTGTTATAAAAAGAAATTATAATGTCTGAGAGACAAACAGGAGAATTCATTTCCCTTTGTCCTTCCGACTTGTAGACCCGGTGAGATATTCATGGGCGTGATGGACTCTCACAGAGTGACGAGCGAAGACAAGGAGTCCTTTTGTCACCCGGAGGGTCGGCATTCGGCCGTGACGTCCGCCCCGGCCCAGATTTCGGCGTGGGAGTCCGTTGAATCCGTTGAAACCGAATGATTGATGCCAGGATTGTTTTGTCGGCGATCGTAATTGCTTGTAACGGCTGATCAACTGGGCCGGGCACAATGGTCGCCGAGATCGAGTCTTCCATTGTCTTAGCGCCCTCCATTGTTCCGGGCCATTAGGCCCACCCTCTCGCTCCCTCTAAAGATACGGAGAACATATTGCTCCTTCCAGTTACTTAGATAATCCCCGGCCGTGTTTTTCCGACGTGCCATATAATATCCTGCTTTACGATCTGCCCCTGCGTATGATGCTTTTCTGTTTTTTATCCGAATTATAAATCTTATCGCGAGACCGGCTCGGTGATATAAGACGAGTGACGAGCGCCGGGTCGACCCCCTATTAACTGTTAATAACTCCCGGGGCGTCGAGGGTCGGAAAATTAATTTGCTCTTCATGCACCCGCGTGTTGTTTACAACTTCATAGGGGGTCGGATCCTCATCCCTCGCCCTTCCAAGGATTTAATTACACGTTTAGAATGGAGAAAGCCGAACAGACAATTACTTTCTTCTGGTCAGGACGTGTGAAAATGTAACTTACAAATTATTCATGAATAAAGAACCAAATTTTGCAATAAGTGCACGATGAACATGTGTTCTAAGTTACTGTTTACCCAATCCAAGCAGAGTAATAAATAGATAAGTAATAAGCTCGGCTATTAACTTATTAAGTTAAAACAAAATGAGATTTTCACACTTGATTAAGATGGTTACTCCTTCGAAAAGTAACATTTTTACTTCATACAACGCTTTCCTTACTTTGAAACCATTTTAAAACTTTTTCTATATATTCGTTGAAGTATTTGTTGATGCGGAATGTAGTAAAATAGTTCTTTTTTGTTTTTGTTTCCTTTCCATGATTTGTTATAAAGGATTATTTAAATGAAACTTCTTTTTTTGGCAACTAGCTTCGATTTATTAAATCTTCATCAGGGTTACGATGATGATTTAATAAATCGAAACTAGTAGCCAAAAAAAATCATTTAAAATTTAACCGCAACGGTTTAGGAGTTGACAAGGTGCTCATCTCTGTAAGGTAAAGGTCCGGGGTTTGAATCCAGCGGCCCTGCATTTGAACCCGACATACTTACAAATGTTTTTTTTTTTTTTCAAAAAAACCGGCACCCTGAGGGTTTATATGACCTCTGCTGTTGCAAACCCTCGTAAAAATAAATAAATATAAATCAAAAGAATTTTTTTTAAAATATTGCTACTTAATTTATTATCCAAGTCACCATCTAAGACAAGGTATTTTAGAAAGCGGTAATCTATTATCTCTCTCAAAACAATTATTTGTATTTAAATTTAAAATAATAAGCAACGGAGTTATTCAATCATCAATGAATTTGCTATCATTGACGTCAAGTTGAGGAAACATAAGTATCAACATCTTTAAGATTGCATTGTGCTCATCATTTTCTATGTTTCAACATAATGCAATACAAGAAATTTTCAAATATATTTATTAATTACGAGAAATAAATAGGCCTGGTATTTCATTGGTAATGGGAAATTGACGTTAAAAGTTTAATAACAACAAAAATCTACATTTTAAATTGGTCTTGATTTTCTCGCTTTAGAATTTTTATACTAAATAAGCTAACTCGTACACGGAACATCATGCGGGAAAAAATACAGTAATCAAGTATATCGATGGAAAAAAACAAGTGGTAATTCATCGAATCCTTTCCACGCAAAGCCCTAAAGTTTCAAAATGCCTACCTTTACAGGGGAAGTTCACCCTCTTAACCCCTGAAATTACACAGCTTGTTAACAAGGGAAAAAAGCCGGCAATAACAGCTCTAGAGTCCCCTCTCGGCCGAGCGACCGTCGTCGTCGCGCCGCCCTGGGGAAGACAACAGGACTGATAGTGTCAGTTATGATTAACGGCTCGGTGATGGGCCCTCAGAGGAGGCAATTACACAATTGTGATAAATTGAGGGCTGCTGCGTCACATGGCATGATCATTCAGCACGCTTTCCCACCCCCGCCCAACCCTTACAGCTCTTTATTAAGCCACCCCTTTCCTACGATTAGCGCCAAAACAAGAAAACGCAATTTACAGCCTCGTCCCCGAGACTCCGGCTAATATTATACTGTTAAATTTATTTTTCTAATTTTCTCTCCTTTACCGAAGAGTAGAGATCTTTTCGATTGTCGTAATGGCCGATATTTAACTGAGAATCATTGTTCTGCTGTTCTGATTCATTGTGTACATAATAACACTGACAATCTAATCTTGAAAATCATATCTATATGTATTAAATACTAAAGTTCTTTAGAAACCTCATCATCAAGAAAAAAACTTCCAAAAGATCTATTACTCTTCTGTAGTACCGACGTTAAAATCTCTTAAAAACAGACATTCATTTTTCGACTGAACACTTAAATTTAAGTTTTTTTTCTCATGGATTTTTATTTTTTATGACAAACCATGAAAGACAGTTTTTGATCTTAAACCAACTGTTTCAAATCACTGTTTCATTCTGGTTTACAAGCCGATAGTAAAGAAAACCCGCTAATCTAAATCAACCATTGACCAACCTACAAGCGGGAATGGACGGACCGAAGATTATAAATTTTTTTCGTTTGTTTTCTTATAATATTTTCATTCTTTTACAATATTAATTACAATAATAATTGTAGACAACAAGTTAAATTTTGATTAAACTATTTAAAATGATGAGATTTCACGTAAACTTTTTGTTATTATTTGAACATATTCACCCCCCCCCCAAAAAAAAACCCTGTTTTTTCAGTCAATTTTTGTTTATTTTATTTTAATTGTTTACAAATTTTACTTTAAAATAAAAACCTTAAATACCCTACTTTAAATAAAATTTTAAACGCTCTACCAGCGAGACTTGCCAGACTAGGAATTGCTTTTTCTCGTTACATTCCTTTGAGTTTTTTATTTAGTAAAATCGTTTCATCAAAATAATTACAAAACAAATTTGAAATGTCATTGTAAAGTAAATAAACAATGCTTTCCTGGCAACGTATAATACCCAAAGTTATGGAAGACAAAAGTTGTGGAGGGCAAGACTGAATAGTATACAGTGTACATTTACATTGAAAAAACACCCCACTTTAGAACAATAATTCGGATCTATTAATTTCTACTCAGGTACATATACTTAGGACTATATCTAGACAGCAGATCGGCGTACAATCTCCACAATACTTAAGAGCTCAGAAGAAGACATGGACAACTACGAAAATTATTAGCGCAGAAATCTGTTTTGACCATCAAAACTCAACTTACTATACAAGAGCGACCGCTTTGCATATAAGGAGTGAAATAGTGAAGTTACCAAAGCCAACTACTATTTAGAGTATCCAATCTTTTAACTCACTAGCCATACCGTCCCGAAGATTCTTTTTGTTAAGCAGCTGTTCCGATCCCGCTTCCAAAAGTTCCACACCATGCTCTTGATCCATCATAATCCTACTGCCCAAGTTCTCTGAACTCTTTCCACCCCGATAAACGCCACGTCGCCTAAAACGGCACTTTGTTTCCTGGTGCAGTGCTTTGAGCAAGCAAAAACCATATTTGTACAGGCTGCAAATAAATGATTTCAAACCAAGCTCGTGATTCTATTCATTGGTTATTATCTATGATTCCCTTAGGTTACTTATGTGTTTCGTTAGAAAGCTAACAAATGAATTAGTTTTTTAACTATTTCTTTGAACTATAATTGTGAAATTTGGTTAAGAAAGTATTATTAATTATATCATTTTTCAACTAATTACCATAGGATGATCATAAAAAGGGAGTGAAAAACAAAAATGAATTACTATTTATTACGACCTGCTTATATCAGAGGATAGACTTCAATTTTATGCTTGAGTCTCATGTGAAATAGTTTCGAACAAGCGTTGGGTCCTTTCGGTTCTAAAAGTCATAATATTTAAAAATCCTCTCTTAAATGTGAAGAAATATCTTGTTTCTGGGGAAAAACAAGAGAAGAACAGAAGACAGAAATAGATGGTGATGATATTGTGTGGGCAGATGTTTTACGTACGTTCCAATTGAGCACTCGGAGGTCTTAATTTAAACCGCATTTCGCAACGTCCAGGTCGCCCGGGGGATTTGCCCCGATTGATTTTTAAAAAACCAATTTTCCCCGATCAAAGTCTCGGTGAAAATAATTAAAACTCCGGCCCGAGGGAGAACAGACAACGGAAATTAAGTGGCCCGATTGAACAATTTGCCCCACGAAACGTTAATCGAACACTCGACTAATTAAAATGAAACGGTGCGTGGCGATCCAGGCTGATCGTGCCATCCTCCTTATATCGAGCGTCGAGCAACCTGAACCACTTATGTACTCGCACCCTGCCTTTTTACAAATTTTTTGGCGGGATAAGGCAAAAATGAGACCGGCCATTGGCAAAAGAAAATGAATCGATGCTTAGGAAATTTATTTCGAATCACAAAGGTTTCAGTCACAAAGTTCATATATCAAACTTTACAAAACACGCAAGTCAAAACATTTTTTTGTGAAGCCCCACTCAGGAATCGAGGCTCAAGGCGCGCAAGGAGGAAGAGACGAAACAGAACTGAAAATTATCGACAAAACAGGTTTAAAATTTACAATTTTAAGTAAGCTCATTCTAGCCAGTCTCACATGTACGCTTAATGTCACCAGGCTGCTGGTTGTGCAGAACAAGTGTCTCAGGCATGCGACAAAGCACTGGAAGACATTAGAGATGTTATCATTAAATTTTTTAAACATTGGGAAGCTTTTACCAGTACAATCTGTATTGCGTGGATGATAGCTGGGATTTTTAATATAAAATTTTTCCCTTTAGAGAAAAACAATTTCTTGTAATTAATAATAATTTAGTTATAATTTAACGGAGGTAAATATTCCTAGACCGAACATCACTAAACAACTCTATTTAATGTATATATTTCTAAATAAAAATTTTTCTTCTTCTTGAAGAAGATCTTATTTCATATGAATGCCATGGCTGTAGTTTGAAAAAGCTTTTTGTTTATTCCCTTCGTTGTTATTAAATCCAATATACATTATATTACCCAATAGGAGAAAGAAAAAGTTATATTTTTCTTCAGAGTTTAGAGTTGCACAGTAAAGTTTTACATTCGTGGCTAGAAAATTTTGATTAAATAATATCGAATTTTTTTGATAATTTAATTTTTCAGAAAACGGAAACGGTGTTATAATTAACGTTGAAGTCGTGCTTTCCAGGATTGCCATTCGGCTTGGATAGAAATAACAAATAAGCCGTTTTTTCCTTCGACCCCTCGGATCTCTTCCACCCTGTGAATGGCCTGGACCGAGGGGAGTCTTGACACCTCTCACAATGGAAAGCCGCAGTTACTTCCACTAAGAGCCAGTGTCGCCTTTTTTTGCCCTTTCCCCTTGCCACTATTGTTGATTACCATCCTTGAAAATTGATAAATAAATAAACATGAGCCATAAAAGACACACGTGGGCCAATTTTTATCGCAGGGCCAATTGTGGAGCCCCTATTTGTAATTTAAGAGGACTGCTAGTTTTCAGTTTATCCGAGCTATACCTGAGCTTCTGGGGAATTTGGATGACATTAAAAGTCTCAACTACTTTTAAATTATAGATAAAAAACCTGGAAAAAAGAAAACACGGATTTAAATAGAAACAACAGTTATTCTGTCGACAAACTGATAACTGAAATTAAGTCGTCCTTATAAACCCTTTAAACATTGATTTTCGCTTATCTTGGACCACTTATTCCCGCTTTTTCAGCTATGTGCACCATGAAAAATGGTTAAATGCTGACCAGGATGATCGGAGAAAGGAAACCTCCAGATAAATTTCGTAGACATCAACAAAAAACAATTTATCTTACAATTGTTTATATATTTTTATTATCTATCTTATTGTAGTACCGTACACATTTATTAGTCAATTGCTGAGACGTTTTAATAATTTTTTGTTGAACGTATAAAAGATATCCCAAAGTAGACTGACCAAAGTCTGAAGTTTATCTGTCTCACGATGATTCTCCAAGATTTTGTGTGAAAATGAAGAAATACCAAAACTCGTCTGTGAGCCCAAATCGTGATAAGACGACAAGGACTGTCAAAGACGAAACAGAATGGCCCCTGAAGAAGAAAGAAGAAAACACCAAAAACTTTATAAAAAATTGTGTAAATATTTGTGTTTATTTTCTTGTTGTCCCATTTGATATCATTTGATCATTTGATATAACATCATAACCGGTTTTTCACAAGGTTGGACTTTCACACATACACAATTCATTATTGTTAGTTTGAAATCGTGTAATTTATGTTTATAAAATCAATGTTTTGATAGTCTCTGTTTTGAGCTAAACCCAATATATGTTTTCATTTTAAATTCGCTTCAAATACATAAGGAGAGAAATAGGTGAACTGTGGAAAAACTGGATCTTTTGGGCATTTAAATGGAAGGCATTAGCTCGTAAACATAATGATTCCAACGCTATCCTTGAACCTAATTTTGATTTTTGTGACGCTCGTGCACTTAAAACCAACCTCCATTCTTTAATTAAATCGGTTAGAAAATCCCTAAGAGAAGATTTTGTGGCAAGACCTATGATGCCCCAACATTGCACACTATATAGGAAACTAAATCCAAATGTGCAAGCTTGACTGAAAAAAAGCAAAATTTAGATCCTCCATTCATCAGATGGTTGGTGAAGTTAAAGGGGAGTTGCTTAACATGAACAACAAACCGTACCAAGCTTCTGAATTAGAAGAATGCCGTCTTTGTAACTTGAAAGCAAGGGTGGACATTTTTCATTTTACAGCGGTTTGCCCTATTCTTTCTGAAGATTTTTCTTCGGTGCAGTGTATTCACAACTAAAGAGTTTTTAAGTTTGTCGGATGGATCCAATTGGGCAGTCAGGATTTAACCACGAAAACCAGTGAAGTTATTATTATTATTTGAGTTTGTTCTTATCTGTATACTTATTTCCATTCTTATTTTTAATCTTGTTTATCCTTACTTCTTCTATTTTTATTGTGTTTATTGCATTTAAATAATTCATGATATTAGTTTCTATTTATTTTATTTCCTGAAAATCTGTATTTTCGTTAACCGTTTACAATAATTTATAATCAGAGAGGTTTACATTATTTCGCAGTGTATAAAATTATTTATTTATTTTATTTACATATCTAATTTTATTCTATTATTGTTATTTTCATCACAATTAATTAAGGTTTTTAGTTGAGATAAAAAGTCAATGGCACGAGCGGGATTCGAACCCACGATATTCCGCTAGATATGCCGCTGCTCTACCACTTGAGCTATCGTGACCTCGATCCACTCGGACACTAACTTCCCATCTCAACTCCACCTTTTGAATTTTCCCTCGTTTTGGTCATTTTTTATCTCAACTAAAAAACCTTAATTAATTGTAATATATTAATTGGTCAAGCGGACCACGAAATTAGTGAATTTAATTATTTTCATCGTTATTAATTTTACTACTATGTTGTCACCACCTTCCGGCAGACGGAGCATACTTGCCGTGTGGCATATTTTTTATTGAGTGGATTTATGTTCACATTATTACAATATTGCTTACACAATTTTTAAGGCCGTTTTAACGGCTAAGGTCATTTCAAGCCCTAACATTTAAACCTTCTATCTTAGTACATTTTATTAGGTTTCGTGGTCCGCTTGACCAAATAAATTCTTTTCAATTAATTAAGTTTTGGTTGACATAAAAATCTTCTATCTTAGGTTAGCTCTATCCCGGCTGAGTGCTATAAAGCTCTGACTCCAAACATTCACTCGTAAACTAATCTGTCATATTGCTATCCAAAGCTTTAATTATCATTTTAAAATACTTAATTTGGAAGGTTCAAAAACAGCAAGGATCCGGGACCAAAATGATCAGAAACGTGTGGCAGGTTCAACATCTGCAGACCTCAAGAATACAGTTTGAGAGGGCACTCTCAACACGACACGCAAGAATGGCACAATTACACAAAAGACAAACACTTTGAGCCCTGAAGATGATCTCAATAAAGATCGAAAAGTTGGCACGATAAAGAAAATGTTTTTCTGAAACCTACATCACACCAGACCGCATCTCACGATTTCGGAATAATAATTTTTAAATATTAATCCATTTATGTTTATTGGTCTAAGTGACCATATTAATTATTCTTTTTATATAAGGTCTTGGTTCAGATGAAAAAGTTAAGGTCACGAGCGGGATTCGAACCCACGATCTTCGGCCGAATACTCATACACTCGGACACTAACTCTCCATCTCAACCTATAAACTCGAATTTTCCTTCTTTTTGCCATTTTTCAAAGGTTGTGTAATCGGGGGACTTATGAAGGGGGGAGCTGTTAGTGAAGTGTTTACTTCTTTACTTATTATTTATTAATTAATCCATATAAGCCGAAGGTCGTGGGTTCGAATCCCGCTCGTGACACTAACTTTTTCATCTCAGCCAGAACTTACATAAAAAGAATAATTAATTGAAATAATTTTTAAATATTTGTCATACGGGTAATCTGTATTCTAGTTACGACTTTTGTCCTTCTGGCTTTTCTTTGTTACATGCGTAATTTTGTGAAGTCAGAAGTTAATACCGTTTGTGATGTTGTTCTACTGACTGCTTAAGCATATGTTTCGGTATTTCGTTATCAGCCCTAATTGGTGAGTGATTTTAACAGAGGGGCGGCATTATTTGTGTAAGGATCCGGTTTTGTGTTTGATGAGTGGGCGGGTGTCCTCCCGGCGCGATTTAAAGCATATTTTCCGATTGTGCTATCCCGCAATGTTTGCCGGGCAACAATGGTTTGCCCCGGGGCAATATTTGCCCGGCGACCCCCGCAGCCGCCACCGCTGCCCTCGCCGGTGAATTATTCAGAATTAATTTGGCCCGGCTCGCCCTTTCGCTTTGTCCTGTGTTTGCGCCGCCCCTGGCTACATCTAACTACATTACCGCCAACAACGGCTCTATTTGCTCATCTTGGATCTGTTTGAACGGCTCTTCGTCCCCATTATGCTCACCGGCCCGCCTAAATCTAACTAACACCAAACCCAGACCGACTTTTGGTACTGCCTACCCACCAAATCGTCTTAAAACCACAATGATCACAATTTTGGCATTAATTTACTCCCATATATTTGGCGACATACTGACAAAACTTTAGACAAAGCGGACAAAAAAAAATCCTTAAGGCACAGGTAATAAAAAATTTTCTGCACTGGCATATTATTTTTCCCTATTCAATTTGGCGAAGCTCAAAATAGGAAAATGGAAAATTTTGGAATTCAGTATGTTTTATGTAACAATATAAAAACTTTTTATTATTAGATTTTATATTTATAGTTCTTTTTCTGTTCCAACAGTACATTTATTATATTATGTATGTGGCATTGAGAAAGCTATTGGCAGCCACTCTGGATTAATAAAATTATATTAATCATTTAAAAGGTCTCTTATCCACCTTCTTTTCAGACGTTTACGTGGTAATTGTGGGGAATGGAGTAATCGTATTTGTGTGTTAGTGTGATTTTGTAATTTACTATGAAAACGTCTTCAATATGTTACTTTGGACGAAAAAACTGTTGCCATGTGAAGATATCTGTTATTGTTTAGGTAAAAGGGGCAGAAACAATTTGTCTTGAAATTTTGGATTCCAAATTTTTTAATCTTTGAATATTGGACTATTTGGCCGATCCATAAGCTTGGCACCCGTACATCCAAATAGGTATGAGTAGAAATGTGTATGTAGAAAGTTTTGATTTTAATGGTAATTTTGATTGTCGGTTGAGTAGGCAATAAAGCATTTTAAATCGTTTTTTGACTGTCTGTTTTTTTATTCGTGTGTGTGTGAATTGCAATTTAGTCTAGTCCAAGTTAACTTTATCGGATTGAGTAACTTATGTTCATTGTATAAGTATATGCTAAGACAAGTCTTATGACGGAGTATAAAGGTGATATGTTGTGACTTAGAGGGGTTAAACTTTATTTTCCAAAGATTGCGCTTTTCAGTTGTTGATATATGGTTTTGTAACATATGTAAAGCTTGTGTAGAAGGTGTACCTTATAACATTAGGTAAAATGTAAATATTAGTACAAAATCGTTTGTAGTTATATTTTTATTCTTTTTATTTATTAATGGGGTTGAGATGGGGAGTTGATGTCCGAGTGGATCGAGGTCACGATAGCTCAGGTGGTAGAGCAGCGGCGTATCTAGCCGAAGGTCGTGGGTTCNGATGTCAGAGTGGATCGAGGTCACGATAGCTCAAGTGGTAGAGCAGCGGCGTATCTAGCCGAAGATCGTGGGTTCGAATCCCGCTCGTGCCATTGGCTTTTTATCTCAACTAAAAACCTTAATTAATTTTTATTTATTCTTGACGTCTGTGGGGTGATAAACTTGTAGGTCCTTCCAAAAACTTCCAGGTCTGCTTACCCTCGTTGCTTTGGTTTTTCAGGAGCGTTTCACCATATCACATCTGGTTTTTAATGATTCTTACGAACAAGACGAGATTATAAAAGTTATCGGCAGGTTAAACCTTACAATTGTAAATCCCCCAGAGAACCTATTCGTCAGAAATAGTCTGATCACATATTAAAGATCGCGCTCAACTCGTTCAAATCCTACCAATCTCAGTCCTCCCAAAACATCTTTTTTTAAATTATTTTCAGAGAATCCATCATTCAAAACAAATAACACGATTTTTTGTTTTTGTTTGTCTTTCCACGATTTGGATAAGCTTTGGCAGTTGGGACGTCTATATCGTGGCCAAAACAACCAAAAGCGAACAAGAACTCTTTGCAATATTCCACATAATCAAATACTTCAAAGAATATATAAAAACTCCCTAAAAATATAAAAAATGCCAAATTACCATCTGTTTTCTAAAAGCTTCCGTTTAATACAGCTTCAAAAAGTATCGCTAATTTTTTATTGTTGATAATTGTCTGCATAAATATTTTTCCTCTTTGTTTATTTTTTAGTTTACATTTCTTCTCTATTCATTAATATAAGACATTACTAAAGTTCCATTTATTTTCCTTTATCAAACTTTTTATTACGTAACAGTTGCTTTTATTTATTTTTAAACATATATATTTTTTATATTATTTATCAGTAATAAATTGAAATTGCACGCTATATAGTAATTACGTTTGTTTTTTCCTATACTATTTATTAGTTTTCCTTTACGATTGATACTTAAATCTAATTTTCTTGAAAATTTCATATACATTTCTAAATGAAAAACTTGTAACAAATATGGTTAAAATTAAATTATGGATTTTGCTCTTGAAACATAATTTCTCATTTTCACAGCATAATTAATTTATTTCATCTTTTCTTTCTCAAATTGTGAGATAGAGTCTTGATATCTGTAAAGCGATTAACCAGAATTTTTGTCCTTTTCGAATATTTCGTCTAAATGCCTTCACTTTTTTTGGCCCTACAGATTATGGCAGATAAAAAAAAATCAAATTAATTAGTACTGGATTAATGTTTTGTAAAAGGTTATTTAAATTTTAAAAAGTTTAGGAATATTAAGTGCCCATTAAATACTGGCAAATTAACGATTTATCATTTTTATTAATAGAAGCTAATTTAGAACCTCAAGAAAAAACAGAGTTCAATCCTACTTACATTACATTTTAAACTCCATGCAATATATTTTTAAAAATCACAAATTGAATTGTAATTAACATAGAAATACTTTGATTGAATATAAAAAATTTATTTTGCATTGTATAAATTCACTTTTCCACATCCTAAATGTATTTGTTAAATCTCAGGCCCTGAAGCTGATCTCAATAAAGATCGAAACGTTGGCACGATAAAGAAAATGTTTTTCTGAAACCTACATCACACCAGACCGCATCTCACTATTTCTGAATAATTAGTAATAAACATAATTTTTTATCGTTTGGGAAGATTTCTAATACTGAATATGTGAGCTAATTTTGTATTACTTAAATAATTACTTAATATTGATTAATTGAGCATAACGAATTATCATTATCCATTTGAGTTATTGGTAATATATTATCGTACAGTTTTAACCCCTCCAAAAGAGACATAAAGACTTTTTCTAAACCCTCACCGGTTTGATTATGGAGTTGTATTGTATATTCTTGGAAAACCTAGACTATAATGTATTTCATTATTTACTTTGATCGTGACAGGTGGGAAAATTTAAAGGTAGAGATTTTTTTACTAATTGATATATTTGTGGATTGAGATGTCAAACAACATACAGTTGTGAATATTTTCCCAACTTTCCTTTCCATTTAGAAAATTGCTTTATCTGCGTTCGTGTGCAATTTTATTGCAGAATTTTGAGGCGTTGTTTTGCCTACACAACAATATAATCACTGTACTATGAAATAAATATCAGTCGCGTTATTAGTGTAAAACTCTAGTAAGTAATTCTTTTTCGTAAAAAATGAAACTGTTTCCATGTAAAATATTAGACTGTAGTTGGCTCATTGTTTCTTCAACGGGAGTATTTTTAAATCAGGGTCAGAAAGCGGAATATATAGATGTCTGTGATGTCTCCACGACTCCATCCTAAAATGGATTTTTAAATTGTATAACTCCAAGAACCCAGCTGTTTCAAAGAGTCAATAAAATTTAGTTGTTTTGTCATAAAATAACTTAGGCTGGTGTGGAAAGAAAATAAAAATTTGCATGAAGTCGGGACCATCTATCAATGACGAATGTCTTGCCCATTGTAATTAAATACATAAACGCTTTAACAACTTTGACATTATTCTGAAAACTTTGAACACCATAATCTTGTCAAAGTTGTCATTTCTTAGTGAAATTTTTCAAAAGTGTGTTAATGAGCAGTAGATTAATTTTTAAAAAAATTTAAAAAGCTATAGTTAAAAATAGTTTGAATCATATTTTGAAATAATATATTTTAAATTTTTGATAAAAATTTACAATTCAAGAAAAGTTATTTTTTTAACTCGGACGGTTTGTTTATGATCATTGATACGCGTTTAAAACATGTATTCCATCCTTACAAAGCTTTAAAATATGCTAAATCGCTCTCCTTTTTTTTGAATTGAATATTTCATTAATCTCTCCGAGATAAGAATGTATATATCTGAAGAGAGAAAAAACCCGGCCTGGGCACGCACGAATGAGTGCTGTTACAGCAGAAACCATTTCCAATTTTAAGCAGTGTTCAAATTTCAAATGGTTCGACGTTTTTGGATTAAAAAAAAAACAATTCGCCGATTTCGGATGATAGCTTAAAATTCTATGGTTCTTACTGTGGTAAAATTATACAGTTAAATTTAACTTAAATTTGCTTCATAATATATACTTCAGTAGTGTGTCATCCAATGAAAAAAGAAAATGACAAACTTGTTTAAGAAAAAAAAGTGTCAAATAAACTGGACCAAGTTCATACGTAGCATCTAAAGCACAAATCCGCCACTGTTAACAAAACTCGATATCTCGCCGAATGATATGAGTGAGGCCTATTCGGAGAACTGCTGGATTAGCGTATTCCAAATTGAAGATAAAAAAATATATGTCCTTGCATGAAAATACCAAAAATATTTTAAAGGAAGTACTTTGTTCTTAATGTAAAAACTATGTAATTCTTTATAAATGGCATTCATTTCGACACATTAATCTCTGGAGATAGGCACAACGTTTATCTTTAGTTATCAACATGCAAAAAACTAATTTATTCTAAATAATTAGGCTAAAAAATGATTTTCAATAATATCAGGTCTGAAAAATGTTAATTAATAAATGTTAATAGCCTGTATGACTACAATTTGTGGAGGGTTAGTTGTGACGACACTTACTACAATAGCAAAAAATCTACCCCTAACATATGATCCATCTTTTGTTAGCTAACTAAGCGGGTGCACTACGAAAACATACAAATTAAACATTACGAATAAGATAGGTTATGTTCAGGAGTTTAAACAGTTTCAAAGTTTAAATCGTTTAGTTATTAAAAACTAAGATAAGAATTTTTTATGAACACGAACAGTGATAATAAAGTAAAATAGTGTTTTTTATACATTGACGGGAATATGGTATTAAAAAATAATTTTTTGAATATGCCAAATAATTTTTCTTGGAATATTATTATTATTTTTAATGTGTGGTGATTAGTGACCGTTAATCGACAATTATTCAGAAATCGTGAGATGTGGCCTGGTGTGATGTAGGTTTCAGAAAAACATTTTCTTTATCGTGCCAATGTTTCGATCTTTATTGAGATCATCTTCAGGGCCTGGGATTTACAAACATTGTTTACATTTAACGAATTCATTTACGATGTGGAAAAGTGAATTTATACAATGCAATACTTTGATTGAATATAAAAAATATATTTTGCATTGTATAAATTCACTTTTCTACATCCTAAATGTATTTGTTAAATGTAAACAATGTTTGTAAATCCCAGGCTCTGAAGATGATCCCAATAAAGATCGAAACATTGGCACGATAAAGAAAATGTTTTTCTGAAACCTACATCACACCAGATCGCATCTCACGATTTCCGAATAATTATTATTTTTAATTTAAAATATCCATTTTTATTGTACGAAATTGTTATTTGTCAAGATATTATAGAACACAACTGACTAGAAATGCGACAAAAGAGTTCATCATATAATCGTTATCAACTAATTTTATACTGACTGAAAAATATGATCATTAATATAATTAAATATTGTGTTAGAGGTTTCTTAGTTCATATTATTGAGTGAAATGTAAAGTTTTGTGATGGGATCTTGATTTTTAAAAGCTAGTATGATAAAAAAATTTCTATGAATTTATAAACCCTAAAATACTTTCGAGTATAGGTATCAAAATATGATTTTCGTTTAGTGACATTTATTGTTCTTGGAAAGATTTTTTGTATGAAATCTAACGATTTGTGAAAAATAAATCTACAAAAGTCTTATTAAAGTCAACTAATCTTACACTGACTGAAAAATATCATCATCATAAAAAATAAATATTGTTTGAGAGGTTTCATTGTTCGTATTACTGCGTGTAATGTGAAGTTTTTATGATGGGGGTCTAGAATTTTAAAAGCTGTTATGATAAGAGATTTCTACAAGTTTTACAAACGCTAAAATTCTTTTGAGTGTAGGTATCAAAATATGATTTTCGTTTAGTGACATTTGTTGTTCTTGGAAAGATTTTTTGTATGAAATCTCATGATATTATTTGAGAAAACGATATCTACTTGTCTTATTATAGTCAATTAATCTTATACTGACTGAAAAATATCATCATATTAAAACATCCTCACAAATAAATATTGTTTGAGAGGTTTCGTTGTTCATATTATTGTGTATAATGTAAAAGCTTTAGAGGAGGGTGTCTTTACACTATGATTTTCTCAAAACTGTTATGATAAGAATTGTAACCAAAAGTCTTTTGTAGTTATGGTATGAAAATATGATTTTCATTTAGTGACACTTATTATTTTTGGAATGATATTTTGTATGAAATCTTATGGTTTTTGAGGAAAAATATAAAATAGACGAAAGTCTTTTAAATCTATCAACTGATTGTAGTAGTAGGTTTTTATTGTTCAAATTATTGTGTGTAAACTTTGTGCTGGGGTTCTTTATTTTTTTGTTTAAAATAAATAAGATTGTCATTTAATTATATATAATTTTTCATGGAATGGTTTTTTTAAAGTAATTTTAAGATTATTGAGCAAAATATAGAAAAGTCACAAAAGACTTTTATATCTTTATCAAAGGAGTGATTTGAGAGTTTTTAGTGTTTAGAGTATTGTGTTTAATGCCCATTTATGTCAAAATGCCCGGCACAAAAGGTAGTTTGTGTCTTTCATATCCACCCCCTTACGTACGTTAACAGAAATAACTTTGATGATAAGAGAAAGCATCAAAGGAAAAAACCGATCCGGGCAAACGGCGACCGGGCACGTTCGCAGAACTGCTGAAATCGTCTTTCTTTATTGCGACGATTAAGGGTGTGCGTGACGATCAGGCCGGCGGTTAAATCTCGGCTCAATCGGGGGTTAAAAGCTTTTGATCTTACCTCCCAAGCGAATCTGGGGTCGAGCGGCTTCGGGACCCAATTGCCGGTGAACGGGCCGTACTTGGTGCCCGGCTGGATTCCTTCCCTGGCCCAGACTCCTGCCGTGCCTCTCAGCTCCAATTCCGTCGGGAGTCGGGTCGCCTCCCCTTCCTCAGAACTCCCTGGACAAAGATTCATAACATTACTCGCCCGTTCGACCGATTCAGAGGATACGCGGTTGCACATTTTCGGAGTTCGATGGTTATCGTGCCTGTTTTGTCGCGGTGGAAACCTGGATGTCACGAAAGGGATCGGGGGAGGATGGGATGGTCGATAAGGGGTTCGAGACCCGTGGGAAAACTCGCGAATTATCAATTCGAAGGACCAGAGGATATCCTGAGCGATAGAGTGTGACGACCCTCGGAGAGGATCACCGACCTTATCAATCACCTATCACCGCATCCACGTTCCTCCGGCAAACGCCAACTCAGCGATATAGAAAAAAAAATACCTCTCATGTTATCGATGCTGTAATCCAATATCGCACAGAATTCACTTTGATATCAATAACTTGAGATAAGAAATTCGGACGAGCACTTAACTCCAGGGAGACTCGGATGGGAGTGTGCTCGAGATGAGCGGATGAGCCGACAGGGCTGAGCATTGGTGGGGGTTGTCCTGGGGGTGAAAAGGCGTGGTTTTGCTGGGATCGGAGGCGGAGCAACCCCCTCCACGGGTCACCCCCTGTCGACTGCCCGGGTGGTAATGATCTCCCGATTAGCCCTTCACGGTTCTTCTTCCTTCCTTCCACCTGACACCAGGGCGGGCGCATCAGCCGATCTTCGGACAAGTCCCTAACATTTTTTTACGTCATTATTTTTCAATTATAAACTTAAACATTATATTTTTTAGTGGTCATAATTGACCTATTTAATTATATCAATTAATTACACTTTTTATCCAGTCAGTCTTGGTTGGTCGGAACGTCGTGGGTTCGAATACCGCTCGTGACACTAACTTTTACATCTTAACTAAAACTTTAGATAAAAAGTATAATTAATTAAATTAAAAATTATATACTTAATTTTTCTTTAATTTCCACATTTCATCATTAATTTACTATTTATTACTTAACTTGACGAACAAATTAATATGCGTTGAAGTCTTAAAATTAACTTAACAACAATGTCCTGTTTAATTTCGTTAATGTAGTTTTACTTTATCGGATTGATTTTTTTTTTTCTCGATCAATTGGATGTCCCATGACCCACCGCTGAAGATATCCAAAAACCAGAACAGAGAAGATAGGTAAAAATGACAGGAAGGGACTAATCTATATTCATCACCTCGGAAACTTCAAAAACAATCTTATAATTTATAATTGATGAGACATCAAGTTGGTCTAAACTAAATTCAAGCCAGAAGTTAAGTGTTTAATCTGGCTTTAATTTTACAATCAAGGTTTTATGGCCGATTTCTTGTAGATATCTCAAGTAGATTTTATGAGTATTAAAGCGAAAATGTTGGAGACTATGCGTTTGTATTCAACTTTTTGTTTGTTATAACAAATGGTAAGTAGGTTGCTTCCATCTATAGTAATCACAGGCACTTCGGACCTCTCATAAGTTCAACTTAAACTTAAACAGTTGCTTTACGGATCCATATTAGTTTATTACAAAAACCAGTATATTTAGTGGTCTATTGACCAAGTTACTTGTTTCAATTATTTAATCTTTTTAGGTAAGATTTCGGTTGAAATGAAAAATTTAGTGTCACGACTGGGAGTCGAACCCACGACTTTCTTTATTACTTTCATCTTACCCGACCTTTTGATGTTTTTGATATCTCGTGAGCCACAAACCTACCACGGAGATGTGGAAGAGCAGTATTGCTGAACTAACTTTATTAAAGTAGTTTTATTTTAACAGGTCATTTTTCTCTTTGTTTTGATCATTCAGGTGTCCCGAGTCCAAGAAACATCAATGAAAATGTCCAAAAACCAAAACAGAGAAGATAGATAAAAAAGACAGGAAGGGACTAATCTATAAATTCATCACTTCGGAAACTTCGAAAACAATCTCATAATTTATAATTGATCAGACGTCAAGTCTGACTAAACTAAATTCAGGCCTGGAGTTAAGTGTTTAATCTGGCTTTAATTTCACAATTACAGGACCGAAACATTAGTGATAAATTAATATATAAAGTTGAGGTTCTATGGCTGATTTCATATTGTCATCTCAAGTAGATATGTGTAATCAAACGGAAATTTTGGAGACTATGCGCTTGTATATTCAACTTTTTATCTGTTATTTCAAGTGGTTAGTAGTTTGCTTCAATCTGTAAGAAGCACGGTCTCTCCTGACCTCTCATAAGTCCAACTTAAACGGTTTATTTACAGATCCATATTTCTTTATTACAAAGTGGACAATTTACTCAAGAATAGTGTCTGGTCTAACTTAATAATCAATATAGTTTCATATCATTTGATCATTTTAGTCTTTTAGGGATCATTGTGACCCACGACTGAAGACGTCCAAAAGTCAAAATAGTCTGACCTATACAGAGAAGGTAGACAGGCAAAAGTGGAGCTTTTGCATTCTATAAATCCATCACCTTGGGAACCTCAAGAAACAATTGTACGAATATTGATATTAATTTTTATTAATTACATTACAATTAATATTAATTACACGTGAAGTTCGTCCAATTTAAATTCATAGCCAGATGTTAAGTGTTTAATCTGGTTATGAATTTATTATCATAATTAAACAGTCACAGGACCGAAACATTAAACAAAAAATGAGGAAGAGGTTTATGTCTGATTTCAAGCCACCATCTTAATTAAATGAAACTATTAGTAATAAAGAAAACATGTTGGCGACAACACTTTTGTATTGTAAACTTAAAACATTTTTCTTTATTACTGTAATATTTAGTATTTAACTTAGCGAACAAATATTGATTAAGGCCTGAAAATTTGGTCAAGAGTAGTGTCTGGCCTAATTAATAATTAATATATGATCTTTTGGTATTCAGATGTCTTGTGAGCCACAAACCTAACAAGATGTCAAAAAGCAGTATTACAGAACTAACTTTATTAACCTAGTTTTATTTTAACAGGTCGTTTTTTGGCTTTGTTTTGATCATTCCTGTGTCCCGAGCCCAAGAAACACCAATGAAAATGTCAAAAAATGAAAACGAAGCAGACAAAAATGACAGGAAGGGACTAATCTATAGATTCATCACATTGGAAACACGACTAAATTCAGGCGAGATGATAAGTGAACTGGCTTTTATGAAAGAGAAGTTACAGGACAGTAACACGTACTGATAAATTAATATACAAGAATTAATTAAGGTTTTTAGTTGAGATAAAAAAGTCAATGGCACGAGCGGGATTCGAACCCACGATCTTCGGCTAGATATGCCGCTGCTCTACCACTTGAGCAATCGTGACCTCGATCCCCTCGGACACCAACTTCCCATCTCAACCCCACCTTTTGAATTTTCCCTCCTTTTTGCCATTTTTATCTCAACTAAAAACCTTAATTAATTGTAATATATTAATTGGTCAAGCGGACGACGAAATTAGGGAATTAATATACAAGATTGAGAAGGTTTTACGCAGCTATTTCTCAATCCGAAAAAAATCGCTTTCAATCAGTCCACATTCTACAACTTACGAAAAATTAGTTTAAACAATTCACTACCCGCAAGTGAACATAAAAAATTTCTCTTGCTTGTACGAAAAATAATTAATTTTTGATATGATTTTAAGTTTTTTGTTACGAACGATTCTCATGCCCTTAAAACACAGCATTACTTGTTTGTATACAGATTTCTTTCATTGACCTAAAATTATTTGGTAAGAGTGGGCCAAAACGCAATCGCAGTGTCTGAAATCAAGTAGTTTTGCCCACACGCTGCTTCTCAGTCAGGGCTTGTTTGTTAAGAAAAGCAGTTTAAAAGCATGCTCACGGATACATTTTTGGCAAAACAGCGTATCGATTCATAACAATTGGTTAAACTGTCCATATCACCAGAATTGTTTATGTTGCCCTTTGTTGTAAAACGTCCACGCCAAAATTTTCTATGCTGAATGTGATTGCGACGCGATGATGAAAAAAAAATTAATGTTTGACGCTTTGTACATGTACGAAACATGATTCACAAACTGTTGACATAAGCTTTTTCCGTTTGTATAGTTTACATTTTTTATTTGTCATATTTGTACTATCAATTTAAACAAATAATATCTTAAGTAAGCCGATGTATTTATTTTGTACTTTTGAAATTAGCTGTACGTTTAAATTGAATTTAAAGAATTTGAATATAATTAGTATTTTTTAAAAATATGACGGATTTTACATTAAACATTACTTTAAATAAAAATCAAACTGCTTTTTTGGACCGCTAGAATAGTGAGATAATACACATATAAAATTGTTTACTTTTAAAAAGTCAGATAAAAAGAATGATCATCGTAACCCTTGTTGATAAATGTATCCAGGTATAATTGTCATCTGTTTTCCATGACAATAAAGTCGAGAAGCTAACCGGCGCGTTTTTTCCACCGAGCGTCAACTTACCCCAACCCCATTTGGGAATAAGACATACAACCGGAGAAACCGGAGAAGGAAGATTCGGGATGTAACTGACACTAATTTGAAATTGAATTCGGTTTAATTTGCGAAAGGTAGAGATGGTGGCGAAGGGAAGTGATTTACATATTCAAACGACGACTTCCGTGTGACTGCCGGGGTACGAGGGAGGACCCTTCCTTTTCTCCACCTCTGCCTTGACCCCATCAGAATCGTCGGATTTGCATCTTTGATTGGACGGTGAAGGGTCGTCAACGTCAAAAACGGCTTGTCCCAGAAGGACAATGCTCTTTATTTTCTTATTATTCAAAACCAGAATGACACGGGGATGTCAAACCGACTGTTTACCGCTTCCGAATGAAGTACACGGTTCAAGTTTTCTTGTACTGCGAATCTTCGTGTCTTATCAAAAAGAAAAAAAAGAAAAGAACTATAGATAGAAATACAGGTCTTACAACCTAGAGTGAGAGTGCGAATGAGAATCAGAGTGAGAGGTGAGAGAAAACGAGAGAAAGAGAAAGAGATGAAAAATATATAGATAAATAAATTGAATGAATTAATAAGGTTTTATTTAACAATTTTAGAGAGAGAGCGAGAGAGAGAGAGAGAGAGAGAGAGAGAGAGAGAGAGAGAGAGAGAGAGAGAGATGGATAGATTTATAGATGGATAAAATCAATGAGTATCGTTTTAATTAAAAAATCTTGATAGTGAAAAAAGAATAAACAAATTTAAAAATATAATTTAATAACGCTTGGAAAATGTAATATAACATTTTTTCCCCACTGAAATGTTTAGTGAACAATTTGTGACAATCATTGTTATAAGTTTAAAAACTATTTGAGACCTAAATTTCAAAATACAATCGGAAGCATGAGGGTGAATGGGATGGAAATATAGTGATAGAGATTTAAATATATAGATAGAAAGATGGATAATGTTAGAGAGAGAGTAAGAGAATAAGAAAGAGCAAGAGAGAGATAGTGAAANAGAGAGAGAGAGAGAGAGAGAGAGAGAGAGAGAGAGAGAGAGAGAGAGAGAGATATGAGAGTGAGACTATGAGAGAGACTGAAAAAATAATGAAATGATAGATGCCGAGAGGATAGAGTAAAACATAAACAGAAAAAGAAAGAGGAAAAGATATAATGAGATACATCTATAGAAAATGAGATAGAGTGAACGGGAGAGTAGTTTGTGTATAGAACGAGAGAGAGATAAGAAATAAAATTGGTTTGACCATTTGATGAATCTTTAAATCTTTATATATATTAGGTTTATGAAAATGATGCTTCTCGTCTAGAATTGAAAAGACATTAATACTAAAGTATGGAGAAAGAAAAAAATCCGTTTCTTGTTTTAAGTTAATATATCGAGATCATTTTTAAAGTCCGCATGCGTCTTTTTGTATGCAACAGGTTTCTCATGATGCGACAACACCCTTTTGCACTGAACACTTGACCGCGCTTTAAAATAACGGAAATATACCCGTGAGCTTTTTTCATCTTTTTCTTCGGAGTCGTGCTTGTTAGGAACCGCCAATTGAATCGTGCCCAGCTTGAGTTTTGACGCCGGGTAGCTTCACTTATTATCCCGTCCCGGAGAACACAGCCTCTGAAAAGAACGCATGCTGCGCCTCGGCAGCGGGAACTCCGACGTGCCGATTCTTCCGATCCGAAAGGGAGACAGTCTCCCGGAGTTCCGCCTTAGAACGTTATGACAGTTGATTCGGAAAAAAGAAATCGAACTACTATTTAAAGTCACTAGCTCTGTTATAATCAATAGGATAACAATTTAGAAACCTTCAGCTTTTCACTGCTTTACAATTAAATTATATTTTAACGAGGCGATAAAAATTAAAAGTAACAACTTGTGTAAACCTCGGTTGGACGATCAGATACAAAGATAGATAAATAGATAGATAGATAGATAGATAATTAGAGAGAGAGGAAAGAGAGAAATAAAGGGGGACAGAGATAGTTAAAGTAGAGAAGAGATTGAAACTGAAAGCGATTGAGATAGTTATTGTAGAAAGATTGAGAGAGAGAGAGAGAGAGAGAGAGAGAGAGAGAGAGAGAGAGAGAGAGAGAGAGAAAGAGAGAGAGAGTGTATGTTTAACATGTTCATCTTCTTGACATATTGCACTACTACTGAACAAAAATTATTTCTAATATTTAAAATTATTAACGTCAAGTTAAAATTTACTTCATAAGCTCCGTTCTTGGGACCAATTCCACTTTTGTAGGGCTTGGAGGGTTCGTTGACAAGTTTTGACCTACTTTCCTGATTTCGGCGTGTCTCTCTAAGCCTTATTGCCAATATTCATTGAAGTTCAATTGAAACTTGTCCGATAGAGAAGCTTGAAAGTTATTTCTTAGGCTAAAGAGCCTGTTTTACAAATACAACCCAAGAAATCTATGTTAAAAAAACTATATCGGCCTTCACTTTTTTGTTTATTTAGCCGAAAAATTTATGAATTGGCTATTTTTCTATCCTAATTTCTTGATAATGAAAAAACTCAATAATAAAACGAAGAGAATTTTATTTTGCATTGATGAACTGTGTGAAATTATTAAATTAATTATTATTGTTATTATTATTATTANTACAATTATTATTATTATTATTATGTTATTATTGTTAATTATTATTGTAAATTATTATATATATATCAATCATTAAGAATATTAATCCATATAATTTTAGTTGGTTCTATTTAACCAAACTAATGGTTTAAATTGATTTATAATTTTTATGTAAAGTGTGGTTGAGATGAAAAATTAGTGTCACAAGTGGGACTCGAACCTATGAGTTGGTGTCCCAGTGGGCCGAGGTCACGATAGCTCAAATAGTTAGAGCAGCAGCATATTGAGTCGAAGATCGTGGGTTCGAGTCCCGCTCGTGACACTAATTTTTCGTCTTAACCACACTCTACAAAAAAACTATAAATCAATTTAAACCATTCAAGCCACGAAACAACTTTTTAGCATTTATTCAATGCAAAACGAGAACACAAAAAATTGAAATACATATAAGATGTATATATGTGTGTATATATATATATATATTTGCAATATAGATTCATAATAGTTGGTTACGCCCAGTCTCGGTGAAGATGAATAGGTTAGAATAGACATTTATAGCGCTCCGTCCCGCCATTATCAGGATTGGATCTCCAGCCGGGTGTGTAAATCCGGTTTCAATTGACTGGCCGAAACAGTAAAAGCCATCTTATCTCTGGCAGAAGGAAGGGACAATGCTGATCGGCCATTTAAGGTAGATTGGATCTAGGTTTTTTTTAAACTGGACGACTCCAGTTCCATTCAAATGCTAAACCCGGAATCGGCCCCGGGACAGCGGAGGCTATCCCTCCCGCCGATCAAATGAGCCCCTTTTGAATCACTGCGTTGAATCTATTTTTCCTCCCGTTTGACATTTCCATTCTGCTTGGGTGGATTGATCCTAAAAGCCCAATGTAACACGGCTGGAACAGAATGGGACGTAGTAGCTGGTAAATTAATTAATCCGGCAATGGATCGCCCAACAGAGATTCCGACTTACTGATTAACTATATCAACATTTTTTCTACTTTTCCAAGGTGTTTTAATTCTTGACATTGTGTAGTTCAAACAAATTTTAGATTTAAGTGCAGGGTTACATTAAAAATGACAATCATAGTATTCCTTAATTTATGAGTTTTATTGTACGAAATTGATAAATTGGTTTTTAGCTTTTAAAATATAGATAGATAAGAGAAAGTGATAAAAAAAGAAAGAAGGAGTACATAGATAGGATTGATAGACAGTGATATTAGATAAATGATAGATAGCGCGAGAGATAGTTAGATAGAGATAGATAGAGAGAGAGAGAGAGAGAGAGAGAGAGAGAGAGAGAGAGAGAGAGAGAGAGAGAGTGCAGAGAAAGAAAAGTATAATGCGGCTTTGTATAGGTAGAGAAAGAAAGGTGAAACGGGGTGAAAAAAGCAGAGATAGAGTAAGAGAAAGAGAAAGGATAAAGTGAGGAGAAAAAATTGATTTCTATAGAAATATATAAATGAAGTGGTAGAGATAGGTAGATATATAAATAGATAGAGAGAGAACGAGAGAGTGAGAGAGAGAGAGAGAGAGAGAATGATCGGGATAAATGAAGAGAGAGAAAGAGAGTGCGAAGAAAATAAATAGACGAATAGGAAAAGTGTTAGAAAAAGAGAAGGTATAGGTATATAAATAAGGAGAGCAAAAAGAAGAAAAGAAACAGAGGGAGTGGGAGAGAGAGAGAGAGAGAGAGAGAGAGAGAGAGAGAGAGTGAGTGAGAGAGAGGGAGGGAGAGAGAGAGAGCGTGTGTATGAGAGAGAGAGAGTGAGAGAGAGATTGAGCGGGATAGATTGAAAAAACGACGAACTATCATCCACAAGTAGGGTAATGAATACTGAATACTACAAAATTTTATTATTTTCTCGCCCGAAACATGAATCCATTCCATAAAAATATAAGACAAACAAAATCCCCTTATACTTTGTTTTTATGGATTAAACTATAAATATTCACAAGGTACAAAACGTATATAAAGTAGGACTCACTGAGGATTTCTGGCCCGACAGACACAATCATCTACATACCAAAAACATTAACATTATTTATTAATTCTTCGTTATAAAATAAAACAGTAACATGTATATCGTGAATAATAAAACCAAGGATGAATTGCACAAGGTACAATGTAATCAAATGATATATTTGAAATATTGATATGAGTTTTTGTTACATTTCTGATGTTGATTTATTTAATAACTTCTGGTTTTGGCGAATAGGAAACTGTTTTATTAGAACTAGATTAGCAGACAAAAATCAAAATTGTTTAATCGTTAGTGCTATTCTACCAACCAAGTTAGTTATACGATTGTATTTTAAGTCTTAAATACAGACCCTTTAGAAAAAGGTGGTTGTCTGTGTTTCAATTGATGCTGGCTTGACCAGTATGAGTTCCCAAAGTACTGCTGTGACAGTAAAGGAGCGGAAATGACGTTAAGTTTGTTTTTCGTGTTTTGTAAATGTGAGCGTGGTGTCGTCCAGCAATGTTTCGAAACAGCTCGCTAAGCACGTTCCTTCACGGACGGCATGGCAGTCCAAAAAGCCTAGGTGTGTCAGTCGATCCCGTCTTCCGAGAAGAAGGCCCGAAAATAAAAAGTCGACGCTCCGTTGTAAGAGGTGCGTTGACGATTTTAACTTTCGGACAAAAATAAGAAGTGAAATGACACTGCGAAAAGGCAACTTGGCGAGCTTGATAAACCAACGTTCCTCCTAGAGTCAAATCGCAATAACCGCAATTAAACTTAAAATAAGATATATTATATATATCTAAGATCTAAGATTCTATATATAAATAAGAATATCTTAGATATGTAATACATCTGTGTTGAATTAATGATAGTGTCCATTAACTACTAAAAAACCACATTAACTAGTACAGTTAGCAAAAAGGGAAAACCAGACCAATTTTCAAAAAGTAAGGTTGAAAAGATCAACCAATTTAAAATCCGATTGCACCATTGGTTTTAGCGTAAAAAATCCTTTATCGTATTTGAAATGTTGAAGTTGAACTAGGCCTGAGATACCCTGTACAATTTTTCTCGAAAAAAAGGTAAAAATTTGAAACTAGACTAAAAATATTTAAGACGTATTTTTTGATATATTTTTTTATAGCGTCATTGTTTCAAGAGTATTCAGCCGGGCTATCTAAAAAGGACACCCGGTTTAATAAATACAGTGAGAGAGTGAGTGAGTGAGTGAGTGTGTGTGTGTGTGTGTGTGTGTGTGTGTGTGTGTGTGTGTGTGTGAGAGAGAGAGAGAGAGAGAGAGAGAGAGAGAGAGAGAGAGAGAGAGGGAGAGAGAGAGAAAGTTAAAGGAAAAGAGAGAAAGAAGAGGTAGCAAGAGAGTGATCAAATATATTATGATAATTTATAAAAAAAAATGCGACAGACAGAATTAGACAGTGAGTGAGAAAGAGAGCGATAGATAGAAATAGTGAAAAAAGATTGAAATAAATAAATAATAAAATATGTAGAAATTAGTGACCGTTAATCGATAGTTATTCAGATATCGTGAGATGCGGTCGGGTGTGATGTAGGTTTCAGAAAACATTCTCTTTATCGTGCCAACGTTTCGATCTTTTATTGAGATCATCTTCAGGGCTCAAAGTGTTTGTCTTCTGTGTAATTGTGCCATCTTTGCGTATCGTGTTGAGACTGCCCACTCTCAGGTTTTTAGGTTTTTCTGAAACCCACATCACACGCGACCGCATCTCACGATATCTGATCAATAATAAAATAGTGAGACTATTCACGAGAGAAAGAGAAATTGGAGAGACTGTTAGATTTACAGACTGATATTGGAACTAAAACTACTAAAATATAGAACCCATAAGTAATGAGTGTAGTTGTATCTTTAACTATTGAAGTACTCCTACTTCATGGTAGAAAAATCAAGACCTTTGGCATATTCAAATATGTAGTAAATTATTACAACAATTGACCACTGTTTGTTGCACAAGACAATGTAGGGTGACTTCATTGAACTGATTTTAGCCTGGTGAAATATTTTCATCTGGGAACCCTAATTAAGTATTTAGGAGATGAAGTTTTGCCTCAAAAAATAGTAAATTAAATGACTTCGCACCATAAAATTGAGCCAAAATTGACCAATGTCAGCACTATCAGTTTTGAGAAGTCAGATTTCTTCTCTGGCTATTTAAATGACTCAAAAAATTTACTTTTCGTTTATACCTTCAACCTTCTTTAACCTTCTATGGATTATGAAATGAAAAAGTAATAATACAATCTTTGCACACAGATTAAACTAGAATGACACATCTCTGCCTTACCGAAAACGGTTTTATTACCATTTTGGTTGTAATTTTATTGAACTAAAACCTAAATTAAAATTATAAGAAATGCCATATATTTACGTTTTGAATTTGAAGAAATTTTGATGAAGGATTAAGGAAAATGCTGTTCCTTGTTCAAACCGCCAGTAATAGACATAATCACTAAGTAAAAATAATAAAACTATACAAATTCCCTTAATTTTCATGTTGTACCTGTGGTGCATCCCGTCTGATAAAACCTGTTTGTAAAGGACTTCCTCCTCTCCGACAGAGAATGAAGATTCGACAAAAACTTATATGATTTGTGTCAACATTTGTGGAAAGGTTTATTGCCCAGATGAGTGAGGTCGGCCCGTTTGTTCTCGTCCAATATCAACCTGTAGCCTCTTCCAAGGGGATTTGCTCGCCGGCCGAGGGCGGAAAGGCACAGAAACTGATTTTTCTATCAGTTTACATTGAACCGGTGACGACGAGCTGTTAAGAGGTTGTAAAACAGTGCTTCTTCTTCTGACAAAAAATGTTTACGTTACGAGTGTTTTTATCTTTCCAAATGCAGCGTAATAAACCCTTGGGATTGAATATGACAATAAAAATTTAGTGCATTATTGATCAACTAGTAAAATTGATATAAAAACAATTCCATCGTAACTTTACGGTCAGCATATTCTTGATTATTTTCAACTCCTTGAAAACTATCAACAAGTTGAATGCCATAAACTAAATAAATTAAAATGCAAATAAAAAATATAAATAATGGTTTGATAGTAATTCAGTTGTAGCTTCAGATTCAGAAATAGCTATACTTTGCTAAGCATTAACTAAACACAATTCGATCTTTGTTATTGAGCACGGTTACTTTTTACCTTCTAAACTGGCCTAAAAAAATCACAATAGAAATTTGGTATAATATGAAAGACCATAATTACTAAACTCATTTTACCCTACAAATTTACTTTAATTAACTCCATACAGGAAACAAAACAATGATTGGGATGGTTAATTTTCATAATAAAAATGTATATAGATCAAACAACCTGCGCCTTCCAATGGTTAATTTTTATAATTATAATTAAAAAGAACATAAAACTCTAAACAAGCCAAAAAAACAACTCGATAAAAGTGTGTATCATTTATGTCACCTTAATTACAGAACTCATTTGACTATAGAAATTTGCTTCTCCATGCAGGAAGAAAAAAAAATTGATTAACTTTTAGAATTAGAATTTCTATTGATGAAAATCTTCCACCTGCTAAAAAGACAAAGCTAACAATAAAATTTATGCATTATGAGGGAGACTAAAATTATTGAACTCATTTTACTATAGAAATTTACTTCTCCATGCAGGAAGCGAAAATGTAAAATTGGGAATGGTTAATTTTTATAATTACAATTATATAGATCATAAAACCTCTACCAACCAAACAGGTCTTAAAATAACTCAATAAAATTTATGAATCGTAATAGAGACTATAATTACAGAACTCATTTTACTGTAGAAATTTACTTCTCCATGCAGGAAGCGAAAAAGTAAAATTGGGAATGGTTAATTTTTATTACATTTATATATATCATAAAACCTCTACCAACCAAACAGGCATAAAAATAACTCAATAAAATTGAGTATTGTTTATGACACCTTCATTACAAAACTCATTTTACTATAGAAATTTGCTTCTCCAAGCAGGAAGAAAAAAAAATTATTGTTTAATTTTTAGAATTTATGTTGATGAAAATCCTCCCAAAAAGACATAAAGCTAACAGGATAAAATTTATGCATTATGAGGGAGACCAAAATTACAGAACTCATTATCTAAAGAATTTACTTCTCCACGCAGGAAGCAAAACATTATTAGTTAATTTTTATAAATTTATGTTGATCAAAAAACCTCTACATTCTAAACAGACATGAAGCTAACACAATAAAATTTATGCATTGAGAGGGAGACCACAATTACATAACCCATTTTACTAGAGAAATTTACTTCTCTATGCAGAAAAGAAAATTGGAAGTGATTAATTTTTATAATTGCAATTTATATAGATCATATTAAGCTCCACCTTCTAAACAGTCCTAAAACTAAAACAATAGTTTAAAGAGAGAGACGATAATCACTAATCGTTTGCTATACAAATTTACTTTAATTATCTCCATGCAGAAACGTAAAAAAATGATTGGGAATGATTGGTAAATTTTTATGATTTATATAGATCTAACAAACCTCTACCTTCTAAACAGACATAAAACTAACCCAATAACCTTTATGTATAATGGAGGCGTCATTTTACATTACAAATTTATTTTAATTAACTCCTTGCAGGAAGCCAAAAAAATCTATTGGAATTGTTACGTATTATGATTACAATTTATGTACAATGTACATCTAAAAACTTCCACCTTTTAAACAGACCTAAAAAAACATTAAAATTTATGTATAATGAGAAATCATGAATACAAAACTCATTTTACAATTCAAATTTGATTCAATTAACTCCAATATTAAGGAAAATAGCTTTTTCAACCAGAATGATGGATCATTTAAATGGTGGAAATGGTTGTCTGATTTTCAGAAGATTTGAAAAATAAATAAGCATCAGTTAATTTTGTAAGTTGGTTCTCTACGAAGTTTGGATCATTTGGTTAGTCATGAAATGTTTTGCTTACAAACTCTGATTTAGTAAGATTAGGTCTTCAAAGGATTCTTTTGTGATAAATTATAATTTTTTATAGCAAAGTGAACATTCGGCAAAGCTTTTTGCTTGGTTAACGGTAAAACGAGATTCTAAAATTGATTTTTTTTTGTGGAAAAATTTTTAAAACAATTTATCTCTTTTTATAAAAACAAACTAGAGCTGCGTTGGCGGATTTGCAGCTTGAAGCCAAGGTGGGCGAGGAATCGATCTGGCTGGGATATCTCCCTTTCCTCCCCTACCCTGATTGATATCCCGAAGGGTAAAAACATCCTTCTCTCCCTTGCTGAGTCCCTGCCCGTTCCCTTTCGCCGACCGAATCCTTTAAGAAGAGGCCACAATATAAATCCCCCTTTCCAAGGCGATCCCAATAATTCCTTAAGAGCATCGATTTATAACTGTTTCTTTCCACTGGATAGTACGCTGGAGAGAAGTTGGAAATAATCAAGTAAATATTTGCGGTGAAGATAAATGCAAAACGGTTCTATTTTGGCTGATGAGTTTAACGATTTAAAATAATTAACAAATTAACGTTGATTGTCAACGAATCGAATTGATGAGCACATGGTACATACATTGTTTAACACGAATTTTAAAAAAATTGTTTAAAAAACATAACTCTTGTAGAAATGTGTTGTGTTTAGTGACCGTTAATTAATTATTATTCCGAGATCGTGAGGTGCGGTCTGGTGGGACATAGGTTTTAGAAAAACATTTTCTTCCCGTGCCAATGTTTCGATCTGTATTGAGATCATCTTCAGAGCTCGACGTGTTTGTATTCTGTGTAGGTGTGTCATTATTGGGTGTCGTGTTGAGAGTGCCTATGTTTAAAATGTTTCTTTTGAAATTTATTTTGGCCTTATGTATGTCGTTGATATTGGTGTTTGGTTGTGTTAATGTGGCATTTGTAGTTAAAGTTGTTTTTTATGTGAGAAGGAAATACCTTGTGTTTTCTGCATTTCAACAAAAAGTTTTCTGTTTTATACCGATGGAAACTTCCTGAGGCAGTGACTGGCACTCTCACAAGACACCCAATCTACAACGCATCTACACAGAAAACAAACCGCCGAAGCCCCGAAGATGATCTCAATAAAGATCGAAACGTTGGCACGATGAAGGAAATGTTTTTTTAAAACGTACGTCACACGAGACCGCATCTCACGTTCTCCAAATAACCATTAACTCTTGTATTTTCGGATTAGAATAGACATGAAGCTGCAGAATCTTTGACAAAAGGAAACTAAGAGGGTAAAGGCTTACAAATTGGGAAGAACGGCAGTTACGGACGAACCGTATATTCTCCCTATTTAGGGGGGTTTGAGGTGTCAAAGGTCGCGGGTTAGCTTCATCAAACGGTGCTTGAGCCCGTATGTTGAGATGTTTATCTTCACGCAGTTAAGCCCTGATTTATGGGAATTCTCCAAAGAGGGGTCTCCGGGAGATAAATTTTTCAAGGTTTCATACCCCAATCGAATTGCAAAAAAATCGGACGGACTTTTTCCGTCTTTGCACGAAAACCCCGTACCTTTTGGAATATTGCAAACCGTCCCTTTCGACTGTTGTTTAAATCGAATCCCAGGTGAGAGGGAACGTGGCAAAGAAGTGGGCGGTGTCTGCGTCGACAAAGAGCAGGAAGGAGATGGCAGGCAGATGCTCACCGGGCGTACGCCGAGACGTCCTCCACCGACGATTGTCTTCGGAGATCACCGAAGGGGTGCCTTCTTCAAAAACCTGTTTCTGCATATTTCACAGCCCTGGATAAGACAGAGCCGGGCGTGTTCTGATGGAACAAAAGGATCTGGAACAGCTGGGCTCCCTAACGCTCGATAACGCGAGCAACAAGTATTACGAAGGTCACTATTCATTTAATGCATTACCATAAAATCGATATGTTAAAATTAAAATAAATCTTTAACAGATTGAAAGTTAAGATGTAGTATTTGGTAGTACTAGTATATGGTAGTATTAGTACCTTAGATGTAATATTTTAAATTTTAACACTCAACTTGCAGAATTTTTAAAATAATTTTATTAATGTTTCTCATGTTATTTCTTACGCTAGAACGTTTTATGTTATAAAATAAGTCATTGAATAGTTAAAATTGAACAATTTGCTAAAACCGTCAGGGTATGTGGCTAACCTAATTTTCACAAAAAAGACATTGTTACAGAGATCCTCAGTATTATAACTCAATTTCGAAATTTGGTTTCATTTTAGTCGAAGTCGTTGGTGACATTTATACACTAACGGAACAACGGAAAAAATATGCTGGGTTAAGGGGACACGTGGGCATTAAAAGTCCCCGCCTGGTGACTCGAATCACCATAGCCGAAATCATAAATTTTTTTTAAAGAAGCGTGACAAAATAAATCGGCTGCAATAGGATGTAATATCGTTGCCTTTTTCCCAGAGTTCCAAAAACATAATTTCTAGGGTGAAGGTAAGATCTTTTGACCAACGATCCCACGCTTAAGAACCTCCATGGTATACACGAATCCTAGATATGATAAATGGTGGAGTGAGTGTGGTGTTCAATCCTTTCTAAAAAGATAGTTCCTACTCACAGTAAGTTGTTTTTGAACGATCCGGATTTTAAACCCTTTAGTTCATCATCAGGATGAAGGACTTCTACAACCTGATGATGAGCTAAAGGGCTCGAAATCCAGATCGTTGCAAAACAACTTACTGTGAGTAGGAAATATATTTACCAAAAGATTACACGGATCCTTGTATAAAAGCGGACTGAGACTGAACAGAGAAAAATGTGTCGTAGGAGAGAATCTTAAGCATGTGTTATTCTATTAGAAAAACAAATCCCAAAGAAAACGTTTTATTAGAGCCGTTCGGGATTGCTCAAACCTCAAAATCTTTCAATCGCAGTTGCTACGGCCATCTTTGAAGCACATGATAGTTTATACGAATTTTCTTAGGACTGCAACATAAACATTTAAATGGTGGATCATTGCTGATTTCTGTCTTGTCTATCAACATATTTTTATTAACTCTATCTTTGACATATAACGCCACAAGTGATTAAAATGTTCTAAATCAATAATACACTCATATTTTTCATATTTTCAAGACGACAACGAAATTTAATTTTGGAGGGACTCAAAAGGCCTCGATATACTGTTAAGACCCCACCTCTACAACTTCGCTAAGATTACGTACAACCTAAACCGGTTGGGAATTGGTAGGCCGGCAAGGCGTACTCTCTTCATTCACGCCAATAAATACATTCACACATAGTAAAAATCACCCGTTTACTATCCTGGTTAACCTAATTGATTTCATAGCTCACATAGACCGTGTTCATACAAAACTAATCACCCACACAAATAAATACATTCACACAATATGGTAGTCATCAGTGTTTTGATATTTCTCCAGTCAGTACCAGTCCTGTCACACTGAAAATATGTAAAAAACTAAATAGCCTAGACTACTTTCTGAGAGAGACAGTACTCGATATTCCATCACAAACAACCAAATACACTCCAATATTCACGCTAATAAATACACTCTCTCAATGTAAGGGTGTTATTTGAACTTGTTTTTGTAACTTCGTGGTATTCAGTACTTATTTGGAAGCGTAATGCATGTTGGCATCAAATTTATATTTATATTTTAGTATTTAATCCTAACTGCACTGTCGCATTACTTATCTAACTGTCAACAAAACCAATTATTTTGTGATTTATTTAGATAATGTTAAATTGTTTGTTATTTATCTATTATCTAATGGTAATAGATGTGTAATGTAAGTGAAATCAAAACAGAAAAACCTTCAAAATAATCTGTTTGGCCGAAAATCTCAGATAAAGTCATTAATAAACAAAAATAAAGAATTTAGAAAAAACTTAAACAGGGTCGTGAAGTGATCGATACGGCCAAACGCGTCTGACAGACCTAAACTGTGATGATAGACTCACCATGATGACTGGAGATGACAAAAATCACATTTGCGTGCAAATTTAATATGTTTGCATGTACTGAAAGATGATGACAGCACAAAACTATTTCTCATTCTTGCTAAGATGGTTGTGTATTTCAATAAGAAGAAAGAACAGGACCACATGGACAGTCTTAAGGGCTAATCAGCCATGTTAATTCATTTTCGTGAGATAATCGGGGAAAAGGCAATCAGCCGAGTACCAGGTCGTCCAAGGCCCGTTGCACCCCGATTCTATCACAACAACCAGTTGAAATGGCCCGTTGATTAACGAGATTCCCTCCGGCACCACCCACTTCCTCGGATTGCATCGACCCCCGCCGTTCGTAGTTCGGGGATTGCGGAGCAGCTGTGGTGCAACCAGTGATTAGGAGGCGGTTGCAAGGGACGTTTCAATTCGTCACGCCCACTGTTTGCCGGCAAAGAAACGAAACCGTTGAGACGGCACGTGACAGTCCCCTGTATAAAATCGTTCAAGGAGTTCCCAAAGAAAGATAAAAAGTTTCCGATATGCGGGTCTAAATGGCACTAGAGAAAAATTACCGATGATATACTGACATAAGGCACGTGTGAACATTATAAGTACATTTTGCCTTTCGTGCAATACAAAAATCATCAATCTGCAGGTCATGCAGAAATTCAGAGGCTTGCGACACATGTGAAAAACATGGTTCCGATATTGAAATACTTACGTCAGAGGTCAAGGTTTTTAATATTCTGCGATCACAGTTCCGACACAAACTGATAAGCAATTATAGGGTGATTACAGATTTTGTGCCTTTTCATTTTTAAACATATTTATGATTAACAATAACTCATTCCTCGAACTATAAGCCATCTTGTTGTATGACTTGAAGACACCTGTGCCAAAAATTTCGATTCCATTATGATGTCATGAAGAGGATGCGACACCTTCAAATGTGTTTTTTCCAGCGTGGAGTCGCAAGTATTTCGTCTTTTATAACTGTAAATACTTTAAACTGTCATCTATATTGTGGATTTCTGCTAATGGATTTCATGGAAGATTTTTTGTATTAAGTAAAGAATTCTCAGCAGAATGGTATCAAGGGCTGTATAGCTCAAGAACAGTTTTCCAAGCATCATCAGTTTTCCTAGCTATTACGAGGCAGTTGAGTATGAGGTTAGTTCTCCTCACATGTTTACCTTGCTTTTTTCATTATTGTAATTATTTAGATGTAAAAAATCAATTTAAAAAAATCAGAATAAGGAAAATTTGTGCAGTCTATTCCTTAGGATTAAGGAAAGAAATTTTTTCTAAATGCCCAATTATAGTTTCAGGGTGTTTTTCTTCCGACGGAGTGTGTCCTCTAGAAGTTGTTTCAGGCAAAATTAACTATTGATCTTCTCTGTTGAACACTGCTGAACACATCTGTCTTTTCGGAGCAGAATTGTCGGCAAAACAGGACATTTCAGCTGGATAATTCCCAGGGCATCATATTTTTTCTGCTGGTCATTTGAAGATTTCGGCAGTTTATCTGAAGTTTTTGGCAACTAACTGGGTCTTTCATTTGTCATTATATTTTTTGTCATTTATTGTTTGTCCTTATTTTTGTAAAAACGGGAAGTGTTTTATTAGATAATATTTTTATTTGAATGTACTTTCGAATATTTGATACTATCAAAATTCTACAATTTACTATCTAAAATTCGCCTTGTCTTTGTGTTTGTAACCATTTTTTTCGTTGTGTATATATATANATTATATATAATATATTTATTCCAATAATCTTGTATTCAAAAAGACTTATAAGTAAAAAAATTAAACCATCCGTAAACTAATATTTGTATACATTACTAAATTATCCATCTTTTTATTTTCTGTCCTTAAAAAGTTAAGCTAAAAATTTTTATTTCTAGACATGATAAAGAATAAACAGATGTAAATCGCATTGCTATAAATCCACTACGATTTGCCCACGTTTATTTGCTAATTGAAGCATACAACTAGGTCCGAGGGTCCACGTTAATCGTTAGATGGGGACATACATAAAACAAACGCCCAGCGAAACAAAAACCGGTTTTTGCCGTGGTACATGCTGCAATATGCGTATGCATTATGAGCAATGTTTTCTTTGCGTGAATTGTAACCACTAGCGTTTCAGAACTGGTGAACCGTAAAATACAAACTCAGCCGTCTATGTTTTACTAGTTACAGGCCATTCAAAACAAGATGTTAATTTGACATTTCTATGTGACTGTATTTTGACTGAATAATTGAACTCTTCCTGACTATTTCGTAGCTAACTATCAAATTTATTGAAATTAAAGCTTATGCGTCTAAATATATGTAGATGTTCCATATTAAAAAATATTTACTTGGTGTTCGAGCGGATCGAAGTCATAATAGCTCAAGTGGTAGAGCAGCGGCGTATTTAGCCGATGGTCGTGGGTTCGAATCCCGCTCGTGACACTGACTTTTTTTATCTCAACCAATGTCTTTCATAAGGAATAATTAATTGAAAATATTTAATTGGTCAACCGCACTACGAACTGTAATGGATTTATTAATATTGGTCATAAAAATTTAAACATTGATGGAGAAAAACTTATTTTGGTTTTCCAATAATAATTTAAAAATATGAGACAGGTAACGAAGCATGCTTCAACTTTATATTGGTTGGCCCAAAATTAATGCAGGTTTTGAAAATTTGTTTCATTTTCGCAGGTGTTTATGATGTAATTAATGCTAAATCCTCAAATCTAATTAATGAATATAATAAATATTTTTAACTGTTATCTTTTATACAAAACATTTCAGTTTATATTGATTGTATAAGAGTGGGAAATTAAATAAGTCCGAACTAGATTTTCGTCAAATTTATTTGTACGAATTTAAAATTGGGCGAAGTATGGCCCAAACCGCGGAAAACACCAATACAAGTTGGGGGAGAGAAGCATTAGCGAAAGCACGGTGAAGCGATGGTTTCAGAGAATCCGATCTCAAAGACAGGGATGGCTATGTACGACTTCCAACTCAAAATTGATTGAAGAAAATTCATGAGGACAACACGGAAAATTGCGGAAGAGCAGTGCTGACCACTCAACCGTTCTTCGCCATCTGGAGCAAATTGGTATCGCAAAGAAGCTCGACAATTGGGTACCGCACGATCTAATCGAAGCCCAAAGTAATCGACGCTTTGAAATTTGCACGTCTCTTCTGTTGCCCCACCAAAACGATCCATTTCCAGAAATGGATTCTGTACGATAACGGTTTCAGTGATTTCATCTTGGAGATTTCGATCTCGAAGACAAGGAAGGTCGCGGTAGGCTTTCCGTTGTGGATGACTCAAAACTGATAGAAGAAAATTCATGCATGACAACATGGGAAATTGAGGAAGAGCTTAGTTTGACCAGAGGAACTAACCGAATCCCAAAGAAATCAACGAAATTGAAATTTGTGCGTCTCTTCTGTTGCCCCACCAAAACGATCCATTTCTCGATCGAACCATCACGTTCGATCGAGAAATGGATTCTGTACGAAACAGGAGGCGTACAGATTAGACAAGGGTGAAGGGCCAAAACATTTCCCGAAACCAAATCTGCACCCAAAAAAAGGTTGTGGTGACTGTTTGGTGATGTTCTGCTGGGGTTGTTCACTATAATTTCCTGAATTAAGGTGAAACTATCAGAGCAGATAAATATTGACAAGAAATTGACAAAATGCACGGGAAACTGCAATTCTTTGTCGAGCATTGGTAAACCGTAAGGGGCCAATTCTTCTGCACGATAAGGCTAAACCACATGCCGCAATGTCAACACTGCGAAAACTTAAGGACTTAGGATATGAAACCTACCAACCCCTCCACATTCACCGACCTCTCATCTATAGACTTCCACTTTTTTAGGCATTTTAATCACTATTGAGGGAAAATTTTTTTAAAGAAGGTGGTGGTGCCGAGTTATTATAGTCGAAATAAAGATTTTTATTAGAAATGAAAAACGGTGGAGTGAGTATGTTGTTCAATCTTTATAAAAAGTAGTTCCTACTCACAGTTAGTTGTTTTCAACGATCCGGATTTTTATAAAATACATATGTAAATATATTTATTTTATATTTATTAAAAATATATATGGATATTATGTAGTATTATATATAAATAATTAAATATATGTTAATATATAAATTAAAGATTGCTATGTCAGCGGAATAAAAGTGCATTTTTTTCGAGGGTTCGCAACAGCGAAGGTCATATAAACCCTCAGGGTGCCGTGTTTTTGATAAGAAAAGCCCATCTGTAACCACGTCGAGGCCGCAAAGCAGGGCCTCTGGATTCGAACCCGGGCCCTTTACCTTACAGTGATGAGCGCCGTCTGAACGCATAAACCGTTGCGTCCATCGACGCCCCCAAAACTGCTTATTATACGTTGGCAAAGATGTATAGATTGTAAGGAAACTATTTACAATTTTCTTTATTTAAAAATTTAAAAAATAGTTTTGACTGCCTTTTCAAACCTGCATTATTTTTTGCATCAGCCCAATAATATCATTCCTGATTATGAGTAACGCATCGGACTATATTAAATTTTTTTGTAACGTACTATTAAAAACAAAAAGCTTGATAGACTGTCTATTAATATCCATATCAAAATTTGGTCAAACCGTTGATAAAAATTATAGGATTATGTCGAGTTTGACGTGTATTCATTATGTATTTTTTCTCACAAGCCTAAAATAAACCTCGTGTGGGTTGATACGGAATAAAAATAAATGACATATTTAAATTCCAATAATTGGTTTTAGGTATTTGAATAAAATATGTCTATTGACAGACATTTTATGAATTTTTCTCAGTTATGGTGGACCACACTGTATTCTTGACATGGGACCTTGACGAGAACCGTCTTTTTTTCGTTTTTTACCCGGTTGATCTACGAACCATGTTGTTTTCAACAACTTCAACCTTCAACGGCCTTTCAGAAGATAAAGGGTGGAAAGGCTATTTTCTGAAAATTAAGAAAGCCCTCCGGGGAAAACAATGGGCCGTTGTCTGTCACCGGCTATCCTCGAGATAGAGAAGGCGGCACTCCTGGCTAACCGCTCACTTCCTGAGCATTGTGCCTTCGAGAGTACTCTCCAGGTCGTTTTAGCCTCCCTCCCGGCCATTAATCCAAGTCGTCTGCCCTTTGGCGTTTCTTCAAAGTGGGCTCGAAGTGGTAGAAAGTTTAAATCTGCAAGTACAAGAATCACAGGATTTGTCTTAAGGGCAAAACTAATCCTCCTACTCGACGCTACTCCTACTAACCCACTCTAACATTGATTTTCTAAATAAAATACCTGTAGGAATAAGAAGAAACAGATGAAAGAATAGAGGTGTAAGAGGAAACGAATGTAAGTACATTAAGAGGTAAGATAGATTAAAAAAAAACATATTTAGAAAGATAGATAAATAAATATAGAGAAATATAAAAAAAGGAGGGAGACACGAAAGTGCAAAAAATGAAATTGATTGAGATAAGGATATTATGCTTATAGATAGACAGATGGATAAAAAATAAAAGAAAATTGGAAAATGATATTGTGTGATTGTGTAATTGATTGATTGATTGATTGATTGATTGAGAGAGAGAGAGAGAGAGAGAGAGAGAGAGAGAGAGAGAGAGAGAGAGAGAGAGAGAGAGAGATTCACTAGACAAAAACAATTGTTTGAACTAGTTCTATTTTTAAACACCCTTCATCATTTCAAACTAATATACTACATTAGTAAATATCCAGACAGACAGACAGAATTGAATTGAACATTTTATTTGTAAAAGGTCGCAAAATTAGGTATCATGGACTTTACATACAAATAAAGTTTACGGAATTCAAAATTCAAAACACGTTTCATACAAATAAATATATTTTTTCCTGTCTTCATATATTTGTAAATATTATTGATGTTGTAAGAGAAAAGTTTTTAGAGGTTTCTTATAAATAAGTTTAGATTTACATGATGTTATGACATTTGGTAAATTATTGTAAAGTTTAATAGATTTAGAAAAGAAAGAATTTTATAAAAACAGTGTGAACGACACAACGTTAAATCAAAGTTTGAGTAAGCAGTTCCGTTTTCTAAATACAGGGAGAAAAAAAAAACAAATATAGAAGGACAAAGGAAGACTGACAAAGAGATAAAGAAAGAGAGAAAGAGAGAGAGAGAGAGAGAGAGAGAGAGAAAGAGAGAGAGGAGGGAGAGAGAGGCAAACAGACAGAGATAGAGAGACACACTCAGAATGAATGAACGCAGTGTTATTAAATGGAAAGAGGCAGAGAAGAGTGAGAAAGTGATATATATATATATATATATATATATATATATATATATATATTTTGTGTGTGTGTGTGTGGGTTTTAGATATAGTAAGAGAGAGGAAGATAAAGAAATGGGCGAGAGAGATAAATATACATGTACATTGATGATTGCGGCGTGACTGAACGAGTGCGAGTGCATGAGTGAGATACAGTGAGTGAAAGAGGGCAAGGAATGAAAGAGAATGTGATAGATAGGTAGATGGAAAAATTTATAGATAGATAAATACGAAAAAATAGCTACATGGACAGTTGGCTAGGTATACGAAAAGACATGGAGCTGTTTGTTATTTTAGGGGAAAAGGAGTAAAATAATTTCAATAATTTTAAGTGTACTCATCGTTTTTTAGAACAAGTCTTCTTTTTCTAGATTTAGATCGAGTTTACAGTTTTATAAACCCAATAAAAAATTGAGAATAAAGAAATCGTCGGTTATCCTAATCGTAGGAAGTGGGATTTCACGCCTATATCAGCTTTTTTCTTTGAGTTTTTGTTCATCGACTGGCAAGTTGTGCTATCTAATATTGAAAAATATTAGAAAAAGAAGAAAACTATTAGAAAGAAGTACAAACCATCAAATTCATAATTTAATATTTTTTGGTAGTTCTTATCGGCATGTTATACAGATTTTCATTTTTGTTCTGTTAATTTATATATATCTCCAATGATTAAGATATTTTGGATGGAGAGTGTTATCATTGACGGTCAAATGAAAACAACGAAACTTATGAACGTCAATCAAAAAGATATTGTGATAGATAGATAGGTAGATGAAAAAATGGATAGATAAATAAATCTATAGATGGATAGAAAGATAAATACCAAAAAAATAGCTACATGGGTACAATTGGCAAGGTATACGAAAAGAGATGGAGCTATTTGGTATTTTACGGGAAAAGAAGTAAAATAATTTAAAAAATTCCAAATGTACTCATCATTTTTTAGAACAGTTCCCCTTTTTCTAGATTTAGATCGCGTATACATATAAATATATATAAACGCGTATATATAAACACAATAAAAAATACAGAAGAAAGAAATCGTCGTTTATCCTAATCGTAGGAAGTGGGATTTCACGCCTGTATCAGATTTTTTCTTTGGGTTTTTGTTCACCGATTGGCAAGCTGTTCTATCTAATATTGAAAATTACGAAAGAAGTAAAAGTACAACAACAAGTAAACAATCGTATTCATTTTTTAATGTTTTTTTTTGCTATTTTTTATCGGTACGTTATACAGAGTTTCATTTGTTTTCTGCCAATTTATTTATATCTCCAATGATTAAGCAATTTGTTGGCATGGAGAGTATCATTGATGGTCAAATGAAAACAAACCTGCAACACACTACGGGACAAAGCGTGCCCTCTTAAGAACGTCAAACTAGAATAAACACGCACTTTAACTCCTGATTGGGTCATTTATCGATTAAGTATTAGCAAAGGATTTTTAAAGGTCCGTTGATCTCGCGGTGGACGGTTATGGCCGGGGGAAGCGCGTTAACGCTCCGTTGGCATATTGACTTAAGAAAACACGGTTCTTAGACGAAAACGGCTTTGTCCCGAGTTTACATGATCGACCATGAATGAGACGTACTCATCAGCGGTCCCCCAGTGTTCACGGATTGTTCTCAGCCGCGCCCCCCATTATGCCCTACGAGACTTCCTGTTCGAGGGGCGGAAGTAGACCCATCTGTCCTTCTGTCTCAGCATTCACTCCGTTCCTGACCGTTAAAGGAGAAGCCCGATCTGGAGTAGGCGTGCAGAAGTCGCTGGGATCCCGTTACCGCGTGAGGGGGGCCCCTTTTGATTTTCTAGCACCGGCACGCGCATCTTTTTTTGCCTGGCTGTAGCTCAAGAAGCTGTGGAAAAAACAAACAGCTTTTTCCTCTAACTGACGACTTAAGCCGGATACGTCAGTCATCCCATCATCGAAAAGAATACATACATTCTTTTAAAATAAATAAATATTGTCAATGCTATCGACTTAAATTGTAGGGTAAAATTTGAAAAAGTATCAATTATAACAACGACATATTAAATGTGAGTAAGCATTTTGAGAATGTGTAAAAGTATTGTTTTAAACTTTAAAATACACACAGAGAGAGAGAGAGAGAGAGAGAGAGAGAGAGAGAGAGAGAGAGAGAGAGAGAGAGAGATAGAAAGAGATAACGGTGAGAGAGAGAGAGAGAGCCTGAGAGAGAGAGAGAGAGAGAGAGAGAGAGAGAGAGAGAGAGAGAGAGAGAGGGAGGGAGGGAGAGGAGAGAGAAAATTACAGATAGGGAGAGTGAGAGAGAAATAAATAGACCAAGAGATGTATAGAAAGGTTGACCGGTCGGCAGAGAGGGAGAGAGAGAGAGAGAGAGAGAGAGAGAGAGAGAGAGAGAGAGGGAGAGAGATGCAGCATACAAAGCAAAAAAAATCGAGATGGCAGAGATTTATAAAATTTAAGTTTACAAGAAGTTAAAAGTGAAATTTACATAAAAGTAAAGAACAGTAGTAAGCGATGAGTACTAAATCTTCATTGACCAACCACTTTTATTGTAAACAAAGTTATTGTCGTACTCATTGTAAAATTTGTGTAATTTTATTTAAATAGTAAATTAACATTATCGTTATATGTGGTATTTACCGACCGTTAATTAATGATGTTTGGAGATCGTATGATGCGGTCTGGTATGAAGTAGGTTTAAAAAAAAAATTCGTTAACGTGCCAACGTTTCGATCTTTATTGAAATCATTTTCAGGGCTCAAAGTATTTGTTTACTGTGTCGTGTTGTTACTCTCAACACGACTCACAGCAATGACATATATCCATAAAACAAACACTTTGAGCTCTGAAGATGATCTCAATAAAGATCGAAACGTTGGCACGATAAAGAAAATGTTTTTCTAAACCTACATCACGCCATACCGCATCTCATGATCTCTAAATAAATATCGTTATTATTATTATACCAACAAAAAAAAATTGTCTTACCTCTTAACTTTTTTGGAAAGGTATCTATTTTTTATTTGTAACACCATTTTTTCTACCACAGATATACAGGATCTGATAATGATTATGAAATTCAAATGTATGGTTTTTCTGCCTATCCATAAAGTACATCGATTTTGTGTGTTTTTTAATGACTTTTATTTAATTGAAATCGATCAAGGGTATCCCGAGATATAAATAACATTATGAAATAAGTGATATCCTGTATTTCTGCTGTAGAAAAAAGTTTAAAACCATATAAATAGATACTTTACCTAAAAATAAAGGGGGAGTACAATTTAACTTTTTTCATTTCTTGCTTCTTTTATAATAAAAGGGCCTGGTCCGTATGAAAAGGAATATTGGGTATAGGATCTATAGGCAAAGGCCATCAGATGATATACGATTTAGAAAATTTGGATATTCCAACCTCAGATATTTTTTTAATTAACATTTCATACCAAAATTTCTTTTTGTGTTTTGTGTTGCTTTGATTGACCTTAGAACTATTAAAGAAACGCGATTTTGAACAAACTCAACCTGAAATTCATCATCTAGTGAACAAGAAGTAATATTTTTGCGAAAAAGCACGAACTAACGAGGTAAAGATGGATAAACGCGAAGTTCCATGAAAACCTGGCGTTTTTTTCCCCAGATCCTGGCTAAATGTTTAAATTTAAATTTTAATACAGCACGGGACGAGTGAAAAAATTCAATGTGCATCGGTGCTAATTGGCGAGATAATTCTCGTCCGTGCATGAGCTATGGCATGCAATTTTCCGAGGGTTGGAAAAGGAAAAAAAATATGAAGCGTGCCTTCCCGCAATTTTTCTTTGATACAGGGTAAATGAGAATTTCATACACGCTCCCGGAGAAATACAAATGACCATTGGCTTTTAGTGAGTCGACCTTTTTTTAACTGACCATTGTAAATTTTGTGTTATAGGATAATAAACTGTTGCAATGACGTTAAAAGTCATAATTTCTAGGAAGCTACATGTTTAGTTCTGCTCACTTTTTAAAGTTTTTAAAGTAAAGAAAAAATTATCGTGCTTTGCAGGTTTGCTGACTAAAAATAATGTCATGCTTCTATAACCTCACTCATTATAATAATTATTTTTTTTACCTTATTGCCTTTTTATGCTACGCCATTTAGTTTGTAATAATCCCACAAGAAATACTAGATCTAATGGTTTATAAACAGCATTTTAATAGATACAGTTAAGAAAATCTATAAAAATATTGGGTTATGTGATATATATAATTAATCAACTAGCAATTTTTAATAGTTTCTCATAAGTAATTGATCATAATTTACAGTTAGAAAATAGGGTAAATTGCTAATTATTTAACTTAAACGTGAAAGTAGTACATATTGTAAGTCAAAGGAGATTTGAAATAAATCATGGAGGCTTGAAATAAATCATAAGTCCAAACATATATTTATTATTGTGTAGTTTTAGAAATATTTTTCATTTCTGATACTAATAATGATGTACTCCATTGTAAAAACTGACACACAGAAATGAGGCGTTATCAACGTTGTATTGATAGTTACATAAAAAATTCCAGGTATTGAGAAAACATCACCTTTAGTTGTAAATATCACAAGCTAGCTTCTGGCATGGAATTGAAACAGAAAGTGAATTTGCTCAGTACTTACTGGCCAGTAGTTTCACATAATTATGGTCTGGAATACTTAACAGACCACACCACTATCACTTGAAGCTACTAGTCTCCCCAGTTCCTCAATACACCTTGCGGTTTAAGGCTGCTACACAGCGTTCAATTTGTCCAGGAAAGAAAACAGCATTATATTTTAGACTATTAGACAATTAAATTATTGGACTTTTAACTAAATGTGATCAGTAATGCATATAAGTATTATCAAATAGCTATAGATTGACAATAAATGTTGATCAGTAATTTCGAAACGTTCAATATGACTATATACACTTTTTGGATGAGGGATGTGTCATTTTTTTTTTTTTTTAATTAAAAAAAAAATGTTTTGCATAAAAATTTTAATTTGACAGTAGTAGTTGTTGGCCACATAGCCGTGTAATAAGAGGTGTGCAGACGAAATCGAGGACAGTTTAAGGGTTCGCTTACTATGTACTGAGAAAATGGAAAAGGTCAGAATGAACATCTAAAAAAATGATTATTTGGAATGATAATCATCAAGTAACAGTCACTGAAACCACACACATCTAAAAGAAAGGTGAAGAATAAAAGAAGAAGAAGAAAAATAGTCTAAATATACTAATTATTGGGTTGTCCGGAAAATAATGCAGGATTTTGGTATTAAACAAAAAAAAAGAAACTAGTTACTTTAAAGCAATGTTCTTTAATCAAAATAATTTCCCNAATGAGTAATCCTGTAAACGTAAACAGAATATTTTATATAGATTTTTTTTAATGAAAACTTAAAATCCTGCATTATTTTCCGGACAACCCGATAGTTAGAGGGAAAATTGATTTCCTCCTAAGAGAGAGGCTTTGTACATTGCAACTATTTATTTACTTATTTAATAAGTGCATAAAATAAATCCGGATTTTTTTGTGTAAAAAAAATATTTTTTTTCCCTATTTTACTGAAAGCGTCATGTGGTTTGTTTAATTGTTTACATTTCCAGGCTCGCTTAATAGGAATTGGTATATTATTTTCTGATTATAGGTAAAAACCAATTGAATGATATATTGATTTTTTTTTTCATTCGTCATACAAGTGTTTAAATATGTGAGAACGTTTTATGCAACATTATCCTTCATGCCATATTTGATTTTTCAGTGGTTATATGATAAAAAATTAGTTTATAACATTCATTTTTTTAGTAAATTTTTGTATAAACATATAAATCTATATTTGGATCTTTTTATTACATTACTGAACAAAATTTAACTAAAATAGTACAGTCCAAGCTATGGACCTCCATAACAGAGAATCTGTTTTGGAAATAACTTCTTTAGTTCCAGCACTGTTTATTTTCATTTCATAGAAAGCTTTTCAACTGCTTTGCAGTCATCCTCAGGCAATTAAATTAAAAAAAANTATATATCATCTTTTTTTAAATTTAATTGACTGAGGATGACTGCAAAGCAGTTGAAAAGCAATCCATGAAATCAAAATAAACAATGCTGGAAATAAAAGACGTTTTCTTCAAACACACTTTCTCTAATATCACTGAACGATAGAAGAATTATATTTTGTGTGCAGAACGGTTAAAAAATATACAATTTAACGTGATAATTTATTTTGTTAAATTAATTAAAAAATAAGTTAAAACAACATATAACATGTTAGTTAAAGTTTCATTAAAAATAATAGTAATGTGTATGAGGCTTTAATAACAAAAACATTACGAAATTATTCATTTGTTCCTTTATTTTTATACAGACATAGCCATAGTCATTTAGACTTTTAGGGAAAGGTGTGCCACACCTAGTTGAAGGGTGCAACTCCTTGATTCGATGCCACTCAACATGAGAATCTGGATAATCGGCAGCGAGTATCTCAGTCCCCTTTCCTAGTTTTGTAGGAAACAGGATTGTTTTATTGTATATGGTACTGATAGTTTTGTGAACCTAACGTGTGTTAATAGTAAATGTATTTATTAGCGTGAATGTATAGCGTGAGAGATTAGATTAGTAATACAATAAATGTAAAGGGTGATAGAAGATAATCGAGTACTGCAGCACTGTGGCTGAGTGAACGATATGTAAATTGTAAAGAATGTATTTAAGAATGAGTGAGGGTTGAATGGGTTTGGATTTAGAAACTGATTGCGTTGGGTGTTGAAATGACCTATTGAGATCACCTGGAGTCCAACCTTGCTGGCTCGACGGATAAGACGATTACATCAGACGTTGGTGACTCTGGAGGCCTACAGGTAATTTATTGTAAGAGCAGCTAAAATTTCCGGAGGATTGAGAGAAATGCTAGGCTCAACTCTACACAAGTGTTTATTTATGTACACATAAATTTGGGCTTATATAAATCAGTTATCATTTAGGCCGTCTGAGAGTTTGAATGTAGTACGGCTGACAAAAGTTATGAAAAACATTATTTTGAGAGCAGGACGGGTAGAATTTCAATGTTATGAATGCAAGGACTTTAATAATGAGGGATCTTTTTCCATCTTCATGAATTAAATATTAGAAGAGGATAAATAGTATAATACTGGAAATTCGACCCGACCATGCCCCCTTTCCTCGAACATAAAGTTTAATATACTAATGACTTTTTGAGACATTTAAATAACGGTTAAACTGTTTGTCAGCAGACAACCAAAATATACACTCTTAAGATTTAGCCAAAACAAAAGAAACGTTTAATATTTTTCCACGATCGTTTTATGTTATGATCGACGTGAAGTCTTGATTTTCACGGCTTCTCGGCCCTTGAATTTATACGTTTTCAATAAAGTCACGAACGTTCTTTACGCGACAATCGAAACCCCCTGCGGACCAGAAGGGTGACTCTTGGATTCCAATAGGATGATTGCGGACAATAAACAAGCCCATTTATAACAGAAAATAAGGGGAACCCAACCCTTCTTTCCTTATATCAGTAAAACCCTAGGTATTTTCCTATTCTTTACGAAATCGCAGACGAGGATAATAGGAATACCATTCGGATGGTTTTCTCACGATGAGGCGTGACTGCAATCTACCTTTTTCTTATTCTTTACTAAAACCGAACATTTTTTTTTCTCAGCCCCTTAGAAAATTAGGTTTATTAAAGGAAGCACTTAGAGGTTTACAGAGACCGAAGTTTCTGGCCTCAACGGGGTGGATGGAATTAACATTAAGTAAACACTCCCGGTCGGCCCTTAAACTCCTAATTTGTTCCCTGACCCATTCCGGGGTGAAATGGGCTACTAGCGTAAATATTTTCTCAATCGTTCTTGTTCTCATCTCCATAGCTTTTTAAGAAAATACTTATCAGTAATTATAAAACAAAAATAAGAACAAATTGGTTTATGAACGATTTTAATTTTTTTTAAATAGTTACTATACTAGAAACCTCAGAAGTATTTCAGTATGAATTGATTAATAAAAACAACTTTAATTTGATCGTGTTTAGTAACCAAATCTGTTTCTCCTCGCTGTTTTGGTTTATCAGACGAGTTTTGGCACTCTGCAAGGCCGGGGCTACACGGAGGCGATCGGTGTCGAGGAGGTCGATGTAACGAAGGATGGTCGGTCATTCAGACGGGTAGGCTGATAGACGACCTGTTTGAGATACGGATTTTTAGTCGCTTGGGATGTCGGGTAGCTCGATACTTTGTCTGTATTAAGGCGACTGACGGGACATTGCGCAGCAAGGTGATATTCACACATTTCGTACTGTGTCGAGCAGACCTTTCTGTGCGTCTGTTGTTTTCATACGCCTTCTTTGAAACTTAAAAAAATAGATAGAACTGACATTTTTGATAACGACTAACGAATTTCATTAGTTCAAACATATCCCTGACAACAGTGTCCACGATTATGCGGATAAAGATAAATGTGGGTGAACTCACATTACTCTACTTTTATCTGTTTTTCGTCTAATTAAATGCCCAAGAGCTTCTAACTCGTCCATTATAAAAATTATGACAAAATCAAACATCTAAGTCTTTAAACCGCTTGGGAAAGAGGTGACTCCATCTAGTAGTCAGGAGAGTCGCCTGGATAATTTGTATATCTCATACCGGTATCACATTTCCTCCATGTGAACCGGGCCTTAGTGTTGCTCATCGTTGACAAATGTCAAAGCATCATATTATGTCAATAATCTCATTATCCACAAAGATTTCAACATTCCTTTTGTCAACGAACTGATCCGGTTCAGATTCCAAACCTTCCACACCAACCTTTGGAACCATCCTAACCACACTGTTCGAGCTCTCTTGCTCATTCCCATCCTGACAACCCGTCACGTCGCCTCAACCGTCGGTCGCCTCGGGACCTTTTTGACACCCAATCATACACATTGAGTGCCAGCAATGGCTGGGTCCTCAAAGAAAGTGTCCTACCGGTGCAGTGCTGGCATTAGTGCTAGTGTTGTGCTGTGTGAAAACGCACAGATTAATCAGATTGTGTTTAACGTGAAAATATGAAAACAGAAGAAAGAAACAAGAAACCCAGGACCGACAATGGGATTGGGCCGAAACGAGTCTGTGCACTCCAAAACTGTGGACAGACCAAAATCATAGAAAGTCACAGACCGCAAAGAACGTTTTGTCAAAGTATAAATTTATGTATTTGCTAATTTTTTATAAGCAAGTAAAGAAATCAACTGATTAATGCTACTAAAATGTATGACTTTACGTCACAAAAATTGAAAGCTCAGAGAAAAAAAGCGATGATGTAGTGATATAAAAATATACAGACAAAAATTATCAAATTATAGCTGTTGTTATTTTATATTATTTGTTGATATACTTATATTATAAAATGTGTTGTAAAATTTCTATAAAATCAGATATTGACCTTAGTGGTATGGTTACAGTAATATATTAATATTTCTTTATTAGATCAATATTACTTTATTTATAATTATGTTATAGTTGGTAATTGTATGATAATTGATTGTGATGGTAAGCAGAAACGCGTCTGGTCAGGGTTGACAGCGAGATGAAGCGAACAGTGACTTCGGCTACTTATAAATGCTTACACAAGTTTTAATTATTTAATTAATTAGTAACGTAGCAATATGTTTTTTATTAATGCTTTTTATTTCTACGAATATAACAATGATTATTAGCAAAGGATAGTACAGGCATGGATCATAATCAATCTGCCGGAGATCGTTGTTAAGAGGAAAAGAAAAAAAATAACAATAAAGAAATAATAATAAAGAGATAAAAATTAAAGCGAGGTTATAACATTATTCCCTATATGGTAGCGCACACTCGAAACAGGTTAAACATAATAGTAAAACTTTATTATTTACTTAAAACTACTCAAAAAATGTTGCTACCCAAACATTAGGCAGTATACAAAGACTAGCAAACCTATATATCACAGGGGCAATGAGAACAACCCCTACAAACGCATTAGAAACTTTGCTAAACCTACATCGACTGGAAATATTTATACAAGGAGTGGCTAGAAAAAGCTCACATAGACCCCAGAAACAATTAAATTGGAAAGGAACTAAACAATTCGGGCATACAACCATAATCAACAAAATAAGACACTCATTATTAGAAATGGGGAATTAGATGATCCCGGAAACATTCTTAATAACTTCCTATAAAGTCTCAACGGACTACAAAGGAGAGGAAGAACACAGGATAGAATCAGATACAATGATATGGTACACAGATAGCTCTAAAACAAACGAAGGAACCGGATCGGGCGTTTTCTGTACAAGCCCAAAACATGAACAATCAAACTCATTAGGGTAGTACACTTCGATCTTTCAAGCGGAAATACTAATAGGAGAAGTGGATAAACTCTTGCGGTGCTAGACATATTAAACTTATGATGAAACAACCCTCACCAAGACTGGCAAAAGCACTGCTGCAATTGTAGAGGGCCAAACTGAGAGGAGTGATAGGACTACTAACCGGTCACTGGCATCTGAGAAAATATCTACACAACATGGGTATATACAGCGATGATCCCATTTGCAGATTATGTAATGAGGAGGAGGAAACAGCCGCCCATATCACCTTGGAATGCGAAGCAACAGCTCAATGGAGATTTAACCTAGCGTACGGAAAAAACTTAGGGAATCACATTGCAGCAGCAACAGTCAATGACCTGATACTTCTAAGAAGAAGGATTGAGTCTATTGACTGAACTAAGGAACTAGGAAGGTACAATAAGCCAGAAGGCTGCAGTGCCTGGGGAGTACAAACCCCGCTTCCCAGTATCCTTTTCTACTGGAATTGGAGGGTCAAAAATTGAATTCCATAATTAGGTCTAATCTATATTTCCAGGCGTGGCGGAGGTACTGGGTGAGCTACCGTGGATCTGAGCCATCCAACAGATTTAACAGTGTTTCTAGAGAGGGTAAAAGATCCCAAGTGAAACAACCTGATCTCGCCCAATATTGTACATTCGGCCTTAAAATGCAGTGTTGTTTCCACAGATTGAGAATTGGAAAGGACACATAACGCCTCCTTGTCCCTCAACCAAAGTGCAGAGTTCAAGTTAAGAGCCTCGCAACGGGGTTTTAATAGCCATCTTGTTTGATAGACTAAGGGTCTTTGTTCTCTTTGTTCGTACAATAAAAATGATAATTTGTCCTATTTAATTATCTTCGTAGTTGTTTATAAAGCGTTCAGCTCACGAAGATCAGTGTTAAGTGGACCGGATATGAGCCAGTTATGATAAGACTGCTTATAAGATTCATATACTTTTTTAATAAATAAACATTTTATGAAATTATGAGTTTTCTTCTGAAGTTCTGAGGGGGTAAAGAACCTGTTGTTTAGTCATTTTGAAAGGATAGGCTGCCTAACCTCATACTTTTGGTCAGACACGATTTGGCTAGAAGACCGATTCTAGAATGGCCAAAATAATCAAAAAATAAAATTTTATGAAAATTCTTCACATTATAGACTTATGATTTGACGGGTTTTTAGCAATTTTTTCATTGGGTATTTTAATGGTGAAATATGACAATAGTGAAAGATAGTAGAATTGTTGCGTATCAATAGATAATAGCCTGAAACAGTTTGAAATTTTAGCCATTTTAAAACGTTTTACAATACTTGTCTGATATTTGAAATATTCTGATAACCGTATAGACCACCCAAAACATACACGGACCCAAGTTTCTTTTCAACAGGTCCCCGTTTCCCAGAGTGTCAAATCCGTTCTCAATCGGTTGATGTCTTAATCCAAGGTTTGGTCAACCTTGCAATAAAAGTCGTAACCGGTGATTTAGACCGTGGAATGAAACCGCCCGGTGGGAATGAAATTCGAGACATGGGCGTGGACCGGGAGTTCACAGGGGTTCCGCAGCTTTGAATGGGCCGAGTATTTTGACAATAAAAGCTCGAGCGACCCGAAGTCATTGTGAGCCGATCGGACCGTTTTCCGAGTTTCCGAACAACTTCAATAGTTGCGAATACAAGTACGGCTGACCTCCTAGATTCCAATGTGAAAATAACCACACATCTTTTTTATACAACTTTTGACCCATTCCCATTGTTTGAAATGTAAAAGAATTTATTAATAACTTATATGGTTTGTTATACTGTCATTGTATTAATTATTACAATTAGTAAAAATTTTGTAAAAAATTTGTTTTAGGGCCAAAGCAATAATTTTGTCATGGTGGAAAAATGGAAAAGGTTGTAGGACAAGGATAACACTTAAGCATAATTCTATTTTTAATTTTGATAAATAATTTCGTTTTACAGACCATTTTGGAGACTAGTTTCAGCTTTTCGCTATCTATCTCATTTCTCTCTCTCTCTCTCTCTCTCTCTCTCTCTATGTATCTATCTATCTATCTATCTATCTATCTATCTATCTATCTATCTATCTATCTGTCTCTCTTTCTCTCTCACTCTCTATCTCTTCTCTTTCTCACTTTCCCTTTGTCTTTCTATATCTATCTATCTAGCCATTTATATATCTTTTATCCTCTCTCATTTTTCTACGACGTTTTCTTTACCTATTTTTCTATCTCTGCCGTCTTTTTGTCCTTCTTATCCTCATCATTATTTGTCGCTTTCCCTCTCTTTCTCTATCTCTCTGCATCTATTTTCCTTCTATCTATGTAATATATCTTTCTGTTTATCTCTTCTCTTTTTCTATCATATTTTCTTTATCTATTTTTGTTTATCTACCGTATTTTTCTCACTCTCATTCGCTCCCTCTCTGTCCCTTTCTCACTCCCTTATCTATCCCCTGTCTTTATCTACCTCACTTTCTTTCTTTATTTATCTTCTCTCTACCGTCTATCTGTAGTATCTTTTTTCTCACTCTCACTTTCTCTCTCTCAATCTCTCCCTCTTCTCTTTCTAACTCTCTCTCTCTCTCTCTCTCTTTCTCTCTTTCAATCTATCTATCTATCACTTTATCTATCCCATTTATCTATATCACTCCCACATTTTGAAATGAAAGCTAGTTTCCATGTCCTTATCTGTGATCACTTAATCTTTCGGCGTTCTTTTGTTAATCCAAAGGTTTAACAGAATTGTCCGTTTGAAGCAGACGGCTTTCCACCCTCCGAAAAGGACTTGCAAATCGTTTTCAACGGGCTTGTAGGAGTTTTTCTTGTGGGAGCTGCATCGGCCCGTCGCCACACCCACCTAATGACATTCATTACAGCAGGGGTCTTGTCAGTCACACAGTCAAAATTCCCCAGGTGCGAACCCCGACCCCATCTTACTCTCAGCTCTTGTTATCAGCCGTAATTACACCTTCTGCAGATTATTGGGAAAGAGCCAGGAGAAACGACTTTTTCCCACTGGCACGTCGGAATAAAAAATTCCTGAACCAACATTCAACTTATTAAGGGGGAGGGCGGTTGTAAGTCTCATTGTGTTTAGTAAAACTAATTGCCTCTTTTTGGTTATTAATGACATTGTATGTATTAAAATATGTTTTGTGTTCTTTTTGATTGTCACAGTAATTTCTTGGATATTAACATTACAAAAAATATAAGAATAAAATTATATCAGTGTTTTTTCCTTTTCTATAAAATATTAAGATTACAAGGAATTTTGAACATGATAAAAATAAAAATCTTAGGCGGATTGTTGATACGAATCCAATTAAATCCGTTGAAAAAGCTTTTTTTTATTTTAGCCGTCTACCATACCGCCATACCACAGGGAAACCCCATACCGGCGGACTACGACCATGAAATCTATTAAATAATTAATGAATCAGGGAAATTTAAATTTACTTTAACGTCTTCTCCTAGCCTTACCTTGGTGGAAGGTGTAACCAGGGGAAGAAAAGATTTTTTTTAAAATTATCTATTCAAAAAGGGTGTTCCAATTGCTGTTTACTTCTTTACACTTTGGCCCAATGATAGTTACATATGATAAATTTTACAAGTTAGTTGAATACTCATAAACAGCCCGAAATTAACTACCTATTTAAGTATATACATATATTGAGTCTATTGAGTCTAGGAAGACGAATAAATAATAAATAAACGAATAATAAATAAAATAAATGAGTTAGATGAATATTATATATAAGGAAAGCGATAAATATACGAAAAGTAATCAATAAATAACTAACAAAGAGCGAGTATGCAATATTTACAATACAAAAATAAGTAAATAATTTGAAATTTTCTTTATCGCAAACTTGTTTAAGTCTGGAGGCAAATTATTTCTAAGGGGCGTTTTGAGCGGTTTTCTATGCCTGGTATAAAGAGGTCAGGTAGGCCTGTTATACAATGCGACAGTCTGTGTTTTGCGTTAACATCGGTCGCACAGTTTGTGCACAGTGGATTGTCGATTTTGTGGAATCGATAAAGATAAAAATTAATTATCCTCCTTATTTATTATCCTCATGTAAAAATGTCTTTCTATCCCGACTTCCTTCCCGACCTCTTCAAAATCCATCGTGTATATATACATAAAAGAGCAATATCTCACTGGCACTCTCCACGACACACAAGAATGATAATTCTACTTGATTGAATATAAAATTTTCTCGCATTGCAAACTTCATTATATTTTTAATCTTAAATTTTCTAGCATTGTATAAATTCATTTTTTTATCTATAAATTTTCTAGCATTGTATAAATTCATTTTTTATCTAAAATTTTCTAGCATTGTATAAATTGATTTTTTATCTAAAATTTTCTAGCATTGTATAAATTGATTTTTTATCTAAAATTTTCTAGCATTGTATAAATTCCTTTTCTTTATCTAAAATTTTCTAGCATTGTATAAATTCATGTTTTTATCTAAAATTTTTTCTCGTATTCTATAAATTCCTTATTTTTTTAATCTTAAATTTTCTAGAATTGTATAAATTCGTGTTTTTAATCCAAAATGTTTTTCTAGCATTGTATAAATTCATTTTTTTAATCCAAACTTTTTTTCTAGCATTGTATAAATTCATTTGCTTTTAATCTAAAATTTTCTAGCAATATATAAATTCATTTTTTTAATCCAAAATTTTTTTCTAGCATTGTATAAATTAATTTTTTTAATCTAAAATTTTCTAGCATTGTATAAATTCATTTGTTTTTAATCTAAAATTTTCTAGCATTGTATAAATTCATTTGTTTTTAATCTAAAATTTTCTAGCATTGTATAAATTCATTTTTTGAATCCAAAATTTTTTTCTAGCATTGTATAAATTCATGTTTCTTCCACATCCTACATGTATTTGTAAAATTTAAACAATGTTTTTTTTGTAAATCCCAGGCCCTGAAGATGATCTCAATAAAGATCGAAACGTTGACACGATAAAGAAAATGTTTTTCTAAAAAATGCGTCACACCAGTCCGCATCTCAGTATCTCCAAAGTTTCCATGTCCAGTCATTATCTGGCTAATCCAGCAATTGGGTTGAAACCATGTCGAGCTTTTCCGGAACTAATACTGGGGAAAAATCGTGGGTTACGCTACCCTGGATACTATTGTCCCAACTTGTTTGCCATGTATTCTCTATCCAATTGTCAATGAAACGCAGCCGTTGTTTTCTTGGCTAACGGCGAAGACTGCGTACGTCCGTTGAAACAGCTTCATCAAATATATTCTGAATTTTTGGGTCTGGTAAAGATTTGAGAATGAAAAAATATGGGTTTTTCCTTTCGAGAAAAAAATGTTTTGTAAATATACTAATTTAGTTTCACCAAACTAGAGAGGAAAAAGCAAATTTCTTCGACCGCTATTCGCTAACAAGCAAATCAGGAAAATTGTGTTTTAGAGATTAATAAAGGTTGAAACAACTCAAAGAGGGCTGTTCGCCCTTTAATCGTTGAACGTACCACCCCGGACCGAATTGTACGTAACAAACGAAACGGAAAATCAGAGATCAATGAGATAATTGAACGGAAAAATGGTGAGTGTTCAAAGATCCTCTAATGAGCGAGCACTCCGACAAGTGCCCCTGCGACCCTGGCTGCACGCGCTAATGGCCCATCCTTGACTCAAAAGAGCAATTAGGGGATAACGGATGTTTTCCACTGTTATATACCCTAAACCCCCTCAATAATATAATTGCCAATACTTTCATGAAGAGCCTAAGCAAAATTGTGCTATAACTCTCAATTGGTAAACTATTCGTACTGCAAAAGGGAAAAGTAAAATAACATTGTTTGTTACAATTATAAAAATATCGTTTTGTTATGTAATTTTCAAAGAAATATTATTAACTTTTCTCATTGTTATTATTTTAATGCCCGGAAAAAAATTTCAATTTTTTTAGTAAACTACATTGGTCATCGCCCGCTCTCTTTTCCTTAGCTTTTCAATTCTTTTCTTATCGTTTTCGCGTTTTAAACCTTAACTTCTTTTACTGATTTTCGTCCCAAGTTATGATATTCATGATGTTTTTATAAGTTTTCTTTAACCTACTGCTAGCCTCTCCGTATCTCAGGGCCTCAGCAATTGCGGATAAAATAACACAAATAACTCACAAAGTTACACAGAAACATAAAAACATAATAGTCTGGTTAGTAGTGTTCACACTATCCCAGAGTACTCGATATTCCTCGGGGCCTAAATCCTTCATTCACGCTAATAAATTACATTCACACATTCATTCTCGCTACCCCAGACTACTTGATATTCCTCGAGGGAATTGGGGATAAGTCCCTACATTCACACAAATAAATATATTCGTTCGAATAAATGACAAATATCACAAATGAAGGTACAAAGACCTACATACAATTTGAAATATTACTCTGGGATATGGAATCGGCGATCTATAATTTTCAATTGTACGACGTTTTGGTACGCGGTGTCATTTTCAAGTAAATGCTACATTTCTGTAAAATACATTAAATTTGTTATCTTATAATTATATTAAAATTATTTTTGTATTTTAGATAAATAATAGGAATTATTGTATGTATTGAGTAATTTAACCAAAGAATTAAAATATTTCCCAGAAATAAACCTTACATGAAAATGGCACAGGATGCAAAACGTAGAATATTTCAAATTGTCTTTAACCACCTTCACAAACAGGCCTAAGAATAATAAAAAGTTAACCATCCTTAAAAAAAGAACAACAATAAAAACCAATAAAATGAGCAAATTTTATTTTTAAAAAATTACGAAATAAGAATATATAAAAAAAAATAACATCACTTTGTACTAATGCGAGTATGATTCGTAATACATACCTAAAAGCAACTAAGCAAAAGGAATGTGAATTACATATTTATTTACCAATAATTGCATTTTTAAAGTATGTATATCGTAATTTTATTATGGGGTCGCCGTAGCAGAATGGTTAGGGCTTCCAACCAATTTGGTTTGCCACTCTTACAGTTCGAATCCTAGCGTAACCTAAGTATTTTTTAATCAGAATAATGTGAAAAAAGATGTATGGAAATTGTAAAATGGTTTGACGCTTAGACCGCAACAACCAATATGTATTTCGCAGGTTAAGCTCTTTTGTGTTTATATACAACTTTTTTTTATTGTTTTAAAAACCTGATGAGCATTTCGATTGATAATTTTGACGTTCATCTTGTGCATGAAGAAAAATCCAAAAATCCACTAACAATACAAACATCAATTTTATTTACAGACGAATGGAGCAAACTTTGGAGGATAAAAATTAATGAGAATAAATACACCCTCCGAAGCAAAATCTCTCACACAATATCCCTGAACGTCGTTACTACCCCTAAAACCGACTGCTGTTTTATATTTATACACGTTCAACCTGGAACCGATACACACAAAGAATAATAAAATAACTAAACAGACTGTTCGTACTACTCTATAAACTGGACGCAAATCATTCGGCAAAATATAAACTGGCACTACAAGAGTGATTTGGTCATATGGACTGGAGCTATGGGACACCGCTAAACCTATAAGATACAACGAATTCAGTCTTGCATGCAGTCCTCATCTCAGTCAACGCTCCCTAAGTTTCAATTGCCACTATCCAAAACGACCTCAAAATACCGTTTGAAATAGATCTATTTACTTTAACCCATTAGCCCAATCCATGTCCAGCATCACAAACCCAAATATCTCGTCAGTCCGGGACCTTTTCGCTAATAATTAACCACGTGAGTAAAGTTGGGAGAGCAACAAATTTTATTAACTCCTCAACACATTGTGTCAATGTTATTGAAAATGTATGATGTTTAGTGACCGTTAGTTAATGATTATTTGGAGATCGTGAGATGCTGTCTGGTGTGACGTAGGTTTCAGAAAACATTTTCTTTATCGTGCCACGGTTTCTTGCATCGGCTATCAATCATTGAACACTTTTTTGTTGAAATGCAGACAACACAAGATGATCTCAATAAAGATCGAAACGTTGGCACAATAAATTAAATGTTTTTCTAAAACCTACGTCACACCAGACCGCATCTCACGATCTCCATATAGTTATTGAAAATATTTATCATAAAATTACACAATATATTATACTATATTGGTAATATTTTTATAAATATTATCCTTAAGAAATGTGTTGATAATAATTCCTAGTCTAAACAGACACAATTGACTGTGGATGTTTAACAAATTTTGGATAGTTCCTCACAGAAGATGCCGCAAAGCCGAAACCCGTTTTGAGTAACGTCAGAAACCGGCGAGTGTAAACGGACCCAGTGTCGGTTTAATATAAAAATAGATACAGAATAGTTTTCTTGTACACCAAGGGCCACACATGTTTTCATTGTGTGCAAAAATCTATCGAAGAATTGAAAGAAACTATTACTTTGAACCTTATGCGATTGGAATTAGTGAAAAATCGGTATGCTTTGTAAGGATTTAAAAAAAAAATTTCCCTTTATATTTTATCAATGTTTCACAGAGCAATTAAGATAGATGAATCAAGCTCATTGATAAGATTAAGCAGAATGGCGAGAGAGATATTAATACTACTACATATTATATCCGCGAGAGTAAAGGCTGAGGAGTGGATGGAGCTATCCTTATGCTACAAACATATTTTAGCAATATTTTTATACCCTGGTGTTCTCACCTAAATACCCTCTCTCTCATGTCAATGTCAACAAGTTTTTGAAATTGAGTAATCGTGGGTGTCCAGAATAGGCAAAAGAAAAGAAAGAAAAGACGCAGAAGCGAATCAGACAGATACAATTGGACTCACCCTACGAAGACGGATCGTGACAGGAAAGCAGAGTGTCTTTAAGCGATACCAGATAAGGTCCTATCTGACTTTGGAAAAGAGTAGGGAGCATTTTGGCGAAATGTCTCCCACGCTTGTGATAGGGACATCTTCCTAGGATCTGAGGAAACAGGGGGAGATATCTAATAGAGCGATTAAGATCCCTTTGAAGAATAGACGCTCCTTGGATTTGAACGGGACGATTTTTCCCCTCCGCCTTGTCATTTTATGTAGGAAGTTGTTGCCGCCCCTTCTGAAATGGCAAGCGGCTTGGACGAAAACTCGGTAACGGCCGCGTAAACCAAATGAAGTTTTGAGGTGCGGACACACGCGGGCGGGGGTCCTTGTTGATGTGGTAATTTTCGACCTGGCCAAACCCTCCCCCGGCCCAGAGACCCTCCGTCACCTGAACGACACTTTCACGGAAATTGCGTTGGGGAAGTGATTAAAAGGTTAATTTCACCTCGGCGCGATCCGACAAACAATATTACTTTGGCCCAGGGAACCATCGCCCCTGTCACTTTTTCCATTTGTTACCTCTAGTTTTCGAATTAAGCAGACTTAGGGGCGGGAAACTGATACAACACCGCCATTCTAACAGATTCGGCTACTTTTACCAGAAAAATTACAAAAATCACCCAACTTCGGTCCATGACTGAATTTTCTAACAAAAAAAGTGTGAACAAACGCACAAAATATAAACATTTTGATAACATGATTATTTGGAGATCGTGAGATGCGGTCTGGTGTGACGTAGGTTTTAGAGAAAAAAAACATGTTCTTTATCGTGCCAACGTTTCGATCTTTATTGAGATCATCTTCCAGGCCTGGGATTTTCTAGTATTGTACAAATTCATTGTATTAATTTAATTTTTTTTTTAATTTTAATCTAAAATTTCTAGCGTTGTATAAATTCATTTTTTGACATCCTACATGTATTTGTAAAAGTTAAACTATGTTTATTAATCCCAGGCTCTGAAGATGATGTCAATAAAGATCGAAACGTCGTCACACTAGTCCGCATCTCACGATCTCAAAATAATCATAAATATTAGTTTCCATATCCAGTCATTATCTGGCTAATCCAGCAATTGGGTTGAAACCATGTCGAGCTTTTCCGGAACTAATACTGGGGAAAAATCGTGGGTTACGCTACCCTGGATACTATTGTCCCAACTTGTTTGCCATGTATCCTCTATCCAATGGTCAATGAAACGCAGGCGTTGTTTTTTTTTTTTGGAACCGTAACTCCCAATCTCCGAATAATTTTGACTACATTCCCACCAGATGGATTTTTATGTCTGTTCATTACCAAAGGAATAAATAAATCATTAATAGAAGGTTTTTCTGTTTGGCTTGTTCTCATTAATCTATGAGATAGCTATAAAATCTCCTGAAAAATATATCTTTGGCCTAAATCTGAATGTCTAATGCACAATACACGGATTACATGTTACAATGATGATACAATATTATAACGAAAAAAGCTTGCTAAATGGAAATAGGTTTTGCCTTATGTCCCACTATTGATACAATAATAGTTTAAGTTGTTCATTTGCTTTGGAAATATGTTGCAAATCGCCCAGTAAACATTTCTGTAGTACGTTAAAAGGTAAGTAATTATTAATAAACCAGTTTTGATATGTAAAACATTTCCGAGTTTTTCATTGTGTGAAGGGAAAGGTGGATATCGATTTTTGCATGGAGAAATTCCGTAGTCCTGGTCAGTGTTAATTTGGTGACCAACGGGGTCGTGCCGAAGACATGTCCCTCCGTGTAATTGGGGTTGCTTTGACTCTCACCCCCAGCCGTTGAAATTACCTTTGGAACTTGTTCAATTTCGGATCTGGCGAATTGCAACTGCTAATTGACACCTCAGCCGGCTCGGCTCGCATGTTGTCGCCGTTGAAAATATGTCGACCGGATTCCATTCATTATTCATTTCCCCAAATTGAATTAAACGCGCCTGGCCACTTCCGAGTCGAAAAAAATTAAATCCACGCCAAGCGTTAATTATTTCTTTGTAAAGATCGAAAACGCGACGAGGTGGCCTGCGTGAGTGAAAATCTATTGTCCTCTTCCTGTAATTCTTTAGTTTTAAACCGTTGTGAGGATATTATGTTTTTAAATTTTTTTATATAGTACATTATTGTAAGAAAATAACATTTTCGTTCTGCTTTATTGACAATAAGTGTGGCGCTTATGTTAAGTCCCTAATTTGGTAGGGACATGATATGGGATTTTGTCCGGTGACAGACCCACCTTATTTACACACTAAAAGAGCATGTACAGATTAATTTACAAGTAATAAGTATAATGGAGAAACGAATATTTAAAGTTTAACAAAAATAGGGACAAAGCATAAAGTTTGAAATTACATTGTTTACAGTTTTTAAATTTTATGCAATAGTCCTAGTCACCAAGTATTTTCTTTTTCAGATGTCGCTGGTTTCGGGGGTGGTGGATGAGCAGCAATTTCTCGTAGCAAAGGGTTTGGGTAAACCGTTGTGAGAATAAATAGAAAAAAACACATGTCCGGTGATCTCACGCGGAATTTGCTTCTGGAGTGCTTGACTCGTAAAAACAGTCGCCCGGTAATGATGATCTCATGCAACCTAATTACAATAAATATTTGCGAGACTTCCTCTCGAGGTCTGCTTGCTGATGAACCTGTAGTTTGCCAATTTCCAATCATTTTGGACGTTCAGTTCAGTGGTTGATCCTACCGTTACTGAAAATGCTGAGAAACCGAAAAACTTGCAACAAACCAAAACTGAGAGAATTATGAATAACAAAATAATTGGAAACTACTAAAGAACAAGTCTCTTACTAACGATAAATGAAAATTACTTGTGCTTAATTATCCTGAATTTATATAACCATGGAAAACCATTATGTTCATAAATTCTCGTGGAATTACGATTTAAAAATTTAAAAATTTTTCGAAATAGATCGAAGTAGATATCTGTATGCTTACAAACCACCATGTCATTAAAATTAATCCTCAACTGAGTGACTTTTACCTCTCTTGACTGCTCTGCGTCGTTGAGTCCGTCTGTTTTTCCCTTTTTGTCTATTTTCTTTTCTGGTAGATAAGTCCTTCCTCCATGTACATTCGTACAAAGCAAAGTCTATCATTTAGTATATATTTAAATATCATACATCTTTGCTCATTGTTTTTAGCGCTTCGTTTAGTGTTTTAATTTGTGTGTTAGTTGTTTATTTCGGAATTCAGTTTCTCGGGTGATAAACCTCTCTATCCCTCTCTCTCTCTCTTTCTCTCTCTCTAATCTCTCTCTCTCATTTCTCCTTTTTCACACATTCTCACTCTTTTATGTGGGTCTTCTGGACATCCTGTTTGTATGTCCGACTGTCTCTTTCTCTCTCTCTCTCTCTAATCTCTCTTTCTCTCTCTCATTTCTCCTTTTTCACACATTCTCACTCTTTTATGTGAGTCTTCTGGACTTCCTGTTGGTATGTCCGACTGTCTCTTTCTCTCTCTCTTTCTCTTCATTTGTATTTCCGACTACTACTTGCCCTCTCGTTCTGTGACCGTCTATGTTTTTTCCCTTCCTTAAAATTCTTTCATGTCTGCGCCTCTTTTCATCTGTTCGCTATCTTTCTTTCTGTTCCTCTTTTTCACACTTGTACTCATTTTAGTTTTAACAGTCTGCTTACATTCTTGTATATCTCTCTAGCTTTTTAGTCTGTTTGCGTAATATAACTTTAGTTATTTTTCTCTGTATATATTTTTTCTTCATATCTTTCTATCTATGTCTATTTCTATCTTTCTGCTTATCTTCATTCGCTCCCTCTATCTAGTTCAGACTATGTCTCCATCCTAGTTTTGTGGAACTCCACAGAAAATGATGGGTTGGAAAGAGAAAGCATTTTCCACACTAGACATTTATTGTATATTAATGTACATTAAGTCAGGCGCGTTTCGGTCTTATATAGACCATCTTCAGTGAATTTTTTAATGTAAAATGGTTTGACGGATTTTTACATTCTTATAAATTCAGAAGTGGATGTCTGGATGACTGTTCATTGACTTAGCGAGTAGTGGACGAGCCTTCTTGTCAGATTACTGGCCATGTTCTTATCCAAAAAAAAGTCACTGAAGATGGTCTATATTAGACCGAAACATGTCTGACATAATAACCTATTGTGGAAAAGGCAATTTATTTCCTATGTTATGTCTGTTTATCGCTGTTTCTCTCATTGTCTCTCTCTTATACACTCATTCTTTCTCATTAACATAGTACAGTAATAAAATATAAGGTATCACAAAAAATTGTGAAAACTACTGATGAGTTTACGACTAAATTTAACTATCCATGTATATTTCGTTATCCAGGCATTAAAAGTATTAGAAACACGAATAATTTGATACAGAATTCTCTTGCATGTTCTAGCATAACTGTGAAACTGTGGTTCGTTGGAGAAATAGAATTTTTTGAATTGGATTCCACGTTTTTTTTTAGAATTCTTGGTGCTTTGAATACAACTTTTTGTAGATGTACAAATTATTTATCTGGTTTTCTAAGAAAGTGACTAGGAGTTAATCCCCCTACTACGTTGGCCTATTGTGATACAGTGTCGCCTATTAGCAAATTTTAAAGCATGGTCGGGGGTTGTTACAAAAAATATCTCGTTATTTTACCCTGATGTGAAAATATGAATAAAAAATCCTCATTTTACTCTCTAACGAGGTGTTTTCACCGACACAACGACCGTCCAGAAACTAGTTTTCTGAAAGATTTCTGTGAGAAAAGGAAGTCCGGCGAGAACTGGTTCACCCCCTGAACGGCAGATAAGACAAAGGGGATGCCGATCGTCGCCGGGGACGTCCGGGGTGTCCCCATTGTGTCAACCTCGGTATGCAAATGGCGCAATTAGCCTTCCCTTGTGGCGGCCCTGTTTTGACAGGGTTTTTGACGGAAAGACAAGATCCTGACGTGTTCACACCGAAAAGGAAATATTAATATAATAAACAACCATCCCAACCGTCAAGAGTACTCCAAACAAACGGATCTTCTCAAGAAAAACCCCTCTTGCAACATCACGACAAATCCTGACATGTTTTATCCAGAGGGATTGAAAGTTATTTGCATAAAGCCTTCTTCGTTATTTATCATTTAATAATTTGTACGCCTGAGAATTCGTGAAAATCGGGGAAATTATTGCCTATATGCAGGGTGTCCTCGTAGTTAGCAATTGCATTCCACACGAGAAAAATACTGAAGACAAGGCAGGAAAAGTCTCAAAATAACAAATATAAAACTTTTAAAAGTAAATATTTAATTCGCTTATCTTGTTCCCTCCGCAATTTTAATAAAGCCAGAAACAATCCGTGTTGTGTTGGCTTTTGTTTTAATTGTAGGCCAAATTGATTTCTGAGTCCTACTTGAATTTTATGTCAATTTAATTAATTACACAATAATATATGTGAAGAACCGTAAAACTGAATTACAATTTTTGGGTTATTCTAGTTATTGACGGTGTTTAAAACGAATTTTTTTTGGCTTTGGATCATGACAGAATGCTCTATTTTTTAAATTCAAGTCGGGCTCAATTGAGAAATCAATTTGTTTTCTGAGATGGCATTGGTTTTGTCGATATGCAAGCCAACCTTATAAAATGTGACAATGGCTTTTATATCTCAACCAAAACCTTAATTAATTGAAGAAGAAAAAGGAAAAAATGATAGTGTCCTTTATCTATAAAAGATACCCACAGGTACATACTTGTAAAATATTAGGGATCATTATTGATAGTCAATTATCATGGTGCCAGCACGTGAAGTATAGTTTAAGTAGGTTGTCTTCCCTTTGTTTTCTAATGTTAAAAATTCGGGATATTCGGCGGATTGTATACTTTGCAATTTTCCAAGGAGTGATGAGCTATGGGTAGCTAGCATGGGGATCAGTATACATGTAAAACATGTTCTCATTATTCAAAAAAGATGTTTAAGAATAATTTTCTACTTTAAAAGAAAAGAGTCCTGTAGATTAGTCTTTTTAAACATAAAATTATGACTGTAATAAACCTGGCACTCTCAACTCGACACGCAAGAATGGCACAATTACACTGAAGACAAACACTTTGAGTGAGTAGAAATACTTCGATCGAATAAAAAATATATATATTTTGCATTGTATAAATTCACTTTTTCCACATTCTACATGTATTTGTTAAATGTAAACAATGTTTGTAAATCCCAGGCCCTGAAGATGATCTCAATAAAGATCGAAACGTCGTCACACTAGTCCGNAATAAATCCCAGGCCCTGAAGATGATCTCAATAAAGATCGAAACGTTGGCACGATAAAGAAAATGTTTTTCTGAAACCTACATCACACCAGACCGCGTGAAAAGAATCTTACGCTTTCGTAATAAAAACCTGTAGATTTATTCCAGGTTATTTTTTATTAAGAAAAACATTGTAAAGTATATATATGTATATATAAACAATGTACATGATCATAATCCTAGAACGAAAAATAAGTTGATTTATCTATTCTGTACAAAGATTAAATATTAGTCATAGTTTTGAATTTGTGGGAGTCAAGCTATTTAATAAACTACCTGTACATATAACAACATTTCCTGCAAAGGTATTTCAAAAAAGAGTTTGCAAATGGCAGCTAAACAACCCATTTTACACTTTGAAGGAATGTTTTAACGCAAAGGTTGAAACAATGTAAAATAATAAAATGTAGATACTTAAAAATATAAAATATGACGTATTCAAACAAAATGTAGATCTTGTTCACGAATAAAAATATTCTTGTTCATAGGTATTCATATTCATACATCGATCTAGTTTCTACCATTTCATCCACCAACAGATTGTAAGAAATAATTTATTTTTCTATCATTGTAACGTCTTGGAAAAGCATTTGTACCATTTTCACGCCTACAGATGAATGCATTCTAAACGATTGGTCCAATAATATATTTTTATTGTAAAATTTTCTTTTGAAATATTTGAATATGTAATTATTATACACACACGTGCACATTTTGGCAAATCTTTTATCTGTTAAATCTGAGCATTTCTAAAAACGCCTTATTTTATTTATTTTGTTTTATTCCTTAGAGCTCAAACAGTACATGGGCAAACAGTCCAAAGCAGCCAAAAACAAATTATATATAAATATAAATAACCAATAAATATAAAAGAAAAAGTTAAAACACACTAGAGATCTAGGAGCACAAAACTGAAATTTGCATTCGCTGATGAACGAGCTGAGGCCATTGTGACATTTCAAAGGCGAGCAATTGTGTACCATGTACTGTCAAGTCCGTAGGAGGTCCGGTGAAAATCCATAAGGGATGGGCGACCCTTAATCGGAACATAGAGGGGTACTTCCATCGAGTTGTTGAGCACCTTCCAACCGAAGGATAGGAAGCTAATTTTCCTTTAAAGCTTGAGTCCAACATGAAGTTTGTACGGAGGGAAGGGTAGCCATCATCCAATTCATGACCAGTACTCTTGGAAGAAATAAATTCAAGAGCTCGGTTCTGAACCTTTCTCAGATTGTTGGATCTCAGACCTCGATGCGCCTATACATTCTCTTGACATTGCAAATGTGATCGAACTAAGGATTAAAATAAGACCTTTAAAACGAACGGATTAATAAATTCAGCAATCATTCTATGAACAAATCTGAGGTTAAGGTTCGCCTTTTTTTAATAATTGTATCGATATGAGTATTAAATTAGCAGTCGGAGCTGAACGTGACTATCAAGTCATCAATAACATCAACACACTCAACGTTGAAATTGTTGATGCTGAAATGTAAGTTGGAGAAACTGATGAATTTGCAGTTATAATTTTATTAAAAGAAGATGCTTAGTGGAACATCAATCTGCAAAGGAATCCTCTTGAAGTGCCAGTGGATCGTTAGGGCTTTAAAAACTTTGATGACAAAAGCTAACAACTTAGCAAACTTAACTGCAAGTGCAACATCATTAAAACACATCATAAATAAAATCCGGCCAAGGTGAGTGCCCTGTGGAACACCAGAGGCTATTTCGATTCTTTCTGTGGCCCCAAAGATACAAAGAACGATCTGCAATTGAGATAAGATGTCAACCAACTGAGAAGGGGGTTTCCCATCTCAAAAGCCTCGACTTTTCACAGTAAAATTGCATGGTCGACTAGATCAAAAACTTTAGATATATCGGTATAAAAAAAAAAATCAACTTGAAATATTCCTCTAAAGAATGCAAAATGATTCCTTCTAATGAAACAGGTTAATTGTTCTGATGCGGTCCTTAATAAGTCTATATTTTTGGCTAATAATTAATTACTGATCTGACGGATTGTGTAAGGATGTCAGATATCAATGTTCAAAGACTTTAGTAATAGGGGGGGGAGCGTCTAAATCGGGCGCTTCTTGACTATATTCATTTTATATACCATCTTATGAATACAAAGGTACAATTTTACCAAGTACCCAAGGGAAGACTCATTTAGACCCAATAAAAATTATCCACACAGGTAGAGTCTTCACATTTTGAAAAAATTCTTTAAGGTAATTACCGTTATCGGATTTTAATTCAGTTCATACCGAAATGTCGTGAAAGGACTGAAGTTTATTATTTAACACATTCTTTTTTTATTTAAATTTTTTAAAATAAATATTGAGTCTTTGAACGCGACAAAAGGATTTTTTTATATTTGTTCGTGTATTACAGTTAGTATCAATCACTGTCCTAGAAGAAGTTTTTTGACATATTTCTAAAGGGTAAAAAGGATATTTTTTCTTTTATTAACCCTGGGAAAATTATGAAATATTACAATGATTTGGCTTGAATTTTACATTGAGTCTAGCAGAATGAGGGATGAAAATTCAAGAAATTGGATTCAGTAAGTGTTACTAAAAACTGATTTTAAAATTGGTATATAAATATTAATATACAGTACTGATAGTCATACTGTATTAGTATTTAATCTGTACTTTATGAGGATGCCGAGAAAATATACGAGTGTAATTACGAAAAAACGCACGTTCCCTCTGCAATACGTACAATGCTAATAATAATATTTCAAAAATTGTGAAAATGAATAAATAATAAACAATTCGTGCTAGTTTAATATTTCGAAATTGAATTTTTCTTTTCAGATTCAGGAAAACATAATTTACCGATTTATCCTTCATCTGAATTAATGGGATCTTTTTGGCTTTTCCCATAGGGACGGAAAGGAACCGATTTAGAGAGCATGACAAGGATCTCTGCAAGTGCGGCATGCGAGGGAGACCAGCCCAGATCAAAGCTCGAATTAGCCCAAACCGGGAGCTGGTTTTATCAAGAAGGATTTCGGGGCAAATTACAAGAATTCGCGGCAATTTCCGATATTTATATATGTATTATTGCCCGGCCTGGGGCTCGCCTTTGTGGCCATATATCACGACATGCCGAGGTATGTGGATTAATAATAGTTAAAACATAAAGATGGGTTGTAATTTTGGTAAAACAATTTCGACATTTATTGAATAAGATGATTAGAAAATTTTTCACTAGGAACGGTTTCATTACAGCTTTTAATGGAAACGACCAGCAATATTATCCCTAGAAAATAAATCGTAATAATGATAGTTCGTGTCTAAAATTATTTATTCTCCCTTTTCACCTTCCAGATATATATTTTCTTATTGTATAGGTATATCCTTTCTCGGAATACGATATCCTTTCCGTGTATATTTCTTTTTCGCTGTTAATAATATCGACACTAGTTTTGATTTATAATAAACTATCGCCCTCTGAACCCATGAGGATAAATATTAGTTAATTCTCGTCTCACTTTAGCATAGATTTATCCTTCGATCGCTTTACTATCAATAATCTTATAATACTATACTTAAACGTTTTATCAACCAAAAATATACACTTTTGGCAAATTACTTCTTCTTGTACGTTTATACAATACACTGAGTTAGGTTTCTTGTTTTCATTAAAATAGCAAATAACTAAATTTTGTAATTTTTAGCTGGTTTCTTTGAGGTGCCGTACCAAAAATGTGAAATCGCAGATTATATTCGCCTGTCCTTGCTTTATTGGTCGGTTTAAAGAGTTTCCGCATGTAGTCATCTGTAGTAGCTTGTCTCTAGGTTATATGGTAAATCGCCTCCTTTTTCTGGTTGTAAAATGCGACAAAGTTTTTTTTTTTTTAATTCACTGAAGATGAGCAAATAGCAAAACTTGACTTGCAGACTGAACCAACGCAGTACGATGATCGAGCAACCAATTTTTTATAGTTTCTTTCCATTAACAGTCTAGTATTCAAGATAAATGTCATAGCTTCCAAGGTACTACAGTCAAAAACTATCAAAAAAATATTAACTGATTCGTCATATTTGGCTGCATAACCTCGGTTACTCTGTCAGAGGAGGTTTGCATTTTGCGTTCGTGGTAGTTGTTTGTTGGTTATTGGGTATATGGTGTTCTTTATCGTTTGTAAAACGTGACAAAGATTTGGTTGTTGATTTAAATTTCCAGATTTTGACTTGACGTCTTTGAGGTGACGGTCCAGTATTTTGGATTCTCCGATCGTCTTCACCTGACCATGCTTCTTTTGTCTGTCGGAAGTGTTTCGGCATTTATCCATCAGCAATTTTTGTCTGCGGGCTTTTGATCAATCCTTTATTCGTTTGTGAAATGCGACCAAGTCTTAAAAACCAACTGAAGATGATTAAGATGATACCACAACTTGTCTTGCAGAGAGAATAAACTTAGTTGAAAAAAATTATAAAATTACATATATTTTTATGTTTTTACAGGAATATTCCATATTATTATTAGTCCGGAAAATTGCCAAAACAAGTCTTCGCGACTAAAACTACCAAACAAATATTTATCTTGATCGTCATCATATTGAGCTGCATATTTTCAGTTCATGTCTGTTAAACTAGTTTTCCATTTCCCCATCTGCATTAGGTTTTTGTTCACTTTCCAGCCTGTCGTGAGATTATTAACAAGATTTTATTTAAATTTTCAGATTTTTTCTTGAAGCCTTTCGTTTGGTATCTACAATAATTTTGATTTTCCTGTCCTCCCTCTTTCTTCTGTCACATATGTTTCGGCATTTCACCATCTGTTGTAGGTACAATGGGGCTATCACGTCCTTTATCCATTTGTGAAGAACAAAGATTCCTCAAACCCCACTTAAGTTGACAACATACCAAAACATGTCATACATATTGAACCAGACAAACCTGAACAAACTAATTTTTTATCAGTTTTCTAGTAGTAAAGACGAAAGCGATTATGCGTTTCCAGATCAAGCCACTTACGTCAAAAACTACAAATAAACATTTAGATTGATATTTATTTAGAAATCGTGAGATGCGGTCTGATGTGATGTAGGTTTCAGAAAAACATTTTCTTTATCGTGCCAACGTTTCGATCTTTATTGAGATCATCTTCAGGGCTCAAAGTCTTCTATGTAATTGTGTCATTCTTGCGTGTCGTGTCGAGAGTGCCAGTGAGATTTTGCTATTTTGTGTTTTCCAACGTATATAAACACAAAATAGAAAAATCTCACTGCCACTCTCGACACAACACGCAAGAATGGCACAATTACACAGAAGACAAACACTTTGAGTGAGTAGAAATACTTTGATTAAATATATATATGAAAAAAAAATATATATAGCATTGTATAAATTCACCTTTTTCCACATCCTACATGTATTTGTTAAATGTAAACAATGTTTGTAAACCCCAGGACCTGAAGATGATCTCAATAAAGATCGAAACGTTGGCACGATAAAGAAAATGTTTTTCTGAAACCTACATCACACCAGACCGCATCTCACGATTTTTAAATAAATATCGATTAACGGTCACTAATCACCACACATTTAGATTGATTATTATAATAACTGGTTTGGCCTGTCCAACGGTTTTTGCATTTCGCACATTTACATTAATTTTTCTCGTGAATTTATCTTGTCAAGTAGGTAGTTTTATAGATTTTACTGTTTCTTTAGATTTCCAGATTTTTAATTGAGATATTCGAGGTAATAAACTTCAGCTCGTTTTGTCTGTTCTTAATTCTTTGGTCTTTTAGAAGAGTTTCGCCATTTCACAATAGTTTGCCTGTGAGAATGGGTTATAAAGTTCTTGATACGTTTATAAAACATGAGAAATATTCTATGTACCCACTGAAGATGACATACTTTTGAATAAACTGCAAAAACACATTGTTAGCCCTGGCTTGGTCTTCTTTGGCATGGGAGTGTTTGGCAAGTATTGTTCTTTTTCATTTTGTAATATGTAACAAAGATACTTTTAAAAAGACTAGGGATGTCACCAAAGCACATCATTCAGTTTAACCAGCGAGGATGGCCAACCCAGTATGATGATCAAACTACTTATTACTATGCAGTTTTTGCAGTAGTCGATTATTCTTCAATATAGACCATATAATGCTCTTGCAGATCAAACCGCTTTTGTGAAAAACTACAAAAAGTATTTAACGTGATACTTTTATATTTTACTAAACTAGCGATGATGGTTGACTAATATGATTATCCAGCTGTCATATTATTTGGCAGCTTGATTGTTTTTTGGGCTGAATATTCTTGCCGGTTTGGACTGGTGCAACATTTGGCACGTTTAGGTATTTTGCCTGTGTTTTATTTTGAAATATCGTGTCTTTTTTCCGTTTGTAAAATATGACTTCACCAAAAAATAAAGTGCATAAAAAATAGTTTGTGATAACGTCGCAGCTAATTTCCCCCGAAACTCTGATTTAACTTGTATTTCACAATAGACCTAACCGTTTGTTTATTTAATTCCGCCTATTATTTTCGCAGGGTGGCAGTGTCGGCGAATGAAAAGGCAGAAAAAACAGGCCCGAAGGGGTTAAATAAAGACTTCCCCCGTCTGTCACTGTGATTCCGTGACAATGGAGTAGTTACCGTGCGGTCATTGTCTTATCTTTCGCCGGCCCGGATGCTACTTGAAACACGGAGGAGGAAACCTGTGGGAAGCGAGACGTCAGCGAGGGTGAGCTGTCAGTCAACTAGGAAGGGGGTGAACACCTTCCATCCGTTACTTTTCTTTCGTTATTTATGTATTTATTCATTAATTTGTAACCGACTCTGGGTTCAAAAGTCAAACTTTCTCCTTAAAGAAGAAAATCAAAAATAATTTTCAATATTTGTCTGTACTATAAAATGAGTTCATGAAAGTCTAAGCCGGTAATAAAGTTAAGATGTATGCTTATGCTAGCGAAGGTTTTAAAGATATTTCCAGTGGTTCTCCCGCTTTTGTATTTCAGATGGCACACGTTCTGTAATGTTATTTACGGATTCATTTTTCCCTTTGGCTGAGGGTGCTAGGGCGTAAATAACCGAGCCGGTCCAAACTTAAACAATGCCATAACGGATTCTTCTGGCCCTTAGATCATGCTGAAATATTGGGAGGAAGTCTCGATTGGAACCGCCTGCACCGTTTACGATCCTGGACGTGCCCGGCCCCTCGTCAAATAGAGCGAGTGTACAATTTTATTGACGTTTCTTTCACCCTTCTTATACTTTATGTCCGAAAACTAAATATTCCGGTGTTCAGCTGCCGCCGACATTATATTTGAAAGGTTAGTTATATATACCACGCCAAGGGTTAGTTTGGGTTGAAAGTGGATGGCATTTTCACCATTGTAATATTCATAAATATTTTATGTTTGTTCAATTATTTCATTGAAGTTTGTAATTGTTCGATCTTTTTATACTAAAATATAATTAGTTAGGAATCGAATGAAGAGAAACCAACTACATTATGTGAACTTGTGTAATTTAATTTTTTTAGTAAATGATTAATTTCTAATCAAGTTTGACAACCACTGTAGTGTTAATTTAGGTAATAAAATCCCATTAAGTAGTCTTTTTATCTAAGGTTTTTGATTGAGATGAAAAACGATTTTCACGAGGTGGATTCGAACCCGGACCTTTGGGTAGTAGCCGAAGGTTGTGGGTTCTAATCCCGCTCCGGACACAAATTTTTCATCTCAACCAAAAATCTTAGATAAAAAGAATAATTATTGGGAATAATTAATATGGTCAATTATGACCGCTAAGCAAATATGGATTAATTGGCTAATAAAACTGTTCATTTCGTAATTATCAGTATGAACTTAAAACTTTCTTCACTTTGGATGTTTTAATTCATAAAAATATACCAAACACCATTTGATTGAATGACGTGATAAATTAAGTGATTAATTAATTACGTGGGTTGATCAATTTATAAATGATTTTATCTATTTTCTTACTCTTCTACTGTCCTACCTTTGACTCAAAAAAGATACAGAGGTTTCCTCCGTTACATCTAGCCGGCTCTGTAGATTATAAACTATGTATGGTTTATAACCTTGGGGCTACATTAATTATGGGTCAATAAAAAAAGTAAAGTAATTCCTGTCGTATAGAGGGCAAAACGTCTGCTCAAACCACTTTACAATACGTTTTTCAGGGGGCGACGTTGGCCGCAACGGTTAGGCGTTGACACGGCGCTCATCACTGTAAGGTAAAAGTCCCGGGTTCGAATCCAGCGGCTCTGCATTTGAAGCCGACATACTTACAAATGGGCATTTTTTCAAAAACACTGGCACCCCGAAGGTTGATATGACCTCTGCTGTTACGAACCCTCGTAAAAAAAATACGTTTTCCATACTATAATTCCTTGAAAATATATAGGCTTTGACGGGATTCGAACCCAGAATTGGAGGTCAATTAATATCGGTCGTAGAAGAGTCCGTTTTAAATATTCAACTATGAACTTGTAAACAAACTTAAAAAGAAATGTACGAACTTATTTGTTTGACTACTTGTTGACATTTTCTATGTAACTTTGTATTCCGTCCTCCCAGAAATTCTCAGGTTTGTGTGCGATGAACACACCTGTGTTTTCTTCAGATCTCGAGTGAAGTATAGTTCTGAGCATGGAATAAATGAAAATCTGAAGGAGCATGTCAGGCGAATACAGTGGATCCGGTGGCACATCCCAGCCAAGCTCCATGTCATTCTGGTGCGCCTGCCAAGTGGGGACGAGGGTTGTCCTGGTAGAAAAAGTAATTTTTGGTCAATTGCTGACATCAATCCCTCTAATTGCAGTATAAACTAGAATTAAAGGTGGTTGGGAAGAAGGAATGATTTCCGGCTTTTGTAACAGCGGGTCGTTGCGTTTTCTCTTAGATTTTTCTCGCTGAACATTGTTCCAAAGATTTTTGTACAAATGGGTAGTTTATATTGCATTTTAAGATCGCAGAAAGAGATACATTCAATCAACATATGAAGAAAGCATATCAACCTTCGTCAAATATCCAGCATGCTCTCTGATCCATCGCATTCGGAGATGTGAGGTGCAGTCTGGTGTGACGTAGGTTTTAGAAAAACATTTTCTTTATCGTGCAAACGTTTCGATCTTTATTGAAATCATCTTCAGACCCTAGGATTTATAAACATTGTTTAACTTATACAAATATGTGTAGGATATGAAAAAAATCAGTTTATACAATGCTAGAAAAATTTTTTGATTAAAATTGAATTTTTTATTCTAAAATTTTCTATCAATGTATAAATTCATTTTTTTAACGAACAAATTTTTCTAGCATTATATAAACTCATTTTTTCACATCCTACATCAATTTGTAAAATTTAAACAATGTTTATAAATCCCAGGCCCTGAAGATGATCTCAATAAAGATCGAAACGTTGGCACGATAAAGAAAATGTTTTTCTAAAACCTACCTCACACCAGACCGCATCTCACGATCTCCGAATAATCATCAATTAACGGTCACTAAACACCACACATTTCCGCATGAAATATGTTGAGCATCTCTGGGTTTTGTGTGGTTGAGTGTAGAGTATTTTTGACGAAAGCTTGAATTTGGTCAACATTTGAACATTTGGTCAACGGTTGAACGACGACCAGAGTCCTTTGCGTCTTCCAAATCCAAATTTCCGTTTCTGGAACGATCAGTTTGGGCTTCGGTATCTAAAAATGCCCTATTATTTCCTCCATTTCCGATTAGCTAAATTTCTTGTTAAATACAAGATCTCAGTCGAAACTGATGAATAAAAACACCATAAATAAAAGATTAAGGGGTGCAAACAATAATGACTGAATAAACGTTGCTTCAGAACTGTAGGGGGATAAAATCGAATTATTGACAAACGTTATTAACTTAATCGTGACTTCCTGAGTGTTGAATCATGATAGCTCAAGTGGTTAGTGCACCAGCGTATTGAGCCGAAGGTCGTGGGTTCGAATCCCGCTCGTGACACTAACTTTTTCATTTCAACCGAAACCTTACATAAAAAGATTAATTAATTGAAAGAAGAAATTTGGTCAATAGACCACTAAATATAATGGGGTTCTGAACTTATTTTACAACTCAGTATTTCGCATAAACCAATCTTTCAATTAACCAAGGATCATTAAAATCATATGGTAGATTCTTTAAATTAGAGTAAGCGAAGATATAAAAGAAATTTCTCGATTAGTTTTAATCTACATTGCAATAAAGCAAATTAAATTGAATTTTCCAAATGATAAAAAAAATGGTTGAAACATAAATAATATTAGACTCGGAATAAGAGTCATTACGTAATTTTTTATAAAAATATTTATATAAATTTTTTTACAAGACCGCACAGAAGAACATATATTAAGAACTATCTCACACCAATCGACTATGTAAATATTCTTATGGATTTTTTATGGATAATCTGAACCTTAATAAGATAAATGGTATTTATAATTTTGCTTTTAAAAGGGCCTTAAATAAGGGAATATTACGTAACTACTTTTCCTAGAAAAAGGAAGGAATGTCAACTTCTTTGATTCCAACTTTGCCTTGGACTTAAGGCTTTGAGAACTTGAAAGTAACCAATTAAAATTAAAAGTTCTAACTTCTCTTTTCAATTTCTTTTCATTTGAGAATCTCCGAGCCAGATTTTGGAGGGGTTTAATTTCGATTTGAAGCCGGCAATGTAAAAAGGGCATCTAGGCGTGTTTCATCCTGAGTAATTTTGACCCGAGATTAAAATATTTAAAAAAAAAGAGTAAAGTGTCCCCACTAAACCAATATCAATCTGAGCCGGAATGACGCAATATACTTTTTAATGAGTTTTCTTTTTACATCTACGTAATTAACGGGCTCCTTAATTAACTCGTGGAAACACAAACGGGATTTTTCGCCTTCCTTTTCCTTCGCGATTCCTGCGCCCGGGGACGGAAAAGAATCTCTAAACAGCTCATGGGACGAGAGTTTCCTTGCGGTTTTAAACTTTCGAATAAATCGGCTTGTCCGTCGTCAACGCGACTGGAAAAGGGTGAGGGACGACACCCTATATAATTTGCCGACAGTTGTTTTTGGCACCGGCGATGGACTTCTGACGGTCTGAATGGGCTTTTGTAAATAGGAAGAGGTTGAATTACAATCCCTGGGATCAATTTGATTTCAGAATTGGACCATCTTTCTAAATGTCAAGGCTGACGAAACGTCGTGAGTAATCACAAAGATATGATAAACGATTCTCCGAATTTCATCCGGACCATCTCATTTCCATATCTCTAAATAAAAAGATAAAAAATGGGATCAAAAATGTAGAAACAATTGTTGAATATATAACTAATTTCCATAAAAAAGCCAACATTAAAATACAGTGATAATCCGGATGTCCAGGAAGATCCAACAAGAAAGTGTGAAAAACTACCACCCAACGAACTTCAATATTAATTTTTATAGCAAGAAAACTTAGTTAGCCATTTTTGTTTTATAGCATACTAGGACTAAAAATCATCCTAAAATGAAAGAAAGGTTTATTGAAAATATAAGTTCATTTAAGAAAAAACCGAGTTTTTCTGAATGATATATACAGATTATCTGTGTGGTCTGAAGGGAACTTCAACATGAACTTTTCAGTGTTGGGTCTGGGTGATTTTCATGTCAAATCTCTTTTCAAGCGGTGAGTGGTGGAGTGTATGAACTGGCGTCTTTGTTTTTCGGTGCCTTTTGTGGAATATCTATGCTATTTTATTGTTAAGGTCGATCGGTGCTTTTTTTTAAAACTAGTATATGTTTTGAATAAAATGATGGGTTTTTTCTCCTAACTATGTCAGTACTGGCCACAGTTATGTCGTTAGGTAGGAGTGTCAAGAAAGGACCGGCAACGGACGAACCGGCGGAAAAAGCGGGCTGATTTTTCCATAATAATTTTCGGTCGATAGTGAATCCTAGAAATTTAACTGACTTACAGACGGAAAAATTTAAGCCACCGAGTCTCCCAAAGGATTCGCCCTTCCTCTAGTAAAGGGGCATACACACGATTTAGAGGCTGATATTGACAAATTATTCTTTATAGCCCATTTAGCAAAAGCGACCATTTTCACATCCAGTGCCAAAATCTTTAACTCAATGCCAAATCAATAACTTTAATGCAGGGGGAGAATATCAGCGAGATCATGTACATAAATTAGAAACAATACAGGACTCAAAATCCCTCCCTGAGGAAGGCCCTGATATGTAGTATGTGAGCCAAATGAAGAATCATTAATGATTATAATTATTTTCCTGTTTCCTATAATATTTAAAATATTATGGATTACGGTGTGAGGAAGAACAATTTCAGACATTTTCTGTGATAGTAGGCCCAAATCTACAGTATCATATGCCGACGTAATATCAACAAATAGCGCTATAAGGATTTTGAAATCGAAAAGGCATGTACATCATAATTCAAGTTTGCTTGAGCTTTCATTTCATTTTCAAGTGTGTATGTAACTTTTTCCTCTTTTTGTTTGTCGAGTTGTAGTTTCATGGTCGTTGATAGTTTTCGCATAGTCTGTAAAAGAACTTATATGTTTTTTGTATCTGTCTTTTAGACTGCCGGTGTATTTGTCTATTTGTCACATGTGTCATATCCCACTGTTTCAAGTGGTTTTGTCTTAGTAGTTTTCATGCGGTGTTCGTGATTTTATGTATGTGCATCTGGTCTATTTAATGTCTGTTTTTGGTGCGTGTTTTGATTATTATTTTGTTGATTGTGTTTATACCCCACACGCTATGTTGTGACGGAGGTGGTGATTTGAGTTGGATTGTGTGATCTTATGGATAACTATTGCTATTCTGTATATGTAGAATTATAGCCTGTTGGCAGTTTTTGTGTCTGTTAAGCCAGAAAATTTTTAATGGTATGGCTTTAATTTTATCAGTTTTGGTTTCATAAAAATCGAAAAAAGGACAATTTGTTATATGCCCTGAGATTACCTACTATTTATGAGACAGGTGTTAATTAATAAAACACCCTTACTCTGTCCAGCAAGTTTGGCAAGGTTAGCAAGGTTACAGATTGATCAAAATTAATGATCTTAAGTTATCCGATTAAAACAAACTTATAATTCAAATTCTGTTTATTTCGTTATTAATCTTTTCTCCTACTTTTAAGATAACATTTGGTGGTTTAATTTTTAATCTCACGTTTTTCTCATTGCTTAATGTTTTCTCCCACACGAAGGATTAGAGATAACAACACGTTCGATAAAGCGACGAAGTACGATAGTACTTCAAGGAGTTAAGTGCACTTGTAGAAAGAAATACACTGTCGGGGTATCTTGATTAAAAAAAGTAAATATTTATAAATTAATTTATATGATTTTATAATAAAATGTGCTAAAGAATCGTCGAAAATAAATTCAAAATCGTAACAATTAGGTAAGTATAAGCATTCGGATGTCATCATGCAATGGGAAAAGAAAAAGGGTTAAGAACCGTTTTGTTGTGGATGGTGGCACACTGTAGTATCCAAGGTAAAGAACAAGCGGATTATCTAGGCAGGAAAGCAACGAGGGAAACAAGGTTGTCCAATAAAATGTTGCCATTTTGATGGATTGATTTTTAGCCTTTGATTTAAATTAGAAGTAAAGGAAATTGGCACCGTCAATACATTCCAACGGAAAAAGGCCTAGATTATACAAGAACGTGCACACAGATTTCGACTACACCCTGGTTTGCCAATATTCCCATAAGAAAATCCACATGAAGATTAATGGTCAGGTTATGATCGAACCAAGGTTTATCTAAAAAAGATAAAGGTAGAGCAAGACGAGATGCATATATGGTAGTGAAGAAACGCCGCAACACAACTTTGTGTACTGTCCACTTTATGAAGGCCTAAGAAAAATGATAACCGAAATTTGAAAAAAAAAAAAGAATATATATATACGGCGACATATACAAAAACCAAAAGTTTCGAATCCATGGAGGTGTGCACCTAATGGTCATAAGGATAAGAATATGATTAGAGATTTGTAAATTTCTACTTTACATTTTTTTGGGGACTAGCAAAATATTTGTACATAATACAAGTCTATCTATGCTGATCCAGTGAACAAATTCATACATTCAATATCTTACTGGCAATCTCAACACGACACTCAAGAATGACACATCTACCCGGAAAACAAACACTTTGAGCCCAGGAGATGATCTCAATAAAGATCGAAACGTTGTCATGATAAAGAAAATGTATTTCTAAAGCCTACGTCACACCAGACCGCATCTCACGATCTCCGAATAAAATACATAAGTAATTCCAGAAAGTTTAAAATTCTATCTAATTAATCATTATGTTAGGTAATGGTTGGGATAAAAAAGTCAGTGTCGCGAGCGGGATTCGAACCTACCACCTTCGGCTAAATACGCCGCTGCTATCGTGACTTCGGTCCACTCGGACACTAACTTCCCATCTCAACCCCACCTTTCGAATTTTCCCTCCTTTTTCCCATTTCTCAAATTTTTTGCCATTTTTCAGCTCAAGTGGTAAGTCATCGGCGTATTTAGCCGAGGTCGTGGGTTCGAATCCCTCTCGTGTTATTGACTTTTTTTATCTCAACCTAATACCTTACATCATGATTAATTAATTGAACGATTGTATTTGGTCAATCGGACCACGGAATCTAGTGAATTATATATGTTTATCGATTTAAATAATTAGATAATTATTTTCTATTTTGTGGTTTATCTAGCTAAATTTTACATGATGCCAAATATCTCCTGATCGAAAGCAACGGGGATACTGAACAGATTAGGTTGTTCTAGATCAATTCACATCAATCCACTTTTCAATATAGTTTTATAATCTATCCAAGAAAAAAAAATGGCTGAAAAAATTTCTGTTGTGAGGGAAATCCAACGTCGTCATAGACATCATGGAATGTTCGGTTTTTTAACATAAAAACGGTTTTTTAACGCTCTTCTGTTTCATTTCAATGCAGATTTGATGATAAAAGGGAAAATTGACTCCGTTTTCGCTTGACCAGAGCCGTCAGTCTCCCGGGTCGAGTCAGGAGTCGATTTTCTTTTTCGGGCCGTGGGACGTCAGTTCCGGATTGACTCTTCGGCCGGACAAAGCCTCAGGGGTTCCTTTGCATTTTACATGACGGACCCAGCTTTGTCCCGTAAAAAGATAATAAGCCTACCCTCGGCCAACGAGGGGAAGATTATGTCAATAACTGTAGTTGGGTCAATTTTAACTCAACCCCTGTTTGATCTCGGACACGGGGAAAAAAGCCTAAGGTGAATAGTAAAGCGAATTCTTTGTCTCGCTTTCACAAAACAGTTATATGGTGAATTTGTTTATATCGACGTAACAAGTATTACGAGATAAATACTTATAAGTTTACTGATAAATTAAATAATTTTTACCTCCACGTGTTAGAATTATTTACGCTTTTTGTGTTTTTTTACGCTTAGAATTGTTTATTATAAAAAATTGTTAGATAAAAACAATCAATTTGTTCTTGTTCTGTACTTTTTAACTTTCGAGTCCTTTGAATTGTGCAAATAGAAATTCAATAATTTTCAATTACGATGTTTATGAATCCCAATGATCTTTTGGACACGTATTATAAGAATTTCAGTCATAATTGTTGTTTCACTTGTCCCTCCAATTGTATGAAATTTTACAGAACTTGAGAAAATGGAAGAAAAGAATAGTTATATTAATAATATTATAAAAGCTATCCTGACTTTTAATGTGTTGTAACATCATTTCATTGAAAATAACGTATTTATTTTTTACAAACATAAAATTATGATTCAACAAACATGAAATAAAGATATGTGTTACGTTTTTATTTCTTCTCTATTAAAATATTGGGCTAAAAAATATATACTGTTTCATTTGGTAGATTGCAAGGGATTTCGTCAGGAAATTTTTCAATAAAACATATTGAAAATGTGTATGAAAATAAAGTCATGTTTCGCTATGGACTTTTGACACTTTCAAAAATGTATGTCCTGTGGTGTGAACCTGTAGTTTTACGAAATTCTGTTTATTTAGGTTTATCTCCTTGCTTATAATCCTGATCGCCATTCCAGATGAAGTCTGGCTTACCAAAACTGCAAGGAAACGCAGGCCAAAATGATCGAGCTGCTTCTAAGAAAAATTCACCGCATGGATTTTCCTCACGTAGTATATTTACATTATATTTATTTTGGTCTGTCAAACATGCACTGGATTATCATCAATGTGTCTGTAACATTAAAGTAAACTACAATTCATTAAGGTTTTCAGTTGAGATAAAAAGTCAATGGCACGAGCGGGATTCGAACCCACGATCTTCGACTTGATACGCCGCTGCTCTACCACTTGAGCTATCGTGACTTCGATCCTCTCGAACACCAACTCTCCATCTCAACCTGCAACCGTTCGAATTTTCCCTCTTTTTGCCATCTTCAAATGTCGTGTAATCGTATTGGATTCTCAGCGACAAATGAAATGGCCACGGAGTGCTTTAGTAAAGTATACTTCATTTTAAACTTATTAAATCCACTAATTTCGTGGTCCGCTTGACCAATTAATATCTTACAATTAATTAAGGTTGTCAGTTGAGATAAAGTCGTAAGTTGGTGTCCGAGTGGATCGAGGTCACGATAGCTCAAGTGGTAGAGGAGCGGCGTATCAAGCCGAAGATCGTGGGTTCGAATCCCACTCGTGCCATTGACTTTTTTTATCTCAACTGAAAACCTTAATTAATTGTAAGATATTAATTGGTCAAGCGGACCACGAAACTAGTCGATTTATTAAGTAAACTTTTTTTTACCAATTTTACTTAATTATTACATCAGCGTATTTAAAATCCAGTGGCTCATGGATAAACCTTTCATTTATAGAGTCGCATCATTGAAGATGGTAAAATGCCGAAAGGTGGGTGGGCAGACCAAAATGTAGGTAACGCCCAAAATGCCTATCCTTGCTCAGGCGCGGTTGACAAACAAACCTAGCTAGGTCGGCAGGAAAATATTATCTGTAACGACAAAATTTTCATACTTGCGGTCTCGCTGACAACATAGATATCTCACCTCTTTTAATTATTACTACTAAGGACAAATCCATTTACGTTTTAGTGGTCAATTGACCAAGTTACTTCTTTCAATTAATTATTCTTTCTATGTAAGGTCTTGGTAAAAACTTGATTAAAAATTTGAAAATCGCAAAAAGAGGGAAAATTCGAAGGGTTGTAGGTTGAGATTGAGAGTTGGTGTCCGAAAGGATCGAAATCACCACTCAAGTGGTAGAGTAGCGGCGTATTTAGCAGAAGGTCGTGGGTTCGAATCCCGCCCGTGGCACTGACTTTTTATCTCAACCATTACCTTACATAGAAAGACTAACAAAAAATTGATTTAAATTCAGTCAAATAGGTACGCTTATGTTAAACGATATTTCATTTAATAATTTCAGTCAGATTTCAATTATGACAATTCTTCGGCGTAATAGTTGAATTTACGAATAAAGCCATAATTTTTGAGTGTTTAAATTTTTTCTAGTTTATTAAACCGATTTTACACGCAAAGGTAGCACTATTAAGTTCACGGCTTAATAGGAAATGGCTAGAAAATGAAAAGGTTGAAGGTAGAGATATTAATTATTAGCAAGTTCTGCAATTCAATTAGTACAAAAGAAAATATGTTCATTTTGTTTATCCAAGGCAATAATTTTCTCCACGAGAGAACACTCTGCATTAAAAAGTACCTTTTAAAAAATTCACACATGTTCAGAGAAATTGCTTCCCAAGATCGCTGGCAACTCGTCATATCCTTGGACTAATTTGGTAATTTCATTCATTCATAATTTATTCATTGCAAATTCCCATTCCAGGCCGCGCACAATCCACGGCGTTTTGCAAATTATTGCAAAAATTGTTTGCCCAGTGTGATTAAAATTCGGAAAAAAAGGGTTCCCTGGTTCATAATAGGGGAGGTATAGGCCCCGGCAGAGGCGAGGTCATCCGCATTCGTTTCACGGTGGTGAGAAAATTTACGGTAATAAGGCAAGGAAGGGTAAAAGTGACAAACGGCCGCTATTCCCCGTTTCTAGGGTGATCTATTGTTGTGTGTAGCAGAGGGGTTTCTACTTTCTGGAAATCCTTTCCAAACGAGAGGGCTTCAAAGAGTTGAGCTGATTACAATTGGACATTTTTTTACTGAGATCACTTCGATTGTCATCTGAATTTTTTCCCCTGTCAATTTCAACGTTCTTCTCAAGGTGACGGAGGGGTTAATTCATCTCGGTAAAATTACCCGCAATATCTGGGTTCTCAGCCAAAATGACGACCTGTTAAGTTTGAGTTCGAAATCGGCCCTGCCGGTCTGTTAATCTCGGGCCCTTTGTGATCCCAGCTAGTTAAATTGTCCTGCCGGGATTTCTCTAAAGTCGTGGGGCACAAAATGATTCACCGGGCTGAACTTCATTCGTCGGAGGCTTAAGGGAGGAGGCCTGGCCGTGTCAGCCTTTGAGGGTGTCAACGGCAACACCCTGCAAATTACACCGCCGCCGTCCCGTCGCCCACGCTCCTCCCTGTTTTAGCCTTTTATTGCCGTTTATTGCCTTCCATAGGCGTTTTACTTGCCCTTCAATCCTGCGACAATCTTCTTTTGAGAAAATTTCAAACCATCTTTCCATGTCCGTTCGCCTAACATCGATGATTGAATGATTTAACGATTTTTCCTTATATTATAAGTTTTGTTTAAAACGCGTCTGGCAGGCCTAAAAGTAGCCAGGATGAAAGGACCAAACTACAGATAAAGTGTTAGCAATATATAATAAATAATAAGCTCGAATCCCGCCCGTGACACTGACTTTTTTATCCCAACTAAGACCTTACATAAAAAGAATTATTAATTGAAAGAAGTTACTTGGTCAATTGACCACTAAAACGTAATTGGATTAAGTTTTAGTGGAACTGGATTTGTTGAATAAGTAAAAGAAGTATCACTTCACTAAACAGCGCCCCGTGGTCACTCCATAAGTCGCTGGGAATCCAATCCTGATTACACGACATTTGAAGATGGCAAAAAGAGGGAAAATTCGGTTGCAACGGTTGCAGGTTGAGATGGAGAGTTGGTGTTCGAGAGGATCGAAGTCACGATAGCTCAAGTGGTAGAAGCAGCGGCGTATTCGGCCGAAGATCATGGGTTCGAATCCCGCTCGTGACCTTAACTTTTTCATCTGAACCAAGACCTTATATCAAAAGAATAATTAATTGAAATAATTAATATGGTCACTTAGACCACTAAACATATATGGATTAATATTTAAAAATTATTATTCCGAAATCGTAAGATGCGGTCTGGTGTGATGTAGGTTTCAGAAAAACATTTTCTTTATCGTGCCAACGTTTCGATCTTTATTGAGATCATCTTCAGGGCTCAAAGTGTTTGTCTTCTGTGTAGAGGGCACTCTCAATACGACACGCAAGAATGGCACAATTACACAGAAGACAAACACTTTTAGCCCTGAAGATGTCTCAATAAAGATCGAATTATTTAATCCACATCGACAAATATATAGAACGAATCATGTTTGTCTATCAGTGTACTGAAATGTGTATTTACCATTGATGGATGATATTAAATAAAGTAAGTCACACATACAATAGTAAAAATGTTGGTCGATCCTACCAAAAACTTATCAAGAACCAATATGGAATAATTTTTTTGATATTTGTATTATTCATTATCATTAAATTTAATGTGTCCTTAACTCCAAAAGAATTTCTGAACATTTTGTTTTTTTATAAAATTTAAGGTGGGTGGATTGGATCAACTCTGAAGTTGAACAATGTCATACACGCCTTTCCTCATGGAAAAACATACCCAAAAGTTGGTTAAACGTTCCAAACAAAAAAGTTTCCACATTAAGAAAACGCGAAAGAGCCAGGCAGAATTACCCTTGTTTATTATTAACGTTCCGCCCTTGTGCGAACTTCCCGATCGAGTCTTGAATAATAAACCATCCAGTGAAGCTTGTCAGTCCGTCTGTTGCTCGAGGAAAAAGCTATGCTCTCCGCTCCCCGCCCCATTTAAAACGAAACTCAGTCATAAGTTGGCGTTCGGCTCGTAAAGTCGGTGACCTTGTCAGAAGAAAGTCAAGCCCGGCCTCCCCCGGGATGAGGGACTTAACCCCGTGACACCGGATCCAAACTAATTTTTACAATTGCATTATGCATGCCCCGTCGGGAGTTTCGCGTAATTGCTACCGACCGACAGGGACTTGTCAATTTTATTTCTGCCGTCGCAATTGAACTTTTTCCATGCTTCGAATTCCAGTTTATATCTGTACTGTCTTTCATCACGCTGAGAATAAACACGTAAAATACACATAAAACAAAATAATCACACTGGGAAAAACCGCGAATAACTTATTTTAACTAAAAATCCAGGTGTCTATATTTTAAAAAACTAAGAAACTCAACACTTACTATAATATTAAAAAACTATTCTGAACTTTAAACAAAGTAGGCAAGTTTCTTAATGTCCTTCTACCCAGCCCACCCATTTGCACGATGTAAGTAAGTAATAAAGTGCAAGTTATTTGATATACAATGTGCGCAGTGCCTGTTAGATTTTTCAAATTTATAGTATACTGGACGGTTCCAAATCATGGTTAAAAATTCAAGATGTTATAGGAAATTGAACTTTCAGTAAAAAAGTCCTAATACTTGTTACGCGATCAACCAGCCTTTAATACGATGTTGATTGGGATTCGGGTTGTGGTCTTCAAACATACAATGTTTTTATATCAACGCCTAAGCTTTTGACAAGTTTTATTGCCTTCTTCAGAGGATCTACAGAGACGTAGGGACATAATCATTTAAATAGTTATAAATTACTGTAAATAGCAATAATTGTACTTACAAAAGTGAAGTTATGATACAAAGTCATAACTTAAACACATTACACATTTCACGATATGTATATACACAAACTATATACATATATAATAAATAAATAAATAAAAACCTCTTCTTAATAGCCTCTTACATATATATGCATTTTTTTAAAACAGTAACAATTACTTAACAATTAATATTCTTTACGTACATAAATATCACAGGCGTTTGACTAGAAAAATTGTGTTTATCACGTTATCAGGTGGGAGGTTCCCCACACTATCACCTACTGATAACAATCATTTTCCACAATTTTTAAAACAAGATCTTAATTTCTTGTACATTGGTGATTTTATGTTATCACAGCCTGTTATAATATATAAATAAATAAATATGTATGCAAGTATTGTTACGATCTTTGGGGAGACCTTGTCTTTTTCTAAAATCCCACTGTATATCACACTCAAATTATTCAAATCCGTTTTTAAAATTACATGCCATGTTATCGTGATGAATAAATATCATTTCTCTCAAAAGTCTACGACCTATATTTTGTTCTGAAGCCACAATTTTAACTCCATCGAAGTCAAAATTATGTTTAGTAGCATGTGTATGTTTGGATAGTGCGTCCCCGGCCTTTCTTCATCACTGCAATCATACTTATGTTGCCGCACAAGTTCCGATAAATATTGTTTCGTTTGGCCGTAATACACAGTGGGACATTGTGTACATTTGATGCGATACACTACATTAGATTTTTGTAATAGAGGTTCTTTACTTTTAGGTTTTGTGTAAAAATTCTTGCCCACTTTATTATTAAATTTGTAAACAATTTTGACATTATCCTAAAGTTATATATAATTATCTTAAAAAAGTCCTAAAAAACCTGGGTCCGGAAAGCCTTGATGTTTCCTCAAGAGGACTGGGGTTGGTCTCATTTGACAGAGAACCCCTTCACCGACAAGGTTTGTTTGGAAAATTTTTTGTAAGGTGTGCATCTTTTGAATTTATCCATAAAAATGTCAGAAACGGTGACTTTTTATGACCCTTCCCTACTAACTTCGAAAAATCATTAAAAATTATAATTCTCAACCAATTAGGCTAATTTTAGTCTCATTCGTCGCTGAAATAAATGTACTATGAATGTTGTTTAGAATTGTTTTATGGTAGTAGTAGCGGCTTACATACTATTTCACAAATAAGTGCAAAAATATTTGTTTAAGCTTTTCCCGATCCAGGTTCATAGGACCTTTTTACTCAGTGTTCAATTCTTATAAGGTCTTGAATTTTTCACTCATGATTTGGGGCTACCCCGTATATGTACCATATAAGTAAAGTAGTAGATTAGTTAAGTGTTGAAAAAAATAGGATCACAGTATCATTTTTAACCACAAATTATGAAAGGACTAATCAATTTAATAGCATAGTTAGTATGATTGATAATAATGACTTTCATTGTCATCAAATGACTTTTTCACAAAGACTTATAAACATATACTTCTATGGCCAGTATATTCGCTTGTTTTTTCCAATTATTTTATCTTTTGTCTGTTTTTATAGAAGTATAGATAAAGACAATTTTATAAGGTCGCAATACTGACTGACTGTGATCAAAAATGTTTTTGATATTAAAAGTCATAGAGTTCTTTTTTTGTAGAATTGTTAATAAATCTATTAAATAAAGTAAAAGGGAGAGACGAAAAAATCGTTTGCATTCAGTGGTTTCCCTAAATAAGAATTGAAAAGAAAGAATATTTCCACCCGGACGTCCTTCTCGTTTTTCACCCCTCGAGAAACCGGATTTGCATAAAACCAGAACTGTTTCTTTTCAACGTCAGCCCTTCCGAAAGGGAGGAAAAAGGGAAAAACGCACCCTCGTCCTAGACCGGCTGGCGAGGATTGGCTCCTCTCTCGGCTCGGTTGATGACCGATGAAGTCTGAGATTGGATCCTCTCAAATAGTTAGCCAACATGTCAGAACAATATAAGATATCTTGATAAACGAGCTTCCAGGGTTGTGGCATCCGCCCACCCTCGGAAACATCCCTTCTTAGCGTCTTGGGCTAATGGAGCGTCAAACGGAACATCTCACCCTACAAACCGCCCCAACTTACTTGTTAAAATTCTTATTAGTAAGGTAGATTAACTGGATCAAAAGAAAAAAAATCATGTTTGGAAACATGTTTGATGTCTATGTCTTTTGTAACAAAAAAAGTTCTTGTTTGGCTGAGAATAATGACACTAAAGAGTTTTTATGATAATTTTATTCCTTTATGTTGTCTTCAGTGAAAACTGAAAATAATTATCTTACAAACCGGTTATACAATTTTTTTCTTACGGGGTTTCATATCAATCCCCAATGTGCTGCTCTTTTTGAAAAAAAAAGTACTCAGGGCTATTGAGATTCGTGACCCTTACATGGACGAATCGCTGAATCAATACCAATATTTTATTTCTGAATAAACTACTAAAACGATCTATAAAACAACAGCCGTAAGAGAAGAAGAGTTGAATTGCCTTTCCTTTCGTACCTAGTAAAATTTTATACGATGATCATCTATAAGAAAAAATTATGATGTTCATAATTAGACATAGACGACAAATTCGTTTAATTCCACACTGAAAATATTTCAAATCAAATATTCTATCCAATATTTGAAAACCATCCCAATGAATTAAACAAAAACACAAGTTGGTTCCAATCATGCTTTAGTAACAGAAATTTTAATTAATTTGCAAATGTAAGTAAAATTTTATACAATGATCATCTATACGAAAAAATTATTATTTTCATAATTAGACATAGACGACAAATTCGTTTAATTCCACACTGAGAAATTATAAAATCAAATATTCTATTCAATAGGTGAAAACCATCCCAATGAATTAAACAAAAAAAAGGTTGGTTCCAATCATGCTTTAGTAACAGAAATTTTAATTAATTTGCAAATGCAAGTAAAATTTTATACAATGATCATCTATAAGAAAAAATTATGATTTTCATAATTAGACATAGGCGACAAATTCGTTTAATTCCACAGTGAAAATATTTCAAATCAAATATTCTATCCAATAGTTGAAAACCATCCCAATGAATTAAACAAAACACAAGTTGGTTCCAATCATTCTTTATTAACAGAAATTTTAATTAATTTGCAAATGCAGCTGGAAATATTAATACCATCAATATTTATTTATCAAGCCTACCTACCTACTGACAAATATTTTTGAAAAAAAAAATTCGTCATAGTGTACAGCTGTCAATTTTACGATAAAATTGGCGTTTTTATGATAAAATTGATGTGACAATATGTTTTACAAACCATTAACAGGTCTTGGACTTGG